>NW_027480542.1:722379-1083569 GCF_051401765.1 Calliopsis andreniformis | reverse complement strand
TTTTGGTTTATCGTCTTTGAATTGCCTGATTAAATGTTTCGAATGTCTATTCCATATAGTATATAGACTCGACTTTAAAGTATGGAATACAAAATCGCCACAGCATAAACATCTTTTTGAAGATAGAGTCAAACAAATTATTAAAGATTTTCGAGATAAAATGGGATTACTGGTAGGGGATTACCATGTAAAACAAGGAAAAGGAACATCTAATAACGGAAATATGGGCAGGAAATTTTTCGCAGATCCATCATTATCAGCTTCCATGAGAGGAACAAATGTGGAACTGATCAAACGATTTGCAGTAATATTACAAGCAGTATTACCTGGTGCATCAATTGACCGTAGGAAATTTGACAACTATACCAAAGAGACGGCCGAAATGTATGTTTCCTTATACAAATGGTATTACATGCCTGTTACAGTCCATAAAGTTTTAATTCGTGGATCCGAAATAGTACGAAATTCAATAGTACCAATTGGACAGCTATCTGAAGATGCTCAGGAAACAAACTATAAATTTTTCCGTTTGTATAGAGAATTCCACTCCAGAAAAATATCAATATCTGATAACAATACAGATATACCAAATAATCTATTAATTAACTCTGATCTACTGATTTCACATCTGAGATCTTCACCACTTACGTCATACAAAGAAATATCACCAGAAGTCAAGGAACTTCTTGATTAAGATATACATCAGAATTTTTAAAGGTAATATTTACTTATTTTTCGTAAAAATAATAATACTATAAAAAAATGTTTGTAAATTCATGCAAAAATACATGCATGTAACTTTTCAAATATTTTCTATGAACAAACTTTAAAGAATATTTCACCTATTCAACACTTATATACGAATGTTCAGTCGTTCCATTTACTCGCCCCACTATGCCCCAGATCAACCGAGATACAAACAAATACAAACAGATTTTAACATGACTGACGACAGCATTTTTGTATCAAGTATAGTACTATTAACATTACAAAACACAGTAATACAGGTCGTTTTATGGAGAAATCCAGAACCATCTTCACCGTGGTTTTGTCACCTTATTAAATTCGAATTTATTAAAGAAACACAACAAATTATAGAATAAGAAATAATTGAAATTAACAGTCAAACACAAAATTTAAAACCACTTAAAATAAATAATTTAGAAATACAGTACAACATGACCCTTACAATGGTCAATATAAAAATTTACAATGCACTTACGAACACAACTTCTTCAATGCGTTGTTACATCTGTAACGCTACACCAGTAAAGATGAATAATCTCAACCTAATATATTTCAAAATTTGCAATAGCGATAATTATTCATTTGGACTTTCTTCTCTACATGCTTGGACAAGGTGTTTTGAGTGTTTGCTACACATATCTTACAATCTACCTTTTAACAGCTAGAATGCAAACACACCCGCTCTAAAAAAATTCGAGATGAGAGAAAACACGAAATTCAGAAACAATTTAAAAGCAAATTGGGATCGTTAGTTGAGGTTGTAAAACAAGGGTGGGCTTCGTCTAATGACGGCAATACTGCAAGGCGATTTTTTTCAAATGCAGAACTTTCGGCCGAGATCACAGGGATTAGTGTGACACTAATTAAGAAGTTGCATATATTATTACAAGTTATATCATTTCCCTATAAAATATATTTTAACAAGTTCCAGGAATATGCATATCAAACAGGCAAATATTTTGTAGAACATTATGGTTGGTACTATATGCCAGTCTCAATGCATAAATGATTAATTCACGGCAAAGAAATTGTAAAACCTGCATTGCTGCCAATTGGACAACTATCAGAGGAGGTGCAAGAAAGTTGACATAAAGATTTCAAAAAATTCAGGAATAAACATACTTGAAAATTTTGCAGAATTTCCACTAATGAAGATGTTTTTTATCGACTTCTTTTTACTTCAGATCCACACATTTTAAAATTAAGAATTAAATCATATAAGAAGAAACTTAAACCTCTAGACAGAGGTGATTTAGTACTATTACTACATTATATGTTCATTAAAAAACAAGAAATAGTTTAACTGTTGTTTTAAAAAACGATATGGTAAGATTCATTAATTAAATTTTTATATACAAGAGTCCCTACTCGATATAATCTTATTATTATCTTTCATTTGCAGTATATACATTGAAACAGTAGACTTTGACACAGTTTCTAATAGTATTATTCAAATTGTTCATATAATCTGGAAACAGCAAATTTCCTCCACTGGAAGTTCACATTACTTGGAAAACATTAAATAAAGTATGTAGCAAATAATTTTTAATATTGTTTAGGGTACAACAATAATTAAGAAAAAAGTATTAAACAAAAACGAAATATATTCCATTAAAAGTGATTACTTTTTAATATTTTTCAGACTAAATTTCACATCGATATCTTTTGTGGTTCAAAAATTATATCAAAATGTAAAATGACGTGAAATTTCGCGAACAGGACCACTGTGCGTCGTCTGCGAGACACATCACGGTCTAGGCATCGTTCATTTCGATCGAGGGAAGATGATACATATTCTGAAAGTGATAAAGAAAACGACGATCGACGATCGATTAAACGACGGTAAAACAAGTTAATGTAGAGAATCCAGATAATGTCGATAAGAAGTTACCGACCGAGTTAGACGAAGCGACACTTGAATTATTGGGCGATGACCCAACTAAACACCAGAAAATAGGTCCTGATATTCACGTAGCAGTGGCAAAGCGTTGAAGGAACATTTTACAAGGTGGTCTGTCAAAAAAGCAAACAAAGATTTGAAATAAAAATACCCAACAATTGGTAATTGTCGTCTAACGAAAGCACCTAAATTAAATCCCGAAATAAAATCTGCTTTATTATTGTTAGCGGTAAAAAATGATATTTACCAACTCAATGTTCAAGACCAATTGGGAACGAGCATTAATGCAATAGGTGCGGCATTAACAAAGGTCCTGGTTGCAGAAAAAGCAAGGCTTTAACAATAAATACGTCCAAATTTATAGAAAAACTAGGCGATACTAGTAGAATTATTTCGGACTTGCATCACAACATGTCTAAAACAAGAAAATCATACATTGTACCTGAATTGAATCCTATAATAAAACATATTGCAGACGAAAGTGAAATTGATGCAATGTTATTTGGTGAGAGTCTTACATAAAACCTGAAAGCAGCAGAGGCGATGGAAAAATCTTTCCAGGGTCTAAGCAAGAAAAAGAATTTTGGTACGGAATATCGCAATTATCCACCAACAAGTTCGAAACAGAGCAGATATTGACAGCAAGGTGTGAATTTAAACTGGCGCCGTTCCGTCTAAGTGAGTTGTCGGGACACTCAATGGAAGGGGCAAATACCGAAAAACTCCCGAATCAAGGATCTGCGAAAGAGTTAGAAGAGATAAGAATCGCAAGAAGAGTTCGTGAATTTTTTTCAGAAAGGGAAAAATTCACTACATAGTAACCCATTCATATTACAATGTATAAAAGGTTATGTTACTCCTTTTGAGGAAAAACTATATTCAAATTTAAAAAGTATTGAACCACGATTGTCCAAGGCAGAATCTGATTTTTGTAAACTATAAATTATTAGGTCTACCGAAAAGTTCTGTCCGTTCCGGTTACACCCAGTTTCAACAAGTACGCGCCTATTCATGTGACGCATATTTGGCTCTCTCTTTTAATCGCTGACAATGTGTACACGTTAACGTCGCAGATGAACTAAGGCGAAGATGATCCCTGTTAGTATTAAGTGAGACGCGACCGTGTACCCATGGCTCCTGATAAAGTTCATTTATGCCATTGTATTTTGTACGAATTCCAACAAGGAAGAAATGCTACAGAAGCGTGTAGAAATTTATTGAAAGTGTTTGATGAAGGTACAGTTTCTAACAGAACATGTAGAAGATGGTTCGGAAAATTTCAAGTAGGTGATTTTAACCTTTCTGATAAACCACGCTCTGGGCGACCGTCTTTGATCGATGACGATACTGTCAAGATCATGTTAGAACAAAATCCTTTTTTGACATCATCGGAGATTGCGGAAAGGCTTGATTCAGCTCAACAAACCATTTCGGACCATATTCGGAAACTAGGATTTGTGTGGAAATATTCGAGATGGGTGTCACATAAGTTAAGTGAGAAGAATTTGAATGATCGAATCATCATATGCACATCTTTGCTTGCACGGAACAAAATCGAACCCTTCTTGGACCGGATCATAACTGGGGATGAAAAGTGGATTACGTATGAAAACATCGTAAGGAAAAGGGCATATTGTGAACCCGGAAAATCTGCCCCGTCCACCTCTAAACCGAAGTTGAGCCTGAATAAGAGAATGTTGTGTATATGGTGGGACATTCGAGGACCAATACATTTTGAGCTGTTGAAACCAAACGAAAAGCTAAATACGGAGAAGTACTGTCAACAATTGGATAAATTAAAAACAGCACTCCAAGAAAAGAGGCCGGCGATGTTCAATAGGAAGGACATCATACTGCTTCATGATAATGTCAGGCCTCGGATTATCACTTGTTTCTGTCCTTACAAAATTTTTTGCAGGGCAAAAAATTCAAGAACGAAGAAGACAAGCACTGGTTCAATTTTTGGCCTCTAGAGATAATACTTTTTTTTAAAATGGGATATACAAATTGCCATCACGTTGGCAAGGAGTCATAAATAATGATGGCAATTATATTACTCAATAAAGATTATTCAAGGTATGAAAAATTTATTCTTTTGTTTTATTCTAAAAACAGACAGAACTTTCCAGTAGACTTAATATAAATTATAAATTGAAATTATGAAATTAATTAACAAGGGGACAGTTTCACAATGCAGTCCGTGTAAAGATTAATTTATTTCGACATATTTTTTAGTAGTTAAACCTAACGGTGAAAAACGGTTTATTTTAAATTTTTAAAATTTGAATAATTTTATTAAGCCACCTCATTTTAAGATGAACAATAAAAAGACCGCGTTAAGATTAATGAGTAGAGACAATTTTATGGCGACAATTGATCTCAAAAATTCATATTTTTTAATCCCCGTGGACAAATCAAATAGAAAATACCTTAGATTCAGCTTTAAAAGGAAATCATATGAATTCAATTGTACTCCTTTCGGATTATGTACAGCGCCTCATATGTTTACAAAGGTTATGAAACCGATTGCGGAATATTTGAGATCGATAGGATATGTATCGGTTTTTTATCTAGACGATATTCTTCTATTTGAGCAATCAGGTAAAGACTGTTATAAAAATATTAAGGAAACAAGAAACTTGTTAGAAAAACAGGGCATGATTCTAAATTTAAATAAATGTAAACTTCAACCTTCAAAAGAAATAAAATTTCTTGGTTTTTACTCAATTCGGATAAATTCCGTTTAAAATTTCCACAGGAAAAAAGAATTCAAATATACAAAGTGTCCCACGTAACACTTTTCACGATTTTTCAAGTACCTATAATCTGACCAAAAAATGTTATAGACAAAAGTTGGTCAGTTTTCGATTGGCTATACATTGCAATAAAAAAAAGTTCGAAATTTTTCTTGGTAATTATTTACATTAAGGGCTTCCTCACCGATTTTGATGACCTTGATATATGTTGTCAAGGTCATTATTCTGAACAACTTTTTTCTATACATGTTACCACCACTCAGCTTTAGCTTCCGAGATATTCGCAAAAAAGTTTGAACATCTCAAAAAGTAATCACAGTAGGTCTGGGTTAGATTTGAAATTGTGGCCGCCGTTAAGGCTTATGTTTACGAACTGAAACGTGAAATAAATGGTGTCGAACGCGAACTCATTTGATTGTCAGCTGTGTTAGCATACTGAGTATTAAGCACAAAACTATACGAATTCTTGGATATCTGCTACAATCAAGAAAAGTTGAGAGATTTTTTAGTTAACAGTAAAGTGATTTATGGCACGAGGAATTGTATCAAGTGCAACGAAAATATGCTACTTGATCGCGAAAACTTAATTTTTAGATGTCATAATACTAGTTATATTAGAAATTGAAATAAAAGACGTATACAGTTGTCACTATTAGGTTTTCGGGTGTACGCCGTGTCCATTTGGAATTATTTACCCAACGTTTCGCTAATATTGCAATTAGCTTCATCAGGGGGGTCAAGAGACACACACTGATACTGATACTACACAGTACAACTGTATGATGCCGGGCCGTGAAAGTCTCAAATCTTTGAAAAGACGTATAAAAATACAATGTAATTTCAAAATTAGTGTTTATAAGGACACTTGGTTTGATAATATACGTCTTCCCATACAAACTGTTTACCGTTTCATTACATATCATATAATGCTGAAAGCACCTCGACATGAATTTATTATGAACGAACTACGCATTTCCTCGAAAACATGTGTCGATGGGCTAGCTTTTGTCGAGAACTGTGTGTATTGTGGATTGAAAAACATTCAACACAAATTGGTGGTGAAAATGAAATTGTTGAAATCGATGAAGCAAAGATAGGAAAAAGAAAATTTAACAAAGGCCGCCTTGTCACTGGGCAATGGATTTTTGGTGGAATTCAACGATCAAGCAAGGAGGTATTTATTGTACCAGTTCCCGACCGAAGTTCCACCACTTTGCTTAATATTATTAAGGAATGGATCAAACCAGGTACTACAATTATGTCTGGTTGTTGGAAATCGTACCAGTGTTTAAATGAGGAAGGATACAGACATTTAGCAGTAAATTATAAAATGAACTTTGTTGATCCTGACAGCGATGCCCATACACAAAATATAGAGCGTATTTGACGAGAAACAAGGGCTAATATTCCCCGTTACGGAACACGGAAACAACATTATGTTGGATATATTGCAGAATTTTTATTTCATCGATGCCATAGTTTTGACGCCGCCGCTGCCGCCCCTCCCCCAAACCCCCTCCCGAGTCGTTTTTGACTACAAGAACGTGTGAATACCCCATTTCGTGATGAACAATCGCCAGATGGCACAGATTCTCTCCCGCGGAATACCGCGAAGAGCCGAACGCATGGCATCTTTCAATCTGCGAAAAGCTGACCACCCTGGTGCTGATTGGAACGACATAGTAGATGTCGAGCGCCGGGACGAAGACGCTGTTCGAAACCCCCTGCCTGGAAGGCCGACAGAGCAGGGACAGCAGCGTGCTGGAGCATGGCGGGCGAGGAACGCTCCCCGCCCCCAGCCAGACCTCCTCCGCGACAGCGCGTCGTGGATGAGTCTGCCCTTCGTGGAACAACCGAAACCCCCGAACAAGCGGGACCCCTATATTCAGTGGACCCAATTATGGGAACCATTCCCATAGATCAAATTCATGGTCACAATCTGGACCACTCCACTTATCCGCTGTTAGTGGAGCGAACATACCGTCATATGCAAGCGGTTGACGACCGGTTGTCAAGGAAGCTACCATTCTCGGTATTTTTACATGAATGTACCACAGCGCTAAATGCGTCTCTTATCGACGTAGCGCAAAATGAACATAAAGAAGGAAACCTACGAACAGAAAGAGACGTGAGTGCCTGTCTAGATCAGATGACGCTTCCTAGTCCGATCGCAGAATATTTATCAACTGTGGGTCTGACAGTAACTGCGACTGGAGAATCGGTGGTAACGAATATACCACTGATTTCTGTACCTTTGGATGTGGTAGGGAATACCGGCCGTAACCTTTGGTCCTGTAAACGCAGAGACGCACAACGTATACGAGTGCTACGTCTCTCCGCGTGTGACTCGTTGTCGTGTAGAAACCTCATTAGGAAACGACGACAATTGGACTCCCTTACCTCAGGATTTGATGCCTGAAAGAACTGAAGAACTTACGTTCTACTTACGTGTCTCTGATTCTTTTCAAAATTTTTCATCCAATAGTTCAAAAGAAATTCAACAATAACTTGATGCATGCTGAATTCCTTGTACAAGCCGGCCGAGCACTGGCTAAAGACGCTCTCTGATTGGTCGATGTTTTTCGTCAATAACTTGTTAACAAAGCCGCAGCAAACATTTTCGCTAAGGAAAAAGTTGTTTAGAATCACTCCAAGAATCAGCCCTTAAATTATCGGACACCTGTTGTCGAACACCCTGTATAGATGGGAAAAATATGTAGAAGCAGGTGACACGCGAAGGGACAAGTTATTATATGTTTCGAATTATGTCCTTGAGAAATTTCTTGATGCTATTAACGAAGGTGGAATAATTCATGATAGAGACCTTCAACGGTGGGCGCTTGAAGCAAAAGAAAATGTCGACTTCCCATCATTTAAAGCAAGTCATTGGTGGATATCAACCTTTAAAAGTGTTCATAGTATACAGGGTGTTTCTGTTAAGTTATGCCACCATTTTTTAGGCATTTCCGGTAGTGCAATTAAAAAATGTTTCAGACAAAAATTTATCTGTACTCAAAAGATGCTTTTTACATAAAAAAGTCAAGGTCACCTTGACTTATACAATAAATAATTATACAATAAATTAGGTTAAATCAGATGTTCGAACTGCAATCCATCCTCTGTGATACAGAGTTCTGCTCTTTGCATTAGATTTTTCGTTGTTGCCATAACAACGTCTCCGTTTATGTTTACTTTCATTGCTTTCCATATTATGTCTGTATTTATGTACGCTCCAAACTCGTAAGTCATCGTGTCATCAATCTAATCAGCTTATTGACAGTATTGCTTCGGTCGTAGTTTAGTATCACGATTTGATAGTTCAGAATGAGTAAGTTTTCAAATGCAGAAAGATGTGATATGCTATCTGTATTCGGTGAATGTGGAAAAAGTGCACGCAAGGCGGAAAGATTATACAAAGAACGATTTCCCAATAGAATTTGTCCTTCCAGAGAAACGTTCCGTTATCTTCAGAAATCATTACTTTTGCGTGCTAAATTTCCTGACGGAAAACATCCTAGTGGCAGTAAACCCGTCACAAATGAAGATAATGCAATATCAGTGTTAACTTATTTTGAAGTCAATCCACATGCGTCTCATCGACAAGTTGCAAAAGAATTTAACATGTCGGTTGCAAGTGTCATTAGAATTATGAAAAGATACAAATATCATGCATTTAAAATGACATTAGTCCAAGAACGACGTGCTACTGATGGACAGCGGCGATTAGAATTTCTGGCGTGGCTAGCTGCTACTAACGAAGAGGATCCTGAAATTTGTATGAAAATTATGTGGACAGATGAATCTAAGTTTACAAATAATGGTGTTTTCAATCGACGAAATCAACGATATTGGTCAACAGAGAATCCACACTGGACACGAGAACGCAATTTTCAAACTAAAATTAGTGTTAATGTATGGTGTGGTATTTTAAATGGTTACTTAATCGGACCATACTTCTTTCAAGAAAATGTGACAGCTGCTCGATATCTTAACTTTTTGGAAAAAAAGCTTCCACATTTATTGCAAGACATTTCACTGAATATTAGGAACGATATGTACCTTCAACAAGACGGGTGTCCTGCCCATAATGCTATTATTATTAGGGAATATCTCAATAACAAGTTTGGAAATCATTGGATAGGAACATATGCTCTGGTTCGTTGGCCACCGCGTTCTCCATATCTGTCTCCGCTGGATTTTTATCTTTGGGGATATTTACAATCGGTTGTATACGACACAGCAATCAATAATGTTGAAGAACTTCAGAACCGCATAATAACTGCATGTAATAACATAAACCGAGACGCCCTAATTATGGCGACAACGACAAATTTACTGCAAAGAGCGGAGCTCAGTATCATAGAGGATGAATTGCAGTTCGAACATCTGATGTAACTTTATTTATTTTATAAGAAATAATTTTTCATTAAAATTACGTTTGCACAAAATTTTCGAGTTCAAAGTCATAGTATAATAGGTCGTTGAATTCGTCTCAACATCAGTAACAATCCTATGATGTTAAAAACATATGATGCTATTAAAAAAGTCAAGATGACCTTGACTTTTTAACGTAAAAAGCATTTTTTGAGATTTCATAATATGCAAACATGTAGTCAACCAAGTACAAATAAATTTTTGTCTAAAACATTTTTTAATTGCACTACCGGAAATGCCTAAAAAATGATGGCATAACTTAACGAAAACACCCTGTAGATTCGCGAAACATAACGAAATCAAACTGGCAATACATAATTTTATAAGAATTGTGAAACCACAGATTAGGAATTACAGAGCAGAAAATGTATTTAATTCCGATGAAAGTGGTTTTAATTTGGAGTTACATTCTGGCTGAACATTAACTGTACGCGGACAAAAAACCATAGAAGCTGCAATACAATCTACATCTACAACTACTCACAGCTATATCATTCAACTGTGGCGGATGTATCGCGCCACGCGAGCTTGCGGCGTTTCGACGGATGACGCGCCGCAGGCGTCGTTGCGATCGGGAGCCGTGAGTTCGTACCCTTGTGGCGGTTAGTGACAGGGGGCAGGGGAGATGTGCAAGCAACGGTGCACGACCGAGCGTCGGACATAGTTCTAAGTGTTAGAAATAAAGAGTTTATCTTTAGTCATTAGAACCAAGTGTGTTGCTGTATATTACTTGCCTGCCTTTCCCACATATTAGGGAAAACCCCTAAACAACCAATTATTTCTGCAGATGGAAAGTTACCTCTTCATTTAGTTCTGAAAGAACGAAGTGGACAGTTCAGACCAGTGGTAGCCAGTACCTTATATAGATCATCCAATATTTAAGTTTCTACGTCAAAATTTGGAAAATTAACTGGCGATCATTTTAAAACATGGTTCATACATATATATTTTCCACAAGGAAAAGATCGAAGCGTATTATTGTTGGATTCTTGGAGTGGACATTGCCCAAATCACGTGCAACAGTTTGTACCTCATGGTAAGGAAGTAATTATTCTTACAATACCAAAAAAGACAACAGGGCAGCTACAACCTTTAGATGTTCTTGGTTTTCGAATTTGGAAGAATTTCGTAAAAACTTTATTTGATCATATAATATTGCGTAACTACGACGTCAATTTGCACCAGAGAAATAACATTATAAAGTTACAATCTCTTACTCACAATCAGCTGTCTTCGCCTAGATTTCATAATATGTTTAAACATTCATAGTTTAAAAGTGGATATCTCGAAAATCGCCTAGATCGTTACGAGAATCCAGTTGATTATTGTTTCGGGAAACAAAATATCGAAATTCATAGGTGTCAAATATGCGGAGAAATTGCAATTTTTCGTTGTGCTTGGTATAAAAAATACTTCTGCTTTAAACATTTTTGCGAAGAGTACCATTATTGTGAAAATTACGTACAATAAATACATGAATAAATTAACAGAATATAATGTCGGATTGTATTGTCGAATCCTATTTCATTATTGTAGACGGTGAGATCGAAATACTACACTACTGTCACTCCCTGATTGTATGTTTTTTAATTTTGAAGTAAATAAAAATTATGAAAAATCATGGGTAAAATTAACTGATATTGCTATTTTTTCTCCCCTTTTAATTTTTTCTCCTTCGTCCAGAGCTGCCAACTACAATGCAAGTTGTGCTATTTCATACATAAGTCATCTGTATACAAAAACTATATTGCATTGACAGTAGTGTTATGTTCCGATCAAATTTTAACAAATTTTTCATCAAAATATGGAACGTCGTGATTCAACAATGCATTGCATTGTGGAGTTTTCCTAGTTGAGCACGTACGCAATAGATTTATCGAACGTACAGGAAGTAGATATCAAATTGTAAACCTCTTCTTCTTTGGAATGATCGTCACCGAGGTGGTCCATAGCCTAAACTCTCGTCGTAGTATGCGATAAAATCGTTTACGAATTCCTTTGGCGAATACATGGCGCGATAGCGCGTACCGCCGTGAGAACCTTCTCGAGCGAATGGAAAAATTTGCGTCAGTAAAATTATTGTAACGTATCAGTCAGTTCAGTCTGTTAAACTATAGTACTTTCATGTGAATGATCGAACCAATACAATTTCGGAATTGTTACGAATGCTATTATAAATTCAACGAAAGTGTATGGAGGGACTCTCTCAACAATGCGATGTAGATAGTGCCTCTCTTTCGTAGATTATTGAAAGATATTCAGTGATGCAAATAAAATTGCAAACCATCAAGGGTTCAACAAAAATTAAGTATAAAATTATAATCAGGTACATGAGAGTTAACGAAGTGGTATATGTGCATTGAGCTAAAACCAAACATATATGTATGTAATATGTAATGAACGTATGAATGAGCACTGTGTGGGAATCTTGGAGCCCGGGAGGGAGATGGACATATAGTAGCGCACACTTCTTTCTCTTGGATCTGATTTGACTTGACCAATCACGGATCGTCGAGTGCCGAAGATTTTACTTTCATTAGCTAATGAGAAAGAACAATGCGGCTACGCCTTAATCGGAGCGGTCCGATTGTGGACGCTTCCGAACGCGCAAAGCTGCGACACTCTTTGACGAATAATCGCGAGGTGCGCGTCGATGGGTCCGTGAGTTGTGTTAAGCTAGAGTTTGTACGATAGTGCAAAAGACTTTGGCTCTCGTAAAGCCTAGTTTATAGTTGCCGTTAATTCATTCATTTATTATACATATTTTACTACTTAAGAGTGTGAAAAGATTGTGAAAAGAGAGAAAGGGTTCCAATTACACAAAAATCCAATCAATTTGTATAGACTGGGTGTGTTCTTTAGTTCATTGTCATCTTCCAATCATCTTCTGATATAGTTTTTTATTATTCGATGATAACTAATGGCAATAGTAATCTTCAGTAGTTATTATTAACTTTGGATTACCTGACTGAAGATTCTGTTCTTTTTGGTTCATACTGTACTCAAGAGATTGTCATTGTATTTTGAATTCTTTATAATACATGTACATATATTTACTATTACTTCGTAATTAAATTTCTATATTTCTATATTGTGCCTTGAATTCCAATATACAGTAAGGCAAACGTTCGAGGATTTCAATAAAGGCCCAGTTCTGGATTAAAGCGTCAACGAACTTGACGACAACGAACATTTAAAATAATTAAGTTACGTCGCCCGCCGTAACAGAACTGGTGTCAGAAGTGGGATTAGAAAAAGGAAAAAATCATATTGTTTTTTTCTGGGATTCTCTGACGCTTGAATTTATTGAAATTTTTTCTGTTTTCTTTTCTGTCAATGATATGATCTTATGGTAACGTTTACTGGTGAATATTATTGCCATATCAAATATTATATGTATTTTTGAACTTTATTGTGTATTCTATTGTAACAACCAGTCGCGACCTCATTTGTGAGGAAGTCCGGTATCGCAGGACATTTCCCCTTAATAATTAATAAATAAAAAACGATAGTCAAAATTCGAACAGTGGCAGTGGAAGAAAAACCCTAACCTCGAATCCTCAATCGAATCCTCGATAGAACCCTTAATCGAACCCTCGCGCCAGTGACACGCAACGCGCGTGTGCACAGGATCAGTACGTCATCAGGGCGACATCCTATGGCATACGATGGAACACACGCTGACGACAGGATGACGACCGGATGATGACAGTACAAGCCAATCAACAAACAACGCTCTCTGTACGCCGGCGCAAACACCACCAGACGCATGCGCTGAAAACCCGGAACCAATAGAGGACGCATATCCTGCGATGACTCCTACACGCGCAAACGCAACACGACACTACCCCTACACCGAGGTCAGTCATTGGGCCCAAAAGAGGGAGGCAATTTCCCTGTATAAATAGGGCAGCGCCAGCCCCAGTGGGGAGTCTTCTTCAAAATTAATAAGTGCTAAAAATTAATAAGTGTTAAAATAATAAGTGTTAAAAATCCTAGTTTTCCCCAAAACTCCGAACCTCACTAAAGCAGCTTTAACCAGCTCCTTGGATCCTCTGAATTGAAGCAGCTTCGATTAGCTTCTCCATTACCGACCAAGACAACTTCAACTAGCTCCTTGTTCTTTCCTTGACACATATCATCACTGCCATCTGCTCAAATTAAGATTAATTACTATTCTATCTCTACTAAAATTTAGTGATAAGTATTAATTGTATAGTGATAAGAATCTACCACGCTGAGGACTAAAGGTAGTACCATTATAAGAATAAAATTAAGAAACCTAGTATTGTAGAACATTTAGCCCATAAATAGTTTCATGTTATATTTCAAAAGAGAAATCATAGTCTATGGAACTCATTTCTTAACCGCACGCCACACGAATCCTACCCCCTTGTTCACGGGTAAGCCACTCTATCTGTGAACGTTTTATGTACGACACACTATTTTATATACATTATTTGTGTCTATATATTTTATTATTTTATTGTATCGCTTATTTTGATTTATTTGTGAATTATTCTGAATTTCCTTTAAGACTATTTGAAATTAATTTACAAAACAATGTCTAATCCTAATCATTCCGGTAATTCAAATGCTAATCTTAATTTAACAAGCGCAATAATGACTTCAATGGCAGAGTGCTTGGTAATTCAAAATAGTACAATGAATATTCCTTTCTTTGATGGTAAAAGTATTCCTTTAAAAAATTTCTCACAAGATATTAAGAACAGCGCAGCATTAGTACCTACAGCATTAGAGAGTTCATTTTTAAAGGCAGTATTTGGAAAACTAAAAGGTTCTGCTCGCGATAGCACGTACGGAAAATCGTTTAATTCTATAAGTGATTTAATTAAACACTTGAAAGATAGATTTGCACCTGATAAAAATTACCCCTTTTTCCTTCATGAAATACAAAATACACAAATGAAACGAGGAGAATCAGTGAATGATTTTTATAATAGATTAAATATCTTAATTAGTGGAGCTAAAGTTACATTAGAAGATGCCTATGCGCATAATTGGGAACAAATGTTACTACCACTAAAAGAATGCGCGTTAGAAGCATTTATTAGAGGATTACCTGATGAATTAGCGCGATCAGTAGAAGCACGTAATCCTACGACTATAGAAGAAGCAGTAAAAATTGCAGTTCTTACAGAAACGCAAATGAAAAAAGGAATAGTTCCATGCGGCGAAACTCAGAAAGTTAATTTTTCTCAAAACGACAACTATTCTCGACCACCTTATCTCCGAAGTATCACAGTTTTTCGCATTTTCAACCTATGAGATATTCTAACTACCAAAATTATCCAATTAAAAACCAACATGACGACAATTCGCGTTCTTCAAGTCCAACTCCGAGTACATCAAAATTACCAGTAGAAATTTTAAAACCTCCACATCAATATCAACCTTATAAACATTCTGAATATCCACTTAATGTGCCACATCCATATTACTCTCCATATTTTTATCCACCTGTACCACATCCTCCTTACTATCCTTATGCTAATCCGCACTTTGAACAATCAATTCCAACTCATGGAAACAATACCTATTCGCGTAATAAATCGCCTTCTCCATCAAGACCCTTTTTTTCTTCGTATAGTAATGATAATAAACCCAAGTTCAATGATTCGAAATTTGAGCATTTAAACTCAGAAAAGACGCGACGATGAGTCAGTGCGAAAAAGAGCGTCACACGACAGTGATATTCTTGAAAATCAGGAAAGATCGGGGCAATTGAACTAAATGAATCTCCATTAGTAAAAATGAAAGCTAAGGAATTAAGATCAGGCTCAGCTTATTTTCTGGTAGATACTGGTGCAGATATTAATATTATAAAATTAAATATTTTAGATGAAAATTCTACCGTTGAACTTCGTGAATCGGTTACTATTTCTGGAATAACTCCCGATAGAATAGAAACGTTAGGTACTACAATAGTTAACTTACTAGGACAACCTGTAAAATTTCATGTTGTGAAGTCTTCATTTCCATTACGTTGCGATGGTATACTAGGAAAGAGTTATCTTAGACAGGAACAAGCAGAAATTTCTTTCGCTCATAATACATTAGTAACACAAAGCGATCCTATTAAACCGTTACGTTTCATTGGGGAAAAAGAGGTAAATCAAAATTTTAAACGTCGGAACTTAAAATCACGAATTCTTTTTATAAAAGCACGCACTAGACAAGCAATTCCCATTGATGTTATCAATTGTGACTTGGGAGTGGGTTACTTGCCGAAAATTAAAACAATAGATGGGTTGTTTATTGGCAAAGCGGCAGTATCTGTCAATGATAGAGGCCCGTGTCTTGTTCTCGTTATTAACACCTTAGAAAAGGACGTTGAAATTGAAATTTCACCACAAGAAATCATACCTTTCGAATACCATGATTTTCCGGAAGAGCAAGAAAATTTTGATTCTGATGAAACACCAATCATAAGAGATAGAGTTACTGAGATAGTTAAGCGATTACGTTTGGATCATTTGAACGAAGAAGAACGAGACCATGTAATTGATCTTATTGAAGAATTTCCTGAACAATTCCATTTACCTGAGGATAGGCTAAAAGCAACTCCATGTATTAAACATTGTATTATCACTGCAGACGATATAGATTTCCTTCCTGTGCATAAAGAAAAAATAGAATGTCATATATCGCAAAAATTGAGAGAGGGAATAATAAAACCATCCAGCTCTCCATACAATTCACCGCTTTGGACTGTCTCAAAGAAACCAAATTCTAAAGGAAATCCAAGGTGGAGAATTGTAATAGATTTTCGAAATTTAAATGAGAAAACGATAGGAGATGCATACCCTTTACCAAATATTACAGAAATACTCGATCATTTAGGAGAAGCACAATATTTTTCAACGTTTGATTTAGCAAGTGGTTTTCAACAAATTGAAATGGATCCTAGAGATAACCATAAAACCGCTTTTACAACACCCCACGGACTTTACGAATACGTTCGTATGCCCGAAGGTCTTAAGAATGCACCGTCAACTTTCCAAAGACTAATGAATCTAATATTATTAGGGTTACAAGGAATCGAAATTTTTGTTTATTTGGATGACATAGTAGTTTACGCTAAAAACTTGGAAGAACATAAAAGAAAAGTCCATCGTTTGCTTATGCGCTTGGGTGATGCTAAATTAACACTACAACCGGATAAATGTGAATTCTTAAAAACAGAAGTAACTTATTTAGGACATGTTATTAGTCGTAATGGCGTAAAGCCAGACCCTAAGAAAGTCGTTGCTGTAAAACATTTTCCCCGTCCTAAAAATCCGAAGAACATTAAACAATTTCTAGACCTTGCAGGTTATTACAAGCGTTTCATAAAGAATTTCGCAGAAAAGAGGGTAAAGAACAGAAGAAAAGTTTCCTTGAATTACGAAAAGCATTATGCAGAAGTCCTATATTACAATATCCAAATTTTGATTAACCATTTACATTGACAACAGATGCTTCGGATTATGCCATTAGTGCTGTACTTAGTCAAGAATTTAATGGTCATGATTTGACAGTAGCATATCTTTCAAGAACTTTGACTAAACCGGAACAAAATTATTTTACAACGGAAAAAAAATGTTTAGCTGTATTATACGCGATTTTACATTTTCGACCGTATTTATATGGACGCAAATTCAGATTGATTAGTGATCATGAACCATTACGTTGGATAAATTCAATAAAAGATCCAGGACAACGATTAATTCGTTGGCGACTAAAATTACGAGATGAATACTAATGCGGATGCTTTACCGCGTAATCCAGTTATCACAAATGAAATAGATTCTTCCGATGATTTTAGTTTATCCAGTTCATCTGAGGAAGAGAATAAAGTCAAATCACAAAAATTGTACCCAGTAGATGAGCATGATGAACCGACTCCGAAGGTAGAATCTGAAGCTTCTGTAATTAAAAAAAAACCATAGGGAAACCAAAGATAGGGATACCATTAAGCTCTAAATCCAAACCAAAACAACCTTTACCAGAAGATTTAGAAGCAATAGCCTAGAACTAGTTCAAGATCACGTTCAGCATTAGTTACGCCTAAACCATCATCGATACCATTGACATCTTCACATGTAAAAAGCGCCTCTGACGATAGTTCCGATAACGAAGCGCCAGAGCTTCCAATATTACGTCGACGTAGGAGTGTGTTGCCAAATTTGGAACTGCATTCGGAACAACGAATGGTGGGTAAACCTAAAGTTCCAAAGGAAAGCGATACGCTTTCCGCTATCGATGAAATCCAAGAGTCAGATCAAACCTTACAATTAGGGGAAAATATTATGGTCGAATTACCCGAAAGTCATGATAGCACTAGTGAAACCGACGATAGTGAAATTTTTGAAACTCCAGATCAAAGTAGACGAGAACTTTCCGATACATTAACTGAGGAAGAAATGACAGACGAACAGACTTAAATTTTTACTCCCGTTGCTGAGACGGACGAATTAGCTCAAAAAGTAGAACAGTTAATGAACCAAGCAGCATCTGCAAAAACATCTCAATTACAAGACATTTCAGAACATGAAAAGTTAAGCAATATTAATAAAAACGGAAATTCTATTATAATAGGACCACGGTACACTTCACGATTATCAACTCCAACAATTACACCACAACCTTTAGCATTATCTACTCCACTTCCTGAAACAAATACTAAACTGTGTTCTAAGGAGGGAGGAGAGGCTACTGAAGTGTCCAAATCTAAATTAACATCCATTCAAAATTCACATCCTTTAGGTATACAAATTACTGAGGGTATATTGCCAAATCCACGGTTGAGTTCTCGAGATCTGCGTCATGAAAACAGAGTTATTATATTTTCACGCGAAAATTTAACCTGTGGCGACCCATGCACGCGCATGGCGTCACATTTCGAGGAATTCGGCGACATGTCAATCGCTGCCTTTCACGCCCGGGCAGAACGGTAATTAGATTAAGATTGTATACAGGGTGTCCCAAACTAAGTGCGGGAGCCGGAAATGGGAGATTCCTGTGGTGATTCCAAACAACATTCTCATTTGCAAAAATATCCTCCGAAGCTTTGCTAACGAGTTATTAACGAAAAACCTCGACCAATCAGAGAGCACGAATAGCGAGCACTCGGCCGACCAGCGACAGGTCACAAGCTACGCGGAGCGTCTGCTATTCACCGTGCTCGAGGCTTGTACAAGAAACTCAATATGTTTACGTCAATGCTCAATTTCTCCTAAACTATTGCATGAAAAATTATGAACAAAACTAGGACCACGTCAACTATTGAGACATATATTATAGAATTTTTTCAGATTTTTAAATTAATTATCCAAGTTGTAAAAAATAAAAGACGAGAAGAATGAATTTTAAAATGCCGATTTAGTAAAGTAATGCCATAGTAAAAAAAATAAAAAGCAATGTTTTCGTAGTTCCTACGGATTGTACGTTATTTTACTGTGTATTAAAACATTGAAAACTCTACAAGAATACTTATTTCATAATGAATAAACAAAAATTGGACGTATTAGATGCTGTAATCGGTAAAAAGTATGGAAACATTGATCTTTATTTTTTTAATTACGATCGACCAAGGCAAAACATGGTTAAATAAATTGAGATTAATAATATGACTCTAGTAATACGAGTAATTACTATCGCTAAAACTCACCCATTCGGAGAGGAATTCACCTGGTGCTTGAACACTTGCTCCATCAGGTCGTTGTGCCGATCCCGATCATTGGGGGATGATGCCCAGGTAACGCTGATCGCAGATATCCAAGACCACAAGAAGACATCTTGCATTTACAACACTTCGCGGTCACTAACACTGATCACTTCACTAAACGAGCACTTGACCTTTTAATGACCGACAATCGACTATTTTGAAACGTTCTGTGGCATTCCGTAAATAAAAATAAGGTGTTACACACTTCGGCGACGAAATTACGATGGATACTGGCGATTTTTTCCGAAGTCTCTTTCCTCGTGCCCTCGCATCCCTCCGGCGCGACTTCTCGGGGTGTAGCTTCGTCGAATTACTCGAATTTGATTTGTTAGTTGACACCAACGAGGTTGGATCTTCCTCGGTTACTTTTTTTAGTGGAGGTGGTAGTATCTTCTTCGGGTCGAAAAAGTCGCAAGCAAATTCATGGGGTTAAGTAAAGGCCGTAACGAGTGTCTCGCAGATGTGGCCGTTTAGGATCACAGGTATTGCCTTGCCTAGTTGGAAGGAGCCATCCGTACCCGAGACCGAAGGCCGCGAGGGTCGCGTCGCGCTTACCCTGGAAGTCCTTTCGTTGCATTCGGACGAATGAAATATGGAATTGCCCGTTGTTAAAAAGCGAGTTGGGGAAACTCTTTTGGCCTTAAACATTTGGTCAACGAATGTCTGACAGAGACTAATTCGTCGCTGCATCGGGGGTTAAATACATCAATTGTATTCGAATCCCTTTAACTATTTCGATGTCTGCGTCTTGCGATCGAGCCTTGCTTTTTATCACGCTGCACATGTAGTGACCGTACATTTATTCTTATTGTTTGCCCTGCTATCTTTCACAATATTTTTATGAAACAAAATCCAAAAAATAAACAGATACTCATTGAAATATTCCGAAGGAAAAAAAGTATTGACATTGTATTGAATTTAATTTCCAAGTGATTTATAAAGTAGGTCCTGATTTTACATGTACCTAAATGCATTTACGTGCATGTAAAAGATCCGTCAAATCTTTAATACATGGGTAAGCCTCCCCTATAGGTCGAAAAGGTTTACGAAAATTGGACAAGAGAAAAACAAACATCGGATGATCACTGTGTGTGTGCCGTAATAAAATGCATGCCGGTCACAGAACTCTGTATTCTCATTCTTTAGTTACTTCAATATCAATTGCCGTATTTTCTCCTCATCGACGAGTTTGTCTGTCTATGCGAGACATCCGTTGACCAAATGTTTAAAGTTCAGAAGCATCCCCCAACTGGCGTTTTAACAACGGGCAATTCCATATGTCATTCGTTTGAATGCATCGAAAAGACTTCCATGGTAAACGCGACGCGACCCTTGCGGTCTTCAGTCTCGAGTAGCGATGGCTCCGTCGAACTTGCAGGGCAATATCTGTGATCATAAACGGCCACATCTGCGAGACACTCGATACGACTTTTGCTTTTCCCCATGAATTTGCTTGCGACTTTTTCGACCCGAAGAAGATACTACCACCTCCACTAAAAAAAGTAACCGAGGAAGACCCAACCTCGTTGGTGTCAACTAACAAATCAAATTCGAGTATTCCGCCGAAGCTACACCCCGAGAACTCGCGCTGGAGGGATAAGAGGGCACGAGGAAAGAGACTTCGGAAAAAATCGCCAGTATCCATCGTAATTTCGCCGCCGAAGTGTGTAACACCTTGTTTTTATTTACGAAATGTCGCAGAACGTTTCAAAATAGTCGATTGTCGGTCATTAAAAGGTCAAGTGCACGTTTAGTGAAATGATCAGTATTAGTGACCGCGAAGTGTTGTAAATGCAAGATGTCTTCTTGTGGTCTTGGATACCTGCGATCAGCGTTACCTGGGCATCATCCCCCAATGATCGGGATCGGCACAACGACCTGATGGAGCAAGTGTTCAAGCACCAGGTGAATTCCTCTCCGAATGGGTGAGTTTTAGCGATAGTAATTACTCGTATTACTAGAGTCATATTATTAATTTCAATTTATTTAACCATGTTTTGCCTTGGTCCGGGCATTTGGAAACTTTTTTTCCTCGTTTTTTATGTTTTACAACTTTGTTAATTATTTTAAAAATCTGAAAAAATTCCAAAATATTTGTCGCGGTAGCTAACATGTTGCAGCATTTTTTGTTATAATTTTTCCAACAATAGTTTTAACAAAATTGGTCAATATCCTTCTTGTCTCTCGTTTTTTATGTTTTACAATTTTGTTAATTAATTTAAAAATCTCAGAAAATTCCACAACATTTGTCGCGATAGCTAAGGTGTTCCTAATTTTTATCATAATTTTTTGTTCAATAGTTTATGAGAAATCAACACTAACATTGTCTTTCTTTTTTCTACAACTTGGCTAATAATTTAAAAATCTGAAAAAATTCCACAATATGTGTCACGATAGTTAGCGTGTCCCTAATTTTTTTCATAATTTTTCATCCAATACTTTAGGAGAAATTTTGGCAATAACGTGTAAAGGTCTTGAGTTTCTTGTACAAGCCTCGAGCACGGTGAGTAGCAAACGCTCCGCGTAGCTTGTGACCTGTCGCTGGTCGGCCGAGCGCTCGCTATTCGTGCTCTTTGATTGGTCGGGGTTTTTCGTGAATAACTTGTTAACAAAGCTTCGGAGGACATTTTTGCAAAGGAAAATGTTGGTTAGAATCATCCCAGGAATCTCTCATTTCCGGCTCCCGCACTTAGTTTGGGACACCCTGTATATTTCGCGGCGCCGTTCTGCCCCAGCGCGATAAGTCGCCGCCTAACTGTCGCGTAGTCCTTGAGTGTTTAGAAAGAGAGGATACGCGGCAGGGGCGATCGAAAACCAAAAAGGTTCGGGGAGTCTGTTCCGGAACGCCAGCGAGCAAAGACGCTCTGAATAAAATCCTCTGGTAACAAACCTATATGTGTGAAAGTGATTTCATCTACATCTCCTTTCCCACAAACCTATCAACGTTCATTTTATTTCTGAGAATTGTAAGTTGGTAACTTCAATTGGTAAATTGCTTTCTGATTTAATAAGTATTATTGACACTGAAAGTTTGAAGGAAGTTAAACCAAAATTAGGACAAATACTAATTACTAAACGTAGGAAAGATAAAATCTTTAGTGTGACTATAAAAAAGAATCATTTTGACGAATTAAAGAAAGAAAATTTAATAATTGGTTTACAAAATTTAAGGAAAATTCTTCTAGCTTTACAAGTGAAAAATTTTAGAATCTCACAACATGGTGATTTCACAGACGCACTAAATGAAGGTACATTAATAGAGATATTAATGAACATTTTTAAAGACACCGATATTGAGATCACACTCTGTTATGGAAATATTGAAATACCTCCTGAAGGAAGTCGGTTGCAAATTATTTCAGAGTTTCATGGAAGTTTGATAGGTGGACATAAAGGATTAACGAAAACATATCGCAGAATTCGAGAACGATTTTACTGGAATGGCATGCGTAATGATATTCAAAAGTTTATTCGTACTTGTGATAGTTGCAAAAGTCAAAAATTAGTTCGAGCCAAAACTCGTGAGCCAATGTTAATTACAGATACTCCGTTAGAAGCATTTGAGAAAGTATCATTGGACACGGTAGGACCTCTACCTGTTACTCCTAACGGAAATAAACATATTTTAACAATGTAAGATAACTTGACTAAATATTGTATAGCAGTTCCCATACCCGATATAAAAGCAGAGGCAGTTGCACATGCAATGGTAACACACCTTATATTGCAGTTTGGTGCTCCTCGTGTAATTCTAACTGACAAAGGGACTAGTTTCATTAATAATTTGCTTCAACAATTGGCAAAACTTTTCAAAATTCATTATGTAACAACATCTGGCTATAGACCTCAAACAAATGGTGTATTAGAAAGAAGTCATATAGTTTTACCGGAATATATTAGCCACTATGTAAATGATTTCGATGATTGGGATCGTTTAGTACCTTTTGCAATGTTTTCATATAACACGTCTGTACATAAAGCCACAAATTTCACTCCACATGAATTGGTTTTTGGAAAAGTTGCGCGATGTCTTAGTTTCTTTCCGCTAGAACAGAATTTACCAACGTATAATTCATATTTACATGACTTAATAACTCGATTGTCGGAAATGCAAATAATAGCAGGACAAAATTTAATTCAGACAAAGGAAAGGTCAAAATCTAATTACGACAAAAAAGCTCGTCCATTTAGAGGTGAGATGGGAGACATGGCACGTGTATTAGTTGAACCTAGGAAAGGTAAATTTGATAAGCGTTACCATGGACCATATAAAATTGTTGGAATTCTGGAAGGAAATAATGTTGTATTGGAGGATGGGAATGGGAGAAAAAGTACTATTTATTTAACCAAACAGATCCGACGACTCGGAGAGAATACTAAGACGTCGTGTTCTCTTTTTTGGAAAACGTATCTTTTCTCTACGTTCTTTGCTTTTATGCACTGGTACATCTTCTTTCCCACCCTGATTGGCTAACCCCACTCATAGAGTATTTCCAATCAGGGTTGGTCGTTTTCTCAAAACACCGCCCTCAGTTTCACTGTCTTCAGGACAGCTGGTTTATCGGTGGGGGTGTCTCTGCCGTGTAACTTTTCTTCGCCCCGGGATTTCCTTCAGGCAACTCGTTCAAGGCCCACTTAGTCAAAAGACGATGGGACCGTGCTGAGTGCCCTCTGGAAACCCCTAATTTATGACGCCCGCAGATTGCTATTGAGGACATCTTGACAAACTCTACTGGAACATACTTAAAAGAAACTCTGGGAATATTTACTCAAAAATAGCTTCGTCGAAGAGAGAGTCATAAATTACGTTAGTCGTTTGCACGCTAGATAATTTACCTTTTTGGGCGTACGGCACGTCGCTATAGATTAAAATTAAATAATCTAAACCAGGGAGTGAAGATGAGACATAATCAACTATTGGTACTATTCTACTACTTCCACTATATTTTCGTCACTACGATGACAGCATGCATAGCTAAAGGACCGTACAGATTGACCCGAATCGACGCAAACCCGGGATTATACTTCGAACGAGTCCATAATACTAAGTTTCAAATGGCTGACTGGCACGTTACATTATTTATAGATACGGAAAGATTTATTAAGCACTTTCCGAATGAATATCAAAATTTAAACGATATTTATCAGCAATATATTAAATTTCCACTTAAACTTGAATGCAGTTCGATACTACGGATTCATTACCTTGATGACAGAATAGAGGAAGCTTTGGATATGCATACCGAGATCAAAAATCTGGGAACGGAAATCAACGCTGAAGAACTAGATGTTGAAGACCTTCCTAAAACTATATCACGCAGGAATGCCCCATTTGGATCTGTCGGTACAGTTAGTCGTACCTTATTTGGGACTCTGGCTGAGGATGATGCAGAATACTACAATTCTCAAATAGACAAATTGTATGCCGATCAAAAGGAAATAACACTATTGATGAGAAACCAGACTCACATTGTCATGAGTGACCTCCACAATGTACATAAACTAATTGAAGAGATTTCAACGAACATTAAGGACCATAGGATCAAGATAAACAATCTGATACAGAAGGTGCAGGGATAATCTGCCATAAGAAGAGGCTGAGAGTGTTGTTGGCTGACGACTGGCACGATTGGGAACCGACAGCCGCGCCGACTGATCCGATGGCCGATCCTTTCGATGGGGTGCTTGCGCTGCGACAATCTTCAGGAGTTCCATTACCACTGGAGGTGCTGATGATCATCGCGCGGTACCTACCGCAAGCGCGCTCGCATGGAGCAGGTATCAAAACTGTGGCAGCAAGCAAGCCTGCTGTCCAACCAAAGAACACGCGAGTTAAACCTAGACGACTGGAGATGGTCCAATGACTGGGGAATAATGCCTGTCAAAGCCACGGCTCTGTACTGGTTGATACAAGATGTGCGTGTTACGTACGCTCCGTGATAGTCCGAGATTCAAATTTATCACGAGAACTCAAACCCCAGATTGTGACTATACTGGTCAAACCCTGCGATAAGGTGACAATGTTAGACATAAGTAGCGTCATGATTCGGCCGCTCGCTCTCCGGGAAATCGCGGAAAATCTGTCAGGGTTGGAGACCCTTATCATTGGGAAATGCGATGGACCCATTGGCCCTGACCTCACGAAGGTACTGGCCGCCGTACCCATCAGCTCCTTGTCGGTGGTGAATAATGATTGCACCGGCTCAGCGCTCATAAAACTCCCGGTGGGAGTACAGTCACTCCGGCTTAGCGTTTGTCACCGCCTTCAGGGCCAATTTTTGGCATATTGCTTGGGGGCCTAACAGATCTCTAAACCCTGGAGATCTCTGAAGGTTATTCCGTGAAGGACTCCACACCGCTCACTGCGATCACCGCCAACGAGGCACTTGGGGATGCGCTGGTTGCTGTAAACCTAGTCGACACATCGTTGTCACTTGTCCCTAATTGTCCGGAGGTTGACAGCGAACCTCTACTTAAGGAACTGATCCAAACCAGTGTCAGGTTTGCCCGTCACTGCACCCATCTGACTCAGCTTAATGTTGGTTTGTCCAGGTGGATCACTGGAGTATTCTTGAACGCACTTTGTAATAGCGCCCTGCACCTTCAGTGCATAAACATTACGGGTTGCTATAAAATAATGCGAGCAACAGCATTGGACCCACTGGGCAGATTGAGGGATTGTGAGCAACTGTATATGAGCGGAATGAACACGGAGGTGGAAGGCAGGTTCTTGCGCCACTTGAAAAAGTTAAAGCTGCTGGAATGCTGGGACAACCTGGGAATTACCGACCAGGATATTTGTGACCTGTTCAGCGCCGCTCCGAGAGTCAAACACATCTCCTTGGAGGGCTGTAAACGAATTACGAACGCAACAGCCCAGGGTGCGATAATAATCCTCCAACCCGATGACAGGGATCCGCCTCGTCTGTATATAGGTGACACAAGTGCCGTATTAAACTATCGATATGCAAATAACAGTAGCATTCAAAGGTCAGAAAATAAGGTTTGTTATTATTATCGGGGCATTGTAACGAATAGCGATAACGATAACACCCGAAAATGAGAATGAAAAATGTAATAATTGGATATTTACTCCAATTCACTGTACCAATAATGGCGAATATTACACTACGCAGAAATGATGCAACGTTTTTGCATACAAGAAATACAATAATTGTATATTGCTATACCACGCTGAATTCACAACAAAAAGCTCTTTATTTATCTGAAATAAAAACATTTTTTGTTAGAAACGGGGGGGGGGGGGGGGGGGGGGGGGGTAAATTGAATTTTTATAAATAATTCGTTTCTTCAAATTTTTTTTAAAACCATCGTATAGATCTTGAAAAACAGTAAAACTTTTGTTTGTGGAAGATGAGACCTGAAAAATGGAAACATTTATTGACATCCTAGAAAATTTGACCTGCACCCGAGGAACAGAAGACGACGGCCCAGTCTATACCACCTTGAATGACGACGACACGTGGAAATACACGAAGTACGGCACAGAAAGATACACGTTATCAATCCGAGCTTTAGCAGAAAGAGAACTCTGTACCACATGCGGAAAGAATATTCATATGTATAGATGCGCCGAAGAATGTAACATGTGTTCGCAAGCGAACCAGATATAACTACAAAGTTAGACCACGTCCTAAACGTCGCAAAAGAACTAGAACACAACCTAATAGTATTAGATAGGAATGCAGAATTGTAATCAAAATGCGAGGACGCATTTTCTTCTACACCAGGAGGAATCTCACGGCCCAAGTAAAGTAACAAAATAAACCAAAGGAAAAGCTAACGTTAGAACGTAAACTAGATGCAAAGCCAACGTTAGGAATCTTACGGTCCAAGTAAACAAGATAAACCGAATGAAAAGCCGACGTTAGAGAGTGATAAGAGAGAGTATAAAGAGGGGGCAGGCGAGCGCGAGCGGATAGTCCTGAATTAGATTCCGGTAGTATTAGCGATAGAATCATTGTCAACAATTGTAACGTCAAGTGTGAACGAATAAAGGTTTTAAAAATTCTCTTCACGAAACCTCGTGTGTGACAAATTCAAATTTTGCAGGCTCATTATACAGGGTGACCCACCCGGATACGCCAGATTTAAATTTCCCTCCATTTTTTTTGTATTTGAATTGGCAACTCAAATGTTTGACATGTTATTGAGGTTATGCTGTTATTGAGGTTATTAAAAATGGATCGCTATACAACAGAATAACGTATTGTTATTGTTAAAACACATTACAAATTTGGCGAAAGTTTTGCGGAAACTGTTCGAAAAGTTCGTGGAATTCTTAGTATTCCTTTAATTAATAATTCCACCATTCGAAGATTAATTAAAAAATTTGAAGAAACTGATTCGGTTATGAACAAACAAACTCTACCGCGTCCTCGTCCTGTCCGGTCGGCCGAAAACATTGCACATGTCAGTGAAAGTATCAATGAGAATCCAGAAACATCAACACGTCGTCGGTCTTAACAATTGAACATGATCAAAACCAGTTTGCAACGAATTTTTATCAAAGACCTTCACTTCCACCCTTACAAAGTTCAATTAACCCTTTCGCGACTACGGGCGACTATAGTCGCTCTCCATAAAATGCCACTGACGTACTACGAACGACTGCAGTCGCTCTCCATAAAATGTCACTGACGTACTACGGACGACTGCAGTCGCTCTACATAAAATGCCACTCACATACTACGGGCGACTACAGTCGCCCTGCATAAAATGCCGCGTAGTATATGCTGTATAATACATATGACGAGCGATTATTGTTACTTCACATCGAGTATTTTTTGCTGGCAATTAGCATGTCTTTTGTTTTTATTATTTGTTTCTTTCGACATTCCTCGAGTATAAAAATCAGAAATAATGCCAAATCAGTTTGGAGACGCTCGTCTGACTGTTTGCATCGAATAAAGTTGGTGCTTACTAAAGATATATTTTTTACTTTTGTTCCCTACAACAGACACAAAGGTATAGTTCGTTATTTCTTAAATTTATTTACCTTTATTTAGATTAATTATTTTTTAACAGATTTTAACCCATTCTTTAAAAATCATGAGAAATAAGAGAGCAAGACATATTAATGATGAGAATGAGAATTATTCGGAACAATCCGAAGATGATCAAATAAATTTAAATTTGGCAACAGAAGGACGAAATACTCGTAATAAAAGAATTCGAGCAAATATAATAAATTCTGAATCCGAAGAGGACAATTCAATTGAATCTAGAAAAGATATAGAAAGACAAATTACATGGACTACCAATTTATTTCGGCCGAATATTCATAAATTTCAATGTAATCATTCGGGAATAAAAACGTCAATTGGTTATTCAGCATCAGCTTTAGTTTTTTCCAATTGTTCTGTTCCGAAAATTTTATAAATTTCATTGTTGGCACAACAAACGATTATTGGAGTAGATCTGATAACGATACAAATACAATAAATTCCCGAGACACTTCTATCCAAGAAATTTATTGCTTCCTTGCCTTAAAATTATTAATGTCGCGAAACAAAAAATTATCATACTATGAATACTGGTCTAACGACGAGTTGTTGAAGAGCAAAATTTTTGGAGAACTGATGTGTCGAGACCGATTTTTATATTTGTTAAAAATTTTACATTTTAATTCTAATGAAGTAATTGCAGATAGGGACAAATTATATAAAATACGGGAAATTTGCGATTTGCTTCGACAAAGTTTTCAAAACGTATTTTACCCTTTTCAAAACCTATGCATTGATGAGAGTTTACTTTTGTATAAAGGTAGACTATCATTTAAACAGTACATTCCCTCTAAACGAAACAGATTTGGGATCAAATCATTCGTTTTATGTGATACTAAGTCCGGATACATACAAGATTTTATAATTTATAGTGGAGGATTGGCTATGAGTAGTGAAAACGAAATTATTGGGAAATCGAGCACTGTAGTTATGGAATTATTGAAACCGTATTTGAATAAAGGCCATACTTTATATGTGGACAATTGGTACACAAGTCCGGCCCTTTTTACTTTTTTAAATCAAAATGGAACTAATGCTTGCAGAACAGTCCGAAAACGACGAAAGGGTATGCCAGTTATGCAAGATAAATTAAGAAAAGGTGAAGCGAGTTTCTGCTCCTGTGATATTCTATTAGCTATGAAATGGTGTGACAAGAGGGAAGTGTATATGTTGTCCACTTTTTACAATCAAGAATTTGTCAACACGAAACGGCATTATCGCACACACGAAATGATAACGAAACCGAAGTGTGTTGTCGATTATAATCGATTAATGGAAAGCGTTGATAAAACGGATATGGTTATTAGTATAATTCATTCACAGAGAAAACATATGAAATGCTCATACAAATTTAAAACTGATAAAGATGTAAATTTTCATTTACAATTAATTCGGCAACTTTTAAATCGCTATCTGCAAAAAATGAACAACAATATTTCAAACAAATCCACTTCGGCTAACTGGAAGACACTTTCCTTCGCTGTATACAAGTGCAACTGCAAAACGAAAAAATCCATTGCGAAAATGCGTTGTATGTGCAATAAATGACAAAAGAAGCGAATCGCGATACCAATGCGAAATTTGCAATGTTGGTTTATGCGTTATCCCATGTTTCGAGCAATATCACACACAATATCATTATTAACTGTAATTATTATCTTACAATTATATTCTCTAATTTAAAGTTTAATAAAAAGTTAATACGTTTAAATGTTATAAATATTTTAAATTGTGGAGTTTTTTTTTCAATAAACACCGTTAAACCAACTCGGGTTGCCGTGAACGCGGCCGCTGCTGACTCTACTCGAGCACCGTGTACACTTTTGGCGCGGCGGCCCGTTCAGCGGAAACACCACGGCGGAGAAGTCGCCCGTCGTGAAAGGGTTAACTCAGGAGCTCAAGCCACAAGACCATTTGCAACGGAGATAGTTCACTAATTGGGTGATGGAAAACCAAACAGTCGATGACAATTTTTTTAGAAACATCATCTTTAGCGATGAAGCTCATTTTCATTTGGATGGTTTTGTTAATAAGCAGAATTGTTGAATTTAGGCCAATGAAAATCCTCCTGTCATTCGCAAAAAACGATGCACCCACAAAGAGTCACTGTTTGGTGCGGATTATGGGCTGGAGGTGTAATTGGACCGTTCTTTTTTAAAAAAGATTCTAGCCAAGCTGTAACTATAAATAGAATACGTTATCGTGTCATGGTATCTAACTTTCTGTGGAATCAATTGGACAACATGGACCTCGACAAAATGTGGTTTCAAGAGGATGGTGTCACATGCCATACAGTAAGAGAAATCATCGATTTGTTAAGACATTTTCCTGGTCGTGTGATTTCCAGAAATGCTGACGTTAAGTGGTCGCCCAGATCCTGCGACTTGACGCCATGTGATTATTTCCTCTGTGGTATTGTAAAATCCAAGATCTACACTAACAAACCACAAATAATTCTTGAACCGAAAACAGAGATCCAACGCGTTATTTCTGAAATTGAGCCAATTGCCTTCCAAAAAGTCTTCGAAAATTTTATCAAAAGGATCAGGGTATGCCAGCATAGCCAAGGGGACCATTTGGCCGACATCGTATTCCATAATTAATGTCAACATGTCTACTTTATAAATCAACAAGTATTTCCAAATTGAATAATAATTTACTGTGTTTCATTTCAAAATTGAATCCGACGTATCCGATGGGCCATTTTGTAGATAAGAAAAACTAGTCCTTGAACAATGGATTTCTTTTTGTGATACACAATTTTCTTTATGAATAAAAAATGAATGGAATTTTCATCGAAAATCGTAATATTAACTTTAAACGCCAGCTATTTTGTTCCAAGTAAATACAAGGTATGATCAAGAAGTAACGAAAATTTTTTAATTGCGCGCGCTTTATCTTGTCTATCGAGTTGATTCTTCTTTTGTGTGTTGATAGCACTGCCAGCGACGTACGCGTCAATTTTCAATTAGCTGCAACGCGCAGTTAGTTTGTGTTTGACAAGTGAATGACAAAGACGTACTTCAGTGTGTTCGACGATTTTTGTGCGGTGAAATGTCGAATCAGAGAGTTTGTTTGAAATTTTGTGTTAAAAACGGAATTAAGTTCAGCGAAGCATTCAAAATGTTAAAGAAGGCCTTTGGCGACGGTACTATGCCAAAAAAACAAGTTTATGAATGATACAAACGGTTTTAAGAAGACCGAGAAGACATCGAAGATGACGCGAGATCTGAGCGTCCTAGCACGTCCACCAGTGACGAACACGTGGAAAAAGTTACATAAATTGTGCTTGTTAATAGAAGTATCACCATGTTTTGAATATGAAATGAGTGGCAGTAAAATTTGTTCGGAAACTGCTGAATATTCAACAGAAACAGCATCGCGTAACCACCGGTAAACAAATGCTTGCTTGACAATACTCCAACTGATAAATCATGTAGGGAATGGTTTCGACGCTTCAAGAATGGTGATTTCAGCGGTGAAGACAAGCCTCGCTCTGGACAGCCCAAAAAATTCGAAGACACAGAATTGGAGGCATTGCTCGATGAAGATCCAAGTCAGACGCAAGAGGAGCTTGCAGAATCATTGGGAGTTACCCAACAAGCAATTTCCGTACGATTGAAATCCATGGGAATGATTCTCAAGTAAGGGAATTGGGTGCCTTATGAACTGAAAGAGAGAGACGTTGAAAGGCGATTTTTCACTTGTGAGCAGTTGATTCAAAGGCAGCAAAGAAAGGGTTTCTTACACCGAATTGTGACTGGGGGCGAGAAATAGATATTCTACGATAACCCCAAGAAGAGAAGATATTATGCTATGGCCAGTCAATCGTTGCCGTCGACCTCAACATCGACACCAAAGCCGAATATTCATGGTTCGAAGATCTGTATCTGGTGGGACGAAAAGGGTGTTATATACCATGAGCTGCTACAACCTAGCGATTCCATTACGGGTCATCGATATAGGCTACAATTGATTCGTTTGAGCCGTGCACTACGAGAAAAACGGCCGGAATACGAGCAAAGGCATGACAAAGTTATCCTTCTACATGATAACGCTCGTCCTCATGTCGCAAAAGTGGTAAAAAATTATTTGGAAACGGTCAAGTTGGATGTTTTACCGCATCCGCCGTATTCGCCTGACATTGCTCCTACTGATTTCTAATTGTTCCGACGGATGCAGCACGATTTGGCAGGTCACCGATTCACTTCTTTCGCAGAAATCGAAAATTGGCTACTAACTTGGATCGCCTCAAAAGACGAGATATTTTTTCGAGATGGAATTCGACAATTGCCTGAGAGGTGGGAAAAAGTAGTAGCCAGCGATGGACAATACTTTGATTAATCTGTTCATTCACTTTGTTTTGAAATAAATGCATTTTTGACCACAAAAAAACGGATCGAACTAATTTGTACTCCCAATATTATTTTATTTTTAGGTTATAAAAGTGCATGTCGATAAGCATAGTCATATTCGTCATATTATGCTTTACCACTTCGAAAAAGGATGGAAAGCAGCACGGTTATTTAGCGATCTCAACGAACTTTTCAGCGAAGGAACAATCTGGCAACACTAGCTTGGAAGATAAGCCAGGAAGAGGTCGACCATCCGATTTCGACGACCAGGCACTTTTGGCAGCCGTGGAAGAGGACGAAAGCTTGACAACTCGAATGCTGGCTGAAGACTTCAATGTGGATCATTCAACCATCGTTCGTTGTCTCAAACAGCTCGGAAAGGTACGGAAAGTGGCTGGATGGGTCCCCCACGAACTCTCCAACAACAATAAAGCTGAACGTGTTCGTATTTTCACTGATTTGCTGCAATGAAACGAGCAAGCTCCATTTCTGAAGAATCTTGTCACTGGGGATGAATCGTGGCTTTTGTTCAAAAACGTCAAAAGAAAGAAGGTTTGTGTTTCGCCAGGGGTTTTACCAAAAAGAATCCCGAAACACGTCTACTGTAAGAAGGTAATGTGGTGTGTTTGGTGGGATAAAAACGGAATCATCCACTGGGAAATCATCTCAAACGGGAATTGTTATTGGTGGAATGACGACGATGAGTGTCAACGGTGACGAATTTCAGATAAAAACGGCAAGCAGCAATTCAACATCAACAGTGATGTTTATTGAGCTCAACTCGGCCGCCTTCACGCTGCAATCAAGACAAAAAGACCGCGCAAAAAGAACCATATCGTCTTCCACCACTATAATGCGCATCCACATATTGAACGCTTTATTCTCGACTTTATCGCCAAAAGAGTTGGGAACTGCTTCCACATCTGCCATATTCTGCCATATGGATTACCTCCAAGAACCGTGACTTCGTTGCCCGTGGAATCGACCACCTTCGAAGCAAATGGAAAGTAGTTATTGAAGTACAGTGACTCCCAAAAATATTCGGACACAACGGTATGACTAACTTTTCAGTTTGATATTTCAATTGTTTATAAAGCAACCATTCTCAATATTATTTCTAACAATAGGTAAGGTATTAATGTTGATTAACATATACAATGTATTTGAAAAATTTACATATATTGCATAATACATCTATATTACAAAAAAAATGTTTCATTTTTGGCTCACAAAAATATTCGAACTCGTATTATTTCCGCGCTAATCCCTATCTGGTAACCCAATATTTCAACGTTTGTTTACATACAGCATCTAGAGGAGCATTAGAGGTCTATGCCGTCTCACTACTGTCAGTAGCTAATATAAGTTCGTCCAAAATGGATCGCAAAGGAAAGAATACGACGTTCGATATGCGGCAACTTATAATTGTATTTCGCGCCTCTTCCTCGAGATCAACATATAGTACTCCTACTTCGCGCCGAATTGTCACACGTCTAAAGTTTCTATTCCATGAACAAAAGAAGAACTAGTTCTCCACTCCACCGTCCGTGGTTCTCGTCTTCTCCGTATTATTCTTCGCCTTTGTGCCGAATGTTAAACACGAGTCGAGTAGCAGTTTAATTGTGATATATTATATTAAGCAAAAATGAATCGAAAAAGGAAATCGTCGAAGAGGGATTACGAGTCTATCATCGAAAAGCGGTTTAGGAAACTGAAAAAGTTAATAAAGCAGAATACGAAACACCGACACACGAAGCGGCATCGTATCGCATCTATATCCGAAGAGACGGATTCGGATGACGGAAAGAGTAAGCAGCCCTTTTTAATTATTACAAAGTCTGGAACAGAAACATACCACAGACTCTAATCTGTGGATAGCGAATGTCGCAGGCATTCGTGTTTCTATCCTACATGTCATGTACAAGAACCACGTAGCGGCCTAACCTCCATAACGGTTTGGGGTTCCTGTGCAAAACAGACTAAACCATACGGGCTCTAACCCGTATAGGGAATGGTGTGAAGAAGTCTGTGAAAAGGGAATTAACCTTTTGACTGCTATGGGCGCATATATGCGCCCAGCGAAAGCTATCACTGTGGCCTATATACTGGGCGCACATATGCGCACATATGCGCCCAGTACAAGCCATCGATATAGACTATGGGCGCACATGTGCGCTCGGCAATGGCTTCGATCATTTACTGCTGCCTTACTGTATTTGTCCAGAAATTATTTTATCGTATCCGTGCAACATTCTCAGAAACAACATACCTTCTTGCTTATCAACAAGAAAAAATGAAATCTCGTTTATTTCGTTAGTTATTCACTATATCTTAAATTCGTTTTATCTGTTCCCAGACAAATGTTATTGTCGGCCGATGCGTATGTTTTATTAGTTTTTCTTGACCGTCCGAAGATATACACGAGGTTTAGTTAAGTGCGCACAGGCCGTAGGCACCTTTGACGACGGTATTGGCGACAGTGAATTTTATGACAGGGCCTGCGGAATCTCAGCCTCGAGACTTTCAGCCCTCGTAATGTTTCGTACAATAAAGAAGCGCGAAGATTTGAGTGTTTTTTCCATGTTGCGACGGCGTCGTCCCCCCTACTTTCCGTTTTTCCGAACCAACAAATTAGGAAACAGTGTTCTTTATGACACTTTACGACATAAAATACGGCTCATAATTGATGCACTCAAGAGCTCTTTCTCGCAATCGTTTTATCCATACCAAGATTTGTGTATTGATGAAAGTCTAATGTTATTCAAAGGCCGATGTTATTTCAAACAATTTATCCCTTCCAAAAGAAGCAGATTTGGAATTAAATCATTTATACTTTGCGATTGCACAACTATGTATTAGATTTTATAGTATATACTGGAAGAAGTACAGACATTTTGCACAATTTTACAACCATTGAATAAGCGGCAAATGTTGTGATGACACTTTTACGTCCATATCTTGGTAACGGTCATACAGTGATAACAGACAATAGGTACACAAGTCCACATTTATATAATTTGTTACACACACATGAAACGAATGCCTATGGAACGGTACGCAAGAATAGAAAAGATATGCCCCAAATCAATACAAGTCTAAGAAAAGGAAAATTTGACTACCGGTACACGGATAATTTATTGACATTGAAGTGGCGTGACAAGAAAGATGTGTGGATGTTATCAACAATCCATGAACCAAAAATGATAGAAACTGGTCGAAGAAATTATGTTACAGGATGGCCGAGGTTAAAACCAGAATGTGTTGTGAATTACAACATGAAGATGAGTGCTGTAGACCGTGTAGATATGGTTTTAAGTATACTACATTCACACAGAAAATGTTTACAATGGTACAAAAAGTTTTTTTTTCCATTTACTGGACATATCATTATACAATTCTTATGTTTTATACCAAAGTGTCACCGGTAAAAAACAAAAATGTAATGAATTTCAACTATCGGTGATAAAACATATTTTGCAAAAATATCCGTAAAATAGAAAAAGTTCGGGTGGTGGAAAAAGAAACACGGAAAACTTACCATGCCGTCTAACGGAGAGACATTTTCCTTCTAAAACTTTAAATGTAGGAGGTAATGTGAGCAGAAGGAAATGTGTTGTCTGCAAAAAACAGAACCAAAGGAAGGATACCCCATACCAATGCAATAAATGTGATGTTGGATTATGTGTTGACACTTGTTTCGAGATATATCATACGCAGTTAAACTATTAATTTTGTTATTGTCTTTTTGTTATTGTAAGTTCTTGTTTATGTGTAGTTTGGACGTTCATTTTTAAATTTTCAATATGCCAATAAATACATTATAATTATCAAATTATGGCGTTTTAAAACTTTACCCTTGAGGAATAAACAATATACAGTATGTCCCACGAAATCCTGGACAGTCGATTATTTGATAACCTATTAAAGATACGAAAAAAGTTTTTATATGAAATTGAATAGCAAAAGGGGGCTGATTTATTGACCGTAACAATTTTTTTTTATCATTATTGTTTACAGAGATATGAAAGTTAAGTTTGGTTTTTTAAATGGGATTATATATTTTTTGTTTGATCAATAGATAGTACGTTTCAAGACGAATTCAGCAAACATTAATACATACACCTTTTTTCAAATAGTTTTTAAGATATTACACGTAAAAGTTTACTAATTTTCGGCACAAGAAAATCTGCGAGATCAGGAAGCACAGTAGAAGGTCTCGATTCTCGACCACACTTAAAATGCTATGGGTTAAACGAGTGCCTCTTGAAACCGATACGAAGAGACTGGGGTAGGAACGACATGCCCAAATTCTACACAATAGTTTTTTTCACAACCGTTACCTTTACGGCATGCAGAAAGATATCGCCCATGTTTTAGTAAAGAAATAAAGCTAACGGATGAAGCTAAAAGCGTTGCTCGTACTTTGAAGTAATTAACAAATTGGCAATACATTTGAATGGAAAATACTTATGATGGCCAGATATTATGTACCACAAGAATTTAATATTACAATTTCAATATAAATTCGTACAAAAGGGGTAGAGAAACTTTTTCAGATGTGAATGGTATTACTACGGTGTATACAAAACTATTGTGTAGAATTTAGGACTGCCGTTCCTACAGCAGTCTCTTCGTATCAGTTTCAAGGAGCACGATTTAACCCGTAGCATTTTAAGTGTGGTCGAGAATCGAGACCTTCTACTGTGCTTCCTGATCTCGCAGATTTTCTTGTGCCGAAAATCAGTAAACTTTTACGTGTAATATCTTAAAAACTATTTGAAAAAAGGTGTATGTATTAATGTTTGCTGAATTCGTCTTGAAACGTACTATCTATTGATCAAACAAAAAATATATAATCCCATTTAAAAAACCAAACTTAACTTTCATATCTCTGTAAACAATAATGATAAAAAAAAATTGTTACGGTCAATAAATCAGCCCCCTTTTGCTATTCAATTTCATATAAAAACTTTTTTCGTATCTTTAATAGGTTACCAAATAATCGACTGTCCAGAATTTCGTGGGACATACTGTATATTGAAGATAAAAAATATTTAAAAAATTAAAAAATATTAATTTTGGAGTGGATAAAGTAACAGTAATTGGATTCTATACTATATTACAATTTAATATACTGCTGAACAGATTCAGATTGCGTGAAAAAGTATTCAGTCCCCAGCGATAGCTATTGCCGGCTGCACGCCATTGACGCGAAGCGTTTCGGCTCAGAGTATTCAGCAGTCAAAGGGTTAAAAGAGCCTTAGACTCACACAGACTCTAATCTGTAGAAAACGAATGCGTGTTCGAAGCTAAATAACCTAAACGAACATACGGGCTCTAACCTGTATAGGCAATGGTGTAAAAAATTCCTGTATAGGGAATTTTGATGGAACCTTGACCGCACTCAGACTCTAATCTTGTGTGAGATGTTTATCAGAAACCTTACGATTAATTAAATAATTAATCTGTACAAGGGTCATATCCTTTTCTTTTTACACACGAATATCTTTTTTCACAGACGTAAGCGATTGTTCGCAACAGATAGTAGAACAAAGTGTCCTAACAGAGACACAGGACAAAGATCGCCAGGAAATGTTGGTGAGGAAAGAAGAAGAAGATGTGATGAAAGTGGATCAATCGGAAAAAGATACACTAGACGAAGAAATCATAAACGTCTTTGGCAAGCGGATCGTCTTAGAAAAAACAATGTCTCCGACTGTTCACCAAGAGGTGGCGGTAAGATGGGAGGAAATTAAGATGAGCTTACCACGAGAAGAAAGATCTGAACTCGTCAAGAAATACCCGCCACCAAGCAATTGTGGTGTGATTAATCCTCCACACCTCAATGAGGTGGTAAGGGCTTCCCTACAAGAAGCAGCGATAAAAAGGGATGAGCGAATAGTAGAAAAACAAGGAAAGATTGCAGCTTGCTTAGCAGCAATCGGGAAAGCCTTGTCAACCGTTTTAACCAAAAATAAAGAGAACCTGATCTTAATAGAATATCTAAGCGATGCAGGTAGAGTGTTGGCGGACGTCCAGCATGATGAGTCTGCAATACGACGCAATCTCATACTGACAAATACCAACATGATCGTGAAGGAGACGTTGAGTAAATCAACGATCGATGAATACCTGTTTGGTTCAAACCTGGAGGAGAGTTTGAAATCGAGGAGATCCATGGAAGCATCATGTAAGGAAATAAGACCATCAACAAAGGAACAATCTGCAAAAGGTCCAAAACACTTCAAGGCGGACAAAAGCAGACGGACTTAACAAGAAAGCCATCGTCGAGGAGAGTATATTACAAATCGGACAGAAGGAGAGAGACGAGTCATCGATAGCATCGATAAGTCAGACAGTAAGGACCTTGGCCGGCAGGCTTAGTTTTTTTTATTAAGGAATGGGAAGAACTTACATCGGATCCAAGGATTTTATCCTGGATTCAGGGATATAAAATTCCTTTTTTTGTCCAACCTTATCAGGTCAGAATTCCCAAACAGAGACACTGCTCCGCAAATAAAAAGAATGAAATTAATTCTTTGATTAGTCAGTTACAAGGAAAGAGATCAATAGAAAAATGTAATCCAGTGAAAGGCCAATTTATATCGGAAATTTTCTTAATCCCGAAACTCGATGGTTTCGAAAAGGTTCATCTTAAACTTAAAACAACTTAACAAATTTATTCAGACGGAACACTTTAAGTTAGAGGACTATAGAACAGTAGCTAGACTTTTAGACATGGGTAGCTTCATGGCCTCTCTCGGTTTAAAAGGCGCATATTATCTAATTTCCATAGAAAAAAAACCAATAGAAAATATCTCCGGTTTCAATTTGAACACGAAATATTCGAGTTTACCTGTTTGCCTTTTGGACTAAGCACAACGCCCTATGTTTTTACGAAAATAACGAAACCAGTTATCACTCATCTAAGAGCAGATGTATGGTAAACATAATCTATTTCAATAACTTGCTTATAATGGATAACTCTTACACGGAATGTGAGGTAAATATTAAACGTACTAAGACACTCTTAGAAAAATTAGGTTTCGTTGTAAATCTGGAAAAGAGTCAAATGATTCCGTCGCGAAGGTGCAAGTATTTGGGATTTATTTTTGATTCGGATAAAATGCTGATAGAATTACCAAAAGCTACGAGGGGGCAAATGGAAAATCTTGTAACTCAGTTTAGCAATACCAAGAGGTGTAAGATACGAGATTTCGCAAAATTTATTAGAACTCTCGTGGCGGCATGCCCGGCCATTAACTACGGATGGATGTACACGAAAGAGGTTGAACAGGAAAGGTACATAGCGTTACTTAGATCCCAACAATCTTATGATAGCTTCATGACGATACCCCCTTCACTACAAGAGAGCTTCAGGTGGTGGAAATAAAAAATTTCGGTAGCGAACAATCCAATTAGATTAATGAAATTTGATCTGGATATCTATTCGGACGCATCCAAGACGGGATGGGGCGCGGTTTGTTATGGCGAGAGGTCACACGGGTTCTGAAACAAGAATGATCGCGTTTTTCAGATTAATTACCTAGAACTATTGGCAGCTTTTTTAGCTCTGAAATGTTTTGCTAGAGATCGTAAGAAAAGGCAAATACTATTAAAAATAGACAATACTACGGCAATTACATACATTAATCGCATGGGGGGAATTCAATATAAAGATTTGAATCAGATAGCGAAAGAAATATGGAAATGATGCGAAAATAGGGAACTATGGACTTACACCTCGTATATAAGTTAAAAAATGAATTCAGAGGCATACTTAGAGTCAAGGAAAATTGAGAAAGAAACAGAGTACGGTTATCACAAAACGTTTTTTCAAAGATTGTTCAGACGTTTGGAGAACCGGAGATTGACTTGTTTGCTAGTAGGGCAAATACAAAATGTGAAACCTATGTTGCCTGGAGGAGGGACCCAGGTGCCATAGCAAGTGATGCGTTCACAATTTCATGGAAACCTTACTTCTTTTATGTTTTTCCGCCTTTTGCAATCGAACTAAGAATCCTTCAACAAATTAAGAGTGAAGAATCTTACGGTATAATAGTTGTGCCTTTTTGGAAGTCTCAAGCCTGGTTTCCTACATTTAAATCAATGCTAAATGCAGAACCCCTATTTTTCTCGCCTGACAAAGACCTTCTGACTTCTTGCAGTGGGAAACCGCACCCGCTTTGGAGACAGACTACCCTGGTAGCTGCACTCTTATCAGGCAGGCATTCGACAAGAGGGGAGTCCCCCCCTCATTACTTAATATAATGATTTCATCTTTAAGCGACGGATCGTTAAAACAATACGAAGGGGCAATTAAAAAATGGTGGTCCTTTTGTCGGGGAAACGCGATAGACCCGTTCAAGTGTTCGGTGACAGAAATTTTAATGTTTTTAACCAAAGAATTTGAATCAGGGGCATCATATGGATGAGGCATCATCACTAAATACGACTAGATCAGCGATATCGCTATTAAATGGACCTGACATAGCGCAAGACCATAGAATGCGGTGGTTTTTCAAAGGAGTGTTTAATACTCGCCCATCAAAGCCAAAATACAAATTTATTTGGGAGCCAAAGATTATCTTAAACTACCATACATCGTTACCCGAAGATCCAGAATTAAGTCTAAAAGAGTTATCAGAAAAACTGATCACAATTTTAGCTCTAATAATAACTCATAGGTTACAGACTTTCGCGTTAATCAATATTAATAATATTAGGAAGGTAGAAAATGGGTGTGAGATTAGGATACCGGATAGAATTAAAACATCCGGACCAAAGAGAAATCAGCCACTATTGATCTTGCCGTTTTTCCCAGAGAATAGAAAAATCTGCGTAGCGTCTACCCTAGAGGGTTATCTCAAAAGGACACAGGTCCTAAGAAATAATATACAGTCGTTACTCATATCGCTAAAGAAACCGTACAAGGCTGTTACGGCACAAACTCTAAGCAGATGGATTAAAAACACGTTAAATGCTGGGGGCGTAGACATGGAGCGATTCACAGCACATAGTACGCGTCACGCATCTACGTCTACTGCAAAAGATAGGGGCGTGAACCTAGATTTGATTAGGAAAACGGCGGGATGGACAAAGACTTCTTCTACATTTAGTAGATTTTATGATCTAAAAATACGTGATAGAAGCGACAAGTTCGCAACATCGGTACTGAACGCTTTATTAACAATAATATTACTTAGAAGTACTAAATAGTTTTAATTTTTGTATGTTCTTAATTTTTCTTAATTCAGTAATTTTTGTATTTTCTATTTTCTTTGTGCAAATAATAATAAAATTCTTCTTTGTTACTGCTTTCATCGAGTCGGGTACGGATTGAGTTAAAGCTACTCGAACTCATATTAACCGCAACAGACTTTAAACATCTACATGTTGATCTCGAGGAAGAGGCGCGAAATACAATTTGATGATTAAACGAACTTACCTAAGTGAAGTTCTATCATAATTGTATGAAGCGCCTCTTCTGAGATGATCAACCCCTCCCTTACATTCCCAACTGCCCGGTATCTCGATTTTACAGGGCATTCCTTAAGTTGCGGTGATACTTTCAACAATGATACGGAGAAGACGAGAGCCACGAACGGTGGAGTGGAGAACTAGTTCTTTTTTTGTTCATGGAATAGAAACTTTAGACGTGTAACAATTCGGCGCGAAGTAGGAGTATTACATGTTGATCTCGAGGAAGAGGTTCTTCATACAATTATGATAGAACTTCACTTAGGTAAGTTCGTTTAATCATCAAATTTTCCACCGTGAAAAGGGAAAAACCCATCGCGAAATTAGTGCTATGTTTCGTATAAGCAAAAGTACTATTGCGGATATCATTCGACAGTTTCATGTTGAGAATCACATTGAATCCATTCCGCAAACTGGAAGACCGAGTCTCTTAAGTACGAGGGAGAAAACCAGAATTATTCGAAAAGTGAACAAAAATCCGCAATTAAGTGTTTCAAAAATATTTAGTGAACCATTAGAAGAAAACTCCAAACAAGTGCCAACCGAAAAAGCCCGGAGGATACTGAGGCAAGCTGGATACAATGGAAAAGTAGCCAAAAAGAAACCATTTATCAACGAAATGAACAGGAAGAAACGGATAAGTTCGCAAAAGAGTTAAATTCTAAGGATGAGGCATGGTGGAAAAACGTAATATTTGCCGATAAAAGCAAATTCAACCTGTGCAATTCCGGTGGAAGAACTACGGTGTGGTGGAAAGCGAATTCATGAGTTTCATTTTAAGAATACAAGAGGTACGGTGAAACACGGAGGGAACAGTGCCATAGTCTGGGGCTGCTTTTCGTCATATGGAGTCGGTAATTTAGTGTTAATTGACGGTATCATAGGCAAAAACCATTCTTTCAATATACTTAGAAGTGATTTAGTTCAAAGTGCTGAAAAAGTGGGGATAAACAATAATTTTGCGTTTTATCAAGATAACGACCCCAAGCACAAGTCACGCATTGCCTGTGTTGAAAACAGCCACACAGACGAGCGTGAAGAACAAGTATACGCACAAACATTATCCTCAGCACAGAATGCTTAACCCCAGCAGGGGAGCACAGGGTCAGCTTCGCCCAACTGGACCCAGGAAATAGAACCGTCGACTGACAAGGGAAGTTTGGGAAATATTAATCGCCGATTTTAATGAAACTTTGTACAATCATTCTATGGTCCTACCTAAGAATTTTGCCGTACAAAGTAGCTGCCCATACGCACTTTTAAGGGAGAAACTACCCCTTTGATCCAAATCGCCCTTTTTCTTTCGATGCTTATAGCTCGCAAAGTATAAACGCTATAAAAAAATGTTTCATACAAAAGTTTTACTGTTTTTCAAGACCTATAAAATAGCTTTAAAAAAAATTTCGAAACCCTCCCCCCCCTTTTTCCTAGCAAAAGATGTTTTTATTTCAAATAAATAAAGAGCTTTTTGTTGTGAATTCAGCATTGTATATTGCTATACAATATTTGAAATAAAAACATTTTTTGTTAGAAAAAGGGGGGGGTTGAATTTTTATAAACAATTCGTTTTTTCAAAATTTTTTTTAAAGCTATTTTATAGGTCTTGAAAAACAGTAGAACTTTTGTATGAAACATTTTTTTATAGCGCTTATACTTTGCGAGCTATAAGCATCGAAAGGAAAAGGGCGATTTGGATTAAAGGGGTAGTTTCTGTTGGAAATGGGACCTAAAATATGATCGTTGCGCCCTCATACTTGCCATCGCTTCTCGTGTGATAGGCTTTTGTCTCGTGGGTCTCTCTTCCGGTTTGACCGCGTGGTGATACACACGTTGTTCGCCGTGTTCTCGTATAATTTAACTAATAATAAGTACTATCGTATATCATGTGCGTGTGTGTGTGTGTGCATGATCAGTTCTTCAATAATCATACAGTTTTTCCCTTAAAAGTGCGTATGGGCAGCTACTTTGTACGGCAAAATTCTTAGTTAGGACCATAGAATAATTGTACAAAGTTTCATTAAAATTGGCGATTAACACTTTCCAAACTTCCCTTGTGAGGTAAACATCACAGCGGGCAGGTTATCTCAGTTTGCGAGACAGTGGGCGGAAATCACGACAGACGCCTTCGTATTAGAGTGCATTAAGGAGTATAAATTGCCATTTACTTCAGAACCTCGACAGACAGCAGTACCCTCCCATGCACAATGGATCGCAGAGTGAGTTACTTCAGATAAGAAAAGAAATCGTTATAGCTGCTGTCGTTAAGCGTGATTGAGAGATACAGAACCAGTTCATCTCTAGCGTCTTTTTGATTTCAAAACCACAGGTCTCAAGTAGATTTATAATTAACCTAAAAGGATTAAACAAGTTTTTAATACCGGAGAATTTTAAGATGGAGGACACTAGGGTGGTATGCAAATTAATTTGGCCTAGGGCATACTTGTCATCCATAGACCTGAAGTATGCATATTTTTTAATTCCGTTGCATAAGGACTTCAGGAAGTTCGTTAGATTTATAGCTGACGGTTGTTTATATGAGTTTACTTGTATTCCATTCGGACTATGTACAAGCCCTCTGGTATTTACCAAGGTGATGAAACCAGTAATGAACTACTTGCACGCTAGAAACATCATATCAGAAATTTATCTGGACGACATATTGTGTATAGGAGAGAATGAGGAAGCGTGTAGGGAGAGTGTTCAAAGAACGATAGATCTTTTGACATCTTTAGGGTTTATCATTAATGAGGAGAAGAGCAGTCTTTCGCCGAGCACAAGATGCAAGTATCTTGGCTTCATATTCGACTCAATTGCGTTCACAATGGAGCTAACCCCTAAGAAAGCGGAAGCCTTACCTGGGTTAACCGCTACTTTCGTAACAAAGCAAACCTCTAGAATTAGGGAATTTGCTAGATTTATAGGGTCTTTGGTCGCAGCATGTCCGGCCGTTGAATACGGCACACTTCATTGCAAGTTACTAGAAAGAGCGAAAACGGACGCTCTCAGTTCTAACGCAGGAAGTTTTGAGGGGCTTATGGTGGTGCCGGAATATGTAAAGCCAGACTTAGTATGGTGGAAACATCGTCTAGTAAGTGCGTCTCGACGTATCCGAACAGGCACCTACAAGAGGGAGGGAGATCTTCTCCGATGCCTCTTTATCAGGTTGAGGCGCTTTCTGTGAAGTAAAGACAGCTCGAGACCTATGGACGAAGGAAGAAAAGAGGCGGCATATTAACGCTCTGGAGTTGAGCGTTTCTAGCGATAAAAAGCTTTGCTAGTGATCTGCAGGGTAGACAATACTACAGCAATGGCTTACATTAATAAGCTTGGAGGTTCAAGGTTTCCCGAGTTGCACAACTTGGCCAGTGACATGGAACTGGTGCGAGGCACGTAAAATTTGGGTGCAGGCAGCTTATATAGCATCGCGAGAGAACAAGAAAGCGGATTTTCAGTCCCGAGTACAAAATGTGGACACCGAATGGGAGTTAGCAGACTACGCATTCCGCAGAGTGGTAAACCGCTTCGGAGCTCCCTCTATTGATCTTTTCGCGTCGCGGGCAAACGCGAAGTGTAACATTTATTGTGCATGAGAAAGGAACCCTGATGCTCTGGTCGCAGACGCCTTCACGATTAATTGGAAAAATAGGGATTTCTATGCATTTCCACCATTTGCAATCATTTCGAGAGTTTTGCAAAATATTATTAATGAGAAGGCGTCGGGCGTGGTAGTAGTCACACTGTGGATGGCTCAACCGTGGTACCTGATATTTCAGAGACTGTTAATCTCCGAACTGATCACTTTCAGGCCCAGTCCCAAGCTACTGATCTCTCCGATCAGCGAATCTCATCACCCGCTGGCATCCAGGTTTTCCCTGGTGGCTGCGAGATTATCAGGCAATCGTTTTCAAACAGGAAATTGCCATTAGAGGCAGTTGATGTTCTGATGGCGTCATTGGCAGACTCAACAATTCAACAGTATAGCAGCGCCCTGAAAGGATGGTGGAACTTCGCCAGAAATAGAGATTAAGATCCCTGGGAGATTACACACACAAGAGGACTGGAGTTTTTGTCGGAAAGATTCAAAGTCAGAGCGTCTCACGGGACCCTAAATTCAATGCCAGCCACTATCTCCCTGATTGCGCTAGAGAACTTATCAGAGGATATATATATATCTCGAGGTATATGAAGGGAATCTTCAGACTAAGACCTAGTAAGCCGCGATACGATACAACTTGGGATACAAACCTGGTTTTGACAAAGATGAGTGCGTTATTTCCTCTAGAGAACATGACGCTGAGGCAGTTAACGGAGAAAACTGTTATTCTTCTCGCGCTGAGTACAGCCCAAAGGGTTCAGACCCTTTCAAAAATCTCAGTCGACAATATCCTAACGTTATCTGAGAATGTTCGGATATTTATTCCGGATGTCATCAAGGCAACCAAACCGGCGGCAGCCCAACCTGCTTTAGAGCTTCCTCTCTTCGTACAAAAACCGGAGCTGTGCGTGGCAAACGCAGTTCTTAGGTATCTAGAAGTCACGAAACAGATTAGAGAGGGCGAAAGAACCCTGTTTCTTTCCATTCGTAAACCCCACAAGCTGGTCACATCGCAGACAATAGCGAAATGGATAAAGAGGACCTTGGTAAACTGCGGCGTCGATGGAAAATTTACCGCACACAGTACAAGACATGCCTCGACGTCAAAGGCGTCAGAAAAGGGGATCAACCTTGACTTGATCAAGAAGGCGGCAGGTTGGTCCGCACATTCACAGGTCTTTGCGAAGTTTTATAAGATGCCGATTTCATCCCAGCGACGCCTTTGCATCAGCCGTAATACTTAATACAATACAGGAAGAAGTGTTCAAAGATTAGGTTAAGGAGCTTGTAAGAGTAAAAGAAATATAATACAGATTCCACTTTTGATAAGAAGAACCTCCCCTTCTTCCTTTTCTTTTCCCAAACAAAAAAAAATGTAATTGTTAGGCTCTAAATAGCTACATTTGTAATCTTGAAGGCGATGCTCGAAGTATAATTAAACGATCAAACGAACTTACCTGTACGTGAAGTTCGATCGTAATTATACGAGAGCATCGGTTGAGAGATTACGGTCCCATCCAAAAGAAAAGTTTAAATGAAGCTCGAGGACATTAAAGAGTAATCTCTTCTTCCCATCAGTGTCACTAACAATTCCCCTTTTTTCTTTTGGCTTTGCTTAGACATCTCTAAACGTTATGAGGGCGCAAGGCTGGGAAAGGTGGCGCCAGGGAAGGGCGAAGAAGGCGCCATTTTAAACAAGGCTCTAAAATTCGTGATTCATTGTAGGTACGGGGAATGGTACTGTATTTGTAATCTCTCAGGCGATGCCTTCGTATAATTACGATCGAACTTCACGTAGAGGTAAGTTCGTTTGATCATTTAGTAAAACAGCACATAGATAGTCATGAGAAAAGCAATGGACAATTGGCTACCTTGCGGAGCGCGTAGATCAGCGCTAGGTCCGAGATATTTTTTTCTCTACATGTAACAATATACCTTTCTTAACAGAGCGGAATACAATATAAAATATAGCTTATGTCACTCGGGAAGAAATAACCTTTCAAACCATGAAAGAATTTTCTAAGTCAGTTCAGGAGTTTCAGAATTTATCTTAAAAAACCAAAACAATTTTACCTCTTTATATAATAGTATAGATATAGAAGTGGTAGATAGAGATAGATAGAGATAGAAGATATACAAGCTATCTGGCACCGAGTTGGTAGCAGAACATACAACATACTGAAAATATTAACCAAGTAGCGTAGATATTAACACATAATTTTAAAGAAGTAAACCCAATCAAATTAGGCATCATCACCTCAACTTTAAGATTATTATTTGTATTTCTCTCTAACTTACGGCGTTACTGTTTTCCTAACTTGTGAGTGGTATTTCTTCCACCACGCAACACAGGCCCTTCTTAACACATTGTTGTCCAGTCATACGCTCAAAATATTATCGGGAAATTAGTTGTAACAGAATCTAAATACATTCTGTACCCAGTAGACTAAATAGTGGACATGCTGAGGACTAGAAGAAGGCGAGTCTTTGGTAATCAAAAATACAGTAAGAGAGATAACATCTCTTCAAGAAACAGCTCATTTATTGGAGCAACTTAAAGAAACCCTAAACAAACACAATTCAAACAACACTCTGTTGTTCTTGATAATCTATCACTCCAAACTAGTCTGTGAAAGAGACAATCGATTTAGTAACTAAAATCAGAGCTAAAATATCTCTATCCTTAGAGAAAATTCATATGAATTTCCGCATTCATCTAATCGAACCGTTGCTACTATTCAAGATTGTTTCTTTGATTGTTTCTTTAATTGTTTCTTCATTATTTATAATGTCCCTTTCTTATTGTCAAGCAAATCTGGGATAGTTATAATAAAAGAAACAGGTAGTCCCTATTAAAAGAAAAAGAAGAGCAAATAGTGTGATGGCTAATGCATTTGCATCGTTGTGTCTGATGCAATCGACTGCGATTGTGATGATTTAAGAATGGTGTACCAGAGCTACAGTAGTGTACAGTACAGTTTTTCTTGGGGCGGTAAATTTTTGTCGGTCTTGGATTTGCCTGGTGATTTCTTGGCGTTGTGAATATTCTATAAGCATCTCTAGTTCCAATGTTTGAATCTGCGACTTCATGATTCTGTCGATCGATGAAATTTGTTTCATCTGGGGAGTAAGGTATCCTAGTTCCATTGAATTTGAAGATTGAAGTATTAAATAGTCAAACGCACCGAAAAGTCGCCCATTGCTGAGACAAAACTGCTTAGAACCTGGAAAATCTCAATAGTTTTCATAATGCCATTTCGAAAACGCTTCGAAATTTGATGTGATTTAGAAGTCATCGGCTTCAAGTAAAAAAAGGCATCAAGGTATTGCTGTATTAATTTACGTTTATTATCGTAATAAGAGGTTAAGTTTGTCCATAATTCCCGGCAGTGATCGCAATGTTCTCCACAAGGTTTGCTGCTCTTCTTTTTAGAAACGCCTTCAAATAATACAGACGATCGACAGCCTCAAGATCTGTAGCGATTGTAACGAAGGAATGTTGATGTAACGAAAGAAGCCCATTCAGAATATTTGTCTGAGAACGGTGATATGTAGATTGAAGACAGCTGCCGGCATGACCTAGACGCTAGGACACCAGGGAGAGTTGCTTAAGTATTAGTAAATGTGCTGAGACCTTGCAAGGCATTAAAAGATTTACCTCTTTCGTCGTAAAAAACCAATATTTCATCACGAAGAAATCCTCTTTCAAATAGTTTAATGTAGAATTTTTGAGAGCTTTAAGGTCCAAAGTTCGTTGGCGATGCATCTCAATGTTGCTCCATTTTTTTTCGAACACTTATAGATGAGATTCGACGATACTCCGAGATGACATGCCTCCTCTCTTTTTGTAGTCAATAAAGTTATAAAATTTCTATCTATACCTTATTCGATGAAGTTCTTCCATGGCGCGATGATGCCATAAGTTTACCCACGGTCGGAGGAAGTAATAAAATGGTCTAATAAGTATACGTTTCAATATTTTAAAGAGTGATAGGGTTTAGGATAACCCAATTAGAATATTAAATATCCTATAACAGTGTCAGATCTACTTTTGTTTTACAGTAATTATATTTTCATATTTTAATTCAGTTTTTTCATATAAAGTTGGCAAATCATAGCAGGTAACCATCCTGCATTATCTGTTTTGGGAGATGGATAGCGAACGATGTAAACTCACTGAGTTCGACTCGTTGTGACCGAAATACCTCAATTTATGAAAATCTTTGTGATATAACGATTTTAATCGAGTAGATTTCAAGACATATCCAAAATTTCTAAAACTGATTAGTTTACACTTTGAACTGCAATAACACTGCGGGCAGTCATGCAGATGTTTGCCAACTGTACTTATAAACTTTGCGAAACACCTTCTTCGCTGTTGGATAGCTAGCAACTGCAGTTAGTATATAAGTGCACTTGAGAAACTGAGTTGTTTTGAAGAGTGATGTTCTGTTCTCCAATAGATTATGTTTCGACTCTGGCTTGAAGAACAATATTTGATTCAAATAGTGTTGAATAACAATACAAAAGGTAGATCAGAGATTTTCTTTAACAAGTTGTAGTATTGTGCTCCGCTCAAGAGATGATCCCCGAAAGGTATGCTGGCTAATTGGTCAGAGTGAAAAAGAACACGCCTAGTCTTATATATACTGTCGGCTTTCGCATACAATTATCACGACAGCCACACACACAATGTTGATCGAAAGACCCCTCTCTTACCCCAGTTGCCGTCCCGAGAATCATCTCTTGAGCGGAGCATAGTACTAACTACTAGTACAGAACTAAGTTGACGAAGAGAGTTGCATTAAGCATTATGCTGCAATGCAAATGCGCAAATTCAGAACGCACACCTTGAGTCAGTCCGAGTTTTTCGAGAAATATAAGTGTATTCCTGAAAAAGAGATTGAGGTGAACAAGCCTATCTCCTATCTTTCAGAAAATAACAAAAAAAAACCCGCCTCGCCAACAAGTGTCCGAAGCAAGGCAAATTGAGGTAGGAAATATCACTGTATTTAACAAATTTTCAGTTTCTTATTCATTCTTCCCTATGAAATTATTCTGAACCAAATAATATCATAACAGGTGATAAATTAATGCTTTAAATTTGGAAATATTCCGCTTAAATGGAAACCACAAAACAAAAAATTAAAAAAGGAGTCGAGCCGCGAGAAAGCAGAAACTGGCATAGTCACTATCTGGATTGAAAAATATCTACATATTAAGAAACAGCAGAACTGATCTAATAAAGCATGAACAATCCAGTACAACGAAAATAACTAACTGATGTCAGAAAAGTTATCGCTATCTATCACAAAGAAATAATATTTTTAAAAGGTAATTTTGACATCCCAAGGAGACTCTGAATGATTCGCTTAGGAAAGCGATCTATTTAACTAATAAACATGGTCAAATACCTCGGTATTTACTTCAACTCCTTCCTTAGGGCGGACACACATATGTATAAAATCAAAGCGAAATGTTTGGAAAACTTTAATTTCTTGTAAGCCCTAACTAGTAGAAGTTGGAGCCTGGAACATAAAAGTCTGCACGCATTTTACTCGAGACTTTTCATTCTATAATATTTCCTCTGACTAACGAAAGCCGATATGTCAGGAAACTGACAAGACTGTGGCATGTCATTCCCGTGTGACAAGGAAATACCGATAACAATGTCCAAATCGAGTGTTGTAGAATTTTACTGCAATTGTGCGAGGCGAGTGTCTCCTTTACGTTAGCAGCTGTGACAGTTAATACTTTCACTAAATATTTATATTCAACAAACGAAGACTCAAACGCAATTTCATTGTTCTCGATTTCCGTCTTATTTTAGCGACTACAATCACCCGATGGGTTTTCCCCTGCCCGTAATTGAACACTTTGTACATGAATTATTTTAAAACACTGCAAATATTGAATAAAATTAATAATAATAATAAACTATTCAAAATATGAAATAAATGTTATTGACATTAACCCTTAACATAACAGGTGGGGTTCCGACGAACTCCAAATACATTACAATTATGTACAATTTTTTTAATAAATCAGAGATGGTGCTGGCGTTCTATATATCGTATATTCATGTCCGTTTATAAAAAAATAAAATTATTTGATGTTAAAGACCTTTTATTAGTGGAATCCACCAAGAGCCTACAAGACACAGAGTGTAATTTCATTTCACCTGTCATGTTAAAGGCTAATTACGGAATAAAATATGAGCTAAAATTGACTCAGTGCGCGATTGTTCATTTATACAATCCCATATTCTAAACTTTAACCCTTTAAGAAATTATATTTAATAATGTATGTATATCTAAATCAGCACTGTCCAGCGTGGGGGCCCTTCACTCTCCTGCTTCCCCTTCTAATCGTTCTGTTGCTTCACCAACGCATACGTTGCTCGTAGTGTTTGAGCTTTTTTATAAACAGGAACACTTAACATATCATGTGGGCCTTCACAGCATCACGTGGTTTTCTTAGCAACGGAAGCAGGAGTGGAAGAGCCTACAAGACTTGCAAACCCTCGCTTGGACAGCACTGACCTAAATGATGGTAACGCTAATTACAAAATCTAAATGATATTAGCGACTTATATGAAAATACTCACTCTAAATATAAACGATATATTAATTCATTATAACATTGAGATAATACAACGTCTATTAAATAAAAGCAATAAAAAAGACTATCCGAGTACATATATTTATACTCAATATTTTGTTATTTACAGTACTCTCGGGGTATAAGCTCGCTGCCCGGGACCGGTCGCGAGCGTTTATCCTGGGCGGGATGCTTAGTTCGCACCTCATTTGGCTTCGAATGAATGGTTTGTTTAAACGATAACGTCGGCCCTCAATGGCGGCACTGGATGATCGAAAAAAGGGATAGCTTTGAAAAATGATGAGAGTGAGTGAGATAGAATAAATGGTAGTCGAAGGAAAGGACAATGCACAAAAACGAGTAAAAGCGAGTGGAGAAAGAATGAACTGATGCTTGGACCTCAGACCACGAGCATGTAGCATTGGTTTATTGTTTCTTCCTTGTTTTTTCTCCCTCTTTCTTGAGAAGTAAGCTCGTTGGTTGGGTCTTGGGCCGCGTGCATTTAATATCGGTTTACTATTAGTTTCTCATTCGCCCTCAATATTTTTCATGGTGTAAGCTTGTTGCTTGAAATTGGGACCGCGTGCGTTTAGCATTGGTTAATTCCAAATTTTTGAATATGTACATACATAATATGTACATACATAATATGTACATACATATTCAAAAATCTTGTATGGATGACGACCATAGCGTTTCATTATCATTATTCTATTATTATTCTAACCATGTCGTGTTTAGTTTTATTTTCATTGGAAAAATCACAATAATATAATAAAAATAGTTTCATCAAAATAAATCCAACAATTAAAAAGTTTAACATTTCATTTTTAGTCATGGTCTTTAATTGCCTCCCTAATTTATTAAGTACCAGTTTTCAGCTTTCCACAAAGTAGTTCCGCGCAAGCCGAGTCGTCTCACATTTCACGCTCATTAATTCCAAGAGGTGTCCCATTCCCCCAGATAACAACGAGCGTTTAACCCGGGAGATTTGACAAGCCTATACCCCGGGAATACTGTACTCCACAAAAAATTAAATAACTACAATTGTTTATGTTAGTTTGAAAGATAAAATTTTTACAAAATCAAAGTAAAGAAAGGAAAAATGGTAAAATGATTATCACAAAATGAATGTAATATTTTAACATTCCTCATTAATGTATATATAAAAGTTATGATGAAGAAAATAGTTGTGCAATTTAACTAAAACTATAATACATTTAAATTAACTACATACTAGATTCCTTAGTGGTGATAGTTTCGTTGGTGTTATCAACTCTTATTAATGTTGATGAATTTAAAACAAGTGTCCTACTTAATGTAGCAACTCTTTCCATTACACAAGAAGCTGAAAGACGTGCTTCAGCATCATGATCCCAACATTCTTCCATTGTATCACAAATTGATAGAAGTCCCTAAAATAATGATATGCAAATTAAGTAAAGGTTTAATTATACATATCAGTTCCATTTCGTATTAATATTATAAACTTAGAACTCCTATTATACATCTGATTATTATGTGATGGCATTCATATATCAGTAAAGATAAACCGAAAATCAAATTATATCGTGTGTGGTACAATTTTCATTATAAAAAATGAAAAAAAAAAAAAAACCAGTATCTATCAATCCTTTTCATTCCATCCATAAAAACAGTTGATACTTAGTTTCTGAACCATTTATGCATAACAGTTTGACTCATACAATAAAAGATGACCTTTCAGCGTCTCTAATAATTCTGAAAACAATCAGAAGTTTGATGGTCTCAAATTTGGGCTTGAAGGAGAACGAGGTACAATTGTGAATTTTAGGCTTGTCACTGCTTCTTTTGTTTATTCACTGGAATATGGTCCTGTGTTGTTATGATACAAAAAAAAAGTTTTGATTCTACACCTGTCGAAATTGAAGCTACTGTGCAAAAGCACCAACCACAAACTTTCTTTCTAAATGAAATGAAAAATGCTGCATGTTTGCATTTAGAAAAGTATATAATACTAAATGAGGACTATGTTGAAAACTGAAAAAGTAATGTATAAAAGAAATAAATTTTCTTTATTTTGATATCAGTTTTGTTACTTTACACTGTCAGAGATTTATTTTATATAATCGGAGACCTTATTTGCTTATGAACAAATTGTTCCAGCATTTTACTGAATAAATGCATATAAATTACTTTATACCAAACAGGAATAGAATTGATTTGTTACACTTTAGGGATTTGATGTTTTCTGAAATCCAATGTTCACTCAGAATAGTATTACGACTCGGGACCAACAATATTTTCATCATAACATGTACATATCCTTAAAATCAATTTTTCGTGTGTAAACACTAGGAGAGAAAAAATGAAAATGTGCAAAAATAAATTAAAGACTGAGACAAATAGTAGAAAATCCTTTGCACTGTGACTTATAAATTCCTTTATAAAATATGAATAAAATATGACATTCTGTGTTATTGTATAATTTTATCTTTTGAAACAAATTGAAACAGTTAATTTCATTTCATCATTTTAGAGTTTGATAGTTTTATATTTCTTTTACTGTTCAAATATCATATATGAGTGAATGTTCCTCTGCAATGTAAGTAATTTGCTCTACTCGACTCTGAAACGAATTTAAAATTGCATCTAACAGCTTATTTAATAAAGAATTAAGTTTTTTTAGAAGACAATGTGAAAAATAGGAAACAAAGTGTCATACATCCTTTTTTCTTTTTATTCGCTTTCCTTATTTCTCTTATATTTCTATAACCTAAATTTTTTTCACAAGTAAATAGAATCGCGTATGAATTAACAATTAATTTAGAAATTTCAAGCTTTTTATTCCAGAAAACTTACATTGAGGTAGAATATCTATCTGTATCCTTATGTATGTACAATATTTATCAGAAAATATGGGACATTTTTGCAGTGTAGGTTTTATATACTACATAACAATGATAAAAATTCATGTGCGCATGTACCCGGAAACATCTAGTTTTTCAGTTATACACTATTTTATATTGCGTAAATTCCTATTATATCTCTGCACGGTGTGCTGTCCCCTTTAGTTCTCCAGCCATCAATAATTTTTTCAATTTTCTGTACGAAAACGCCGTCTAATTTTTTTTACTATACTAATTCTAATAATAAACAAACTTATTGTAAGTTTGATGCAGAAATAGCTTCCTCTTACTAAAATATTTCAAAAACCAGGAGCGACGCGAAAATCGCATCACCAGCGACATGGGACAGTAAAAGGTGGACGCGATTTCCAGGTTTCTAGCAACTAGAGGATTAAGGACCTACTTGGCCCAAAAGTATTCCGATCTTTTAACACGCTCACTACTACTGTCAGAGCATTGTCAACATAGCATGTAATGTTCCGTGTGCCAGGCGTCAATAATGCCTTGACAAAGTATTGGTTAGTCTCTAGAGGTAGGAATTGGTGGCACACGGTACATCACTATCATTTTTCTGGTGATAGCGAACATGTTAAATAACTGGCGTACGATCAAGGTTCTTAAAGAAAGTATCACACCGTAAGCAATATAAAATAACCTAAAACAAAAAACTAAGCGTTTTCGGACATACAGGGTGTTTCTTTTATCTTACACATTTTAATATCTTCGTCATTTTTGCTGATATTTGCCAGGACAAATTTGTTTGGTTCAAAACTAAGAATATTATGATCTATGTTTTTTCTCTCCGGGTAATTTTTTCTGGAGTTTGAAGATCATCGTCATTTTTTTGCACATTAACATGTATTTTTTATGATACAGTATTATAGTACATATAAAGATGAATTCAAGGAACTGACATTACAATCTTTAAATGACCCTGAATGAAAAAGATCACGCTACAACAGCAGAAAACATGAAGGAAAGCATTTTACATACTTGCAATACCATCCCTTCGACAATAATTGACTGTGCAAGCAAAAGTTTTGCTATACCCAAAAATGTCTTGAAACCGATGGACACTATTTTGAACAGTTATCGCAGAGTAAATTTAAAATAATTAAAATCATGATCAAACAATAAAATTTCTTACCTACAGAGAACCAAAAATATAAAATTTTTCAGTCAACATTAAATTAACATGATTTTTTTCATTCAAGGACATTTAAAGGTCATAATGTCATAGTTCGTTGAATTCTTAATGTGCACTATAATATTACATCATAAAAAATACATGTTTGTCCTGGTGCATTTTGTCATATCAGCAAAAATAACACAGATATTGGAATGTGCAAGATAAAAGAAACACCCTGTATGAATAAATGACATTTTTTCATTGCTTTGTGTTTAGAGATTACCCTAAAAAAATGTGTCACATTTTCTGATACACCTTCTGTATTTTAATTTCACAAACAAGAAGAAACAATGTAGATATGCCACTTAGTAGCCTAAGAATGAAATACGATCGATATATCAATACGTGACTTCAAAATTCAAACATGGCGTTATAGAAGGTTAAAATATTTTGTAACACCAGATTGAAAGTCATTGTTGCAGACACATGTGAATACAAAGTCGTAGTACGCGTACTAGTTATTATTTCTATGTAATAACGATTTTATGATAGCTTTTACTCAATTTCAATCTGCAACTAATTAACCTGCAGATGAAATATAAAAATTTGGTGAATTTAAGCACTATCGTATACACATGTTTGCACTCATTTTTTCACAATTTTCCCACTGTGTTTCGGGAAAGTGATAGGAATACCTTTTGTTCTTTGAGAGATATTCTTAAAGTTTCTACATGAATTTTTCATTTTCTATTTTTTAGCATCTTTCTTTTTACTGTGACATAAAAATTGATACTACTTACAAGAAAAATATAAAATGCGATGCAAAGTATAGATAAAAATGAACATTGTTTTTACAGAGTCGATTATAAACATCAAAATAATGTACAAAATTCATATACATATATATTCAATAATGTTTACTTCTTTTAAATTTATATCATCTAAAACACTATAATGTTCTGAGCAAATGTCAAACACTATACAATTTATCTTCTTTAAACATTATTAAGTCGAAATTAACACGTTCGTTACTAGTGTTACATATGTGTGACGCACCGATTTCCATTAAAAGCCCAACATCACACATATGTGACACATTTATGTCATGTTATTAAATACTAAATTTATATTCACATTTACCATATTTTAATTGTATATAAGTCTTGCAAACATTTGAAAAATAAAACATGCTCTGTAGTGAAGGTTTTCTCTATGCGACGTGACAACGAACATGTTAAAAACACAAGTTATAATTATTTCACTCTCAATTGTTACGCCTATTATATGGCAGACGGTTCTCACACTGAGTCATATAGACCCAGTTCAATTTTCAAACAACTGCTGTCAAAAAAATAACAGTGATAGTTGATAGGAAAAATTTTGAAATATAGTTCAAATATTATAAAATATGTTTCAGTGATAAAAAATTAACAAATAAAGTGACATATCCAAAAGAAATTCTTAGGACTCTAAATTCAGACAAAAAACAGTTTTGTAAAAACAATTGTACCTTTTTCATAATCTAATCGATGTAGCTGAAAACATAGGTTGATGCTACTAAAATGTAGTATGGTATAAGAAAAAAAAATAGTTTTTAGTGCTCATTTCAAAGAAAATATTTATGTGACATATTGGGAAAGAGAAACTTTAGAATAAGAAAAATGGTATAATTATATTGATAATAAAATTTATCGGTAGAAACAGTATCACACTTTTTTCTTTTTAATAGTAATATGGGTTATTTCGACCCATAGTGACAACTGAGGGTTAATCAAAAGATAATGTAATTATATTAAATCCTAACTGATATGAAATAAGTCACAGTACTTACACTAATTCAACTCTTAATATTTGATGTGACAAAGTTTCATTTTCACGGCTGACAATTTTGTCAGTCTAACTAAAAGTCGATTATAGACTTAACAGAATTTTATACAGGGTGTTTCCTTTAATCAGAAACGGTGGAATATTTTGAGAACGACTGATGTGATAAAAAAAATATTCTTACAAAACTTGTTTGATATAAAGGAGGACATTATATGATGTAAATGATTTTCTAGTAGATGGAGTAATGGGGGAGATTTTAAAACGAAATTATTTTTTTAAACGGAATCTTATATTTATTTATTTATTACACGATGGTACTTATTGAGACAATTAAAAAAATAATTTGGTTTTAAAATCTCTCCCATTACTCCATGAACGAGAAAATCATTTACATCATATAATGTCCCTCTTTATATCAAACAATTTTTGTAGAAACATTTTTTTTATCACACCAGTTGTTTTCAAGATATTCCACCGTTTCCAGTTAAAGGAAACATTCTGTATATCGTTTGTCTTCGTATCCATTAAAAAGCCTTTAGTTTCCCTTAGGATTATAAAAGTAATGGCCCTCAAATACTTATAATTAGGGACTTTTGCTATTTGTATTACACGTTGCTGTAACTTTTATTATTGAACCTAAACTCTAGTTTTATTTTGAATGACGAAAAACCAAAATAGATGTTTATACAGGGTGTTTCTAAATTCGTGGGAAAACTCGGAGATGTAGGTAGAAGACAAGAAAATAAACCGAAAACTTCCTATGCAATATTCTCGGAAACGCTTAGTTTGTTAGTTATACGCGATTTTATATTTCGTAAAATACTGATGTAACAGTGACCCATCCCCTTTAAGGTCAATGTCCGGGCTTCGATGAGGCCTCGAGCTTTTAAAGGTCTAAGCATTTCTGGGCCTAAGTGAGCTTCTGGCGACTCGCAACGCGTGTCGAGAGATATCTCATCGAATGGGAAAGCATACTTTCTAATTGAAAATACTATTAATATTTATCTACAATTAAGGGGTTGCTTTGGCATTTTTAGAAAGTCGAAAATTTTGCTTTCTCATAAAGGGATGTCTTGAACCTATTTAAATAACATGGAAAAGATTTCACACTAAAATATTAAAAATGAAATTCGGTTTGAATGGAGAAATATCTTCGAATCCGGAAATATTTCTGAAAATTCAGGAATCCTTTCGGAAAAGACTAGAGATGTGTTTGCGTGAGGGTGGAGGGCATTTCGAACATCGATTATAAACATATGGTAAGTCGTTATTATTCACACACAGCGTTCTTCTTTAATACTCTAGTCGGATTTTTAATATTTTAGTATGAAATCTTTTCCACGTTATTTAAACAGGTTCAAGATATCCCTTTATGAGAAAGCAAAATTTTCGACTTTCTAAAAATGCCAAAGCAACCCCTTAATCGTAGATAAATATCAATAGTATTTTCAATTAGAAAGTACGCTTTTCCATTTGATGAAGTATCTCTCGACATGCGTTGCGAGTCGTCAGAGGCTCACTTAGGCCCAGAGATGCCTAGTCCTTTAAAGGGGATGGGCCACTGTCATATCGGTATTTTACGAAATATAAACCCGCTTATAACTAACAAACTAAGCGTTTCCGAGAATATTGTATATGAAGTTTTCGGTTTATTTTCTTGTCTACTACCTACATCTCCGAGTTTTCCCACGAATTTAGAAACACCCTGTATAACACTATTAATATCATTATTATGTTATTAATATCAATTCAATAGTATTTGAGGAAAATAAAGTATATAAACGTCTAACATTTGCTCAAAATATTTAATCAGCTAGCGTCAACTATTCTGTATGCACTTTGGATCAGTATTTTAGCATATTGATGCATAATTAAAAGTATTATCATGCTTATGAATACGTAAAACTCTTTTTATCGTTTTGATGCCTATGATCAATTCTGTGAAAACGTCTTATATTTTTGTTAACACTTTATATAAATATACATACCGGATGTTTGCGCCACGTTTCTAAGATGAGTGGTCTTTCTTTCTTGTGCACAACACTTTCTTGCATGTCTTCCAAAGTAGGATGAAGACCTACTTCATCTTCAAATGGTAGTCTATATTCACCAATTGGTCCCTAACATACATATACAAATTTACTAATTTATACTATTTTAAAAAATCGAATACAATATAGAAAGTAAACCTTACATCTTGCACAATGCATCGTGAAGCCAGTTCCCAAAGTACTAGCCCACATGCGTACATATCAATTCGTAAAAAGGAATCTCTCGTAAAATTAATTGCTCCTTCTAAAACTTCAGGTGCCATGTACCTTCTCGTTCCAACCTGAAAACAAAAAAAAGTAAATTTAATATTATGTTTTAAGGCACGCATATATTATGAAACAAGTATGTTGTAATGAAAAATATACTTGTCCATGTGTATCGCCACAGGGCTTTCCAGGATGAAATATCAATGCTAGACCAAAATCTGCTATACAGGCACTCATATCGGCTTTAAGCAATACATTTTTTGACTTAAAATCTCTATGAGCCACTGCAGGCTTGTAACCATCTGCTTTATTAGCTGGAATTTCTTCATGTAAATGCATCAAACCTCTGATGACAAAAAAGTTATTATTGCAATAAATGTCCATGAAGTATTTGAGAAATATGATATCATAACATTACCTTGCCATTGATTCTGCTATTCTACACATTTCAGGCCATGTAACAACGTTTGCTTTTAAATAATCACATAATGAACCTTTTTCGTGGTATGCAGTAATTAACCACAGTTCAGCTTGTAAATTATCTCCTCTCTTTTCAACACCTATAAAACGTAATATATCTTCATGATCCATATGTGCAAGTTTGAAAATTTCTTGTTCAGTTTGCCATGACTGTTGGTCTTGTATAGGAAATACTTTAACAGCAACAATTTCGTTTTTTAACTGTGCTTTCCAAACTGCACCAAAACGACCTCGTGCTTTAATTTCTAGAAGTTGAATTGGCCTCAGCCCCAAATTGGGAGATGGTTGTGGTAATGGAAGAGGTTCTAATGTTGGTACCTACAATATTCATATAAAGTTTAAATTCTAAACAAAGTTTACAACTTACTATCAAAATTAAAATAATTATAATGTTTAATATTTTAATAGATCTGTACATATGTCTTCCAAACCTCGTTGAAATATCCCAACTTTTTACGTCTATAACACCAATATAAAAATGGCAAAATGATTGCGAGAAAGAGCATTGGTATTGATATTGATAAAACAAGTGTTATTATGTGTTGTTCTGTGTTTGGAACAGGTTCCGATTCTAAAATAAAATGTTATTCAATTATAAAAGATATGCACTGATATAGTTGTATAATATAAAATAGATATATACCATGTACAATGGAAGGTTGTATTGGTTTAGAAGAGGATGTTGGATGAGGATCCCATGTAAAATTCTGGTTACACATGTTACCATCACAACAACAGAAAAATAATTCCTTCTTTCTTTCTGCACTATTTTCAATACAGTGTGGTCTGTCATAGCAGTCATTGCTATCCAAGAAACACCCCTACAATTCATGTACATTTATAATATTATGTAAACATTAAATAATATGTTATAATATATTTATTCTACTAATTTTTATCATAAGTTCTTAACGATATACTAGACATTATAAAATACTTTTTAACATTTAGTAAGGAACTGTATACATGTAGATAGAGAAATTACAATAGAAAACATAGTATGGAAAAGAAAGAATGAGAAAATAAAAAAAAAATAGTTCAAAAAGCTAAAAAAGAAAAGGAGGAAAAAGAGGAGTGCTAGTGCAATAAAGTATTATTCAATAAGATAAATAAAAACAAAAGAATAAAGAAAAATTACGAGTTTTAAAACGGAAATGAATGAAATAAAAGTGTGAGTGAGTAAATTATATGTACACTAGACACTCTAAATAAATACAAAACAAAAGAAAATTACGTTAATATACATAAATATATCACACAAAATATATAATAAATTCGTACCTTTAATTTAATTATAGACTTTTTAGTAACATTATCAATTTGCCATAATACATAACAGTGATTACGTTTTCCAGGATCATGTGGACCACATTCTTCTCTCCCTGAACATTCTTGTTGGGATTCTGTACACAGTGTTTCATTATAAAATTCACACACTGAAGATCCTTTGACATCATGTCCTAACGTAGGTCCTAAAAAATTTGTTTATGTTTAAAATTAGAAGAATTCATCACAGTTTGTTCGCATACAAAGAAATTCATAAAAAGTTGTGTGAACAAAAAGTACTACATATATACTACTAGAAAAATGTATTGTATCATGTGTATATTATTAAACAATTTTTTAATATTAAAATTCCATGAGTTTGTTCAAATTCATCCAAAACTATTGCAATAAAAAATAAATTAAAGTTCGAATCTTATAATTCATAGCTTCATTGGCCCACTTCATTTTGGGTTATACTTTAGGGGTAAAAATCTCCCTTAAATAGGAACTTATCAAGTTGTACAAATTTCTTGATATTTGATAACTGCTACAACATCTAAGCAAGAATCTTTGCATATATTGTTGCAAAGTTTCATGATTTTTTGAGTTTGAAATTCAAATACGTTAAAACAATTCTATATCAAGTCTCTATGAAAATTAAGTTATATTTAATATTTGACATATAATAAGGAATGTACAAACAAATTTCATCTTTTAGTTTATGAATTATTAAATTATATGGAAAATAATATTATTGTGCTTACATCACTTTGGCACCAACTACATTTTTCACAATTAGTTTTTTGTGAGAAAAAACAGAGGGAAATATAAAAGATCATATTCTAAAGATATGTTAGTATTAGTAAATGCTTTTATTATGAATACTAACAGTTAAGATATTATTAAAACTATATTGAATTTATCTCTACTCATTGGATTTACAAAAATTCTTTGTCATTATCTACAATAGTTTCAGTAGTAGGAGCTGTTTTGCGTGGGTAAATTGGCGTTTATACTGCTATGTATGAATAATAGGTCACTTGCATTCCTTTAGCATCATTTTATTTCAATCATTTATTTAGCCATCAATTTCTCTGGTCTTTAAATAATATCTTTACGCAACATTGGATTACTTAAATTATTTACAAGATTATATTTCACAATTCAACTAACTATTTCTATACTTAACTCAAAAATTTTTAAATTGTCACTTGCATCCCTTTGGATCTTTGTACCTCATATAAAAAAATCTAAACTTTGAATAAAATAACAGGACAAAAACTGAAGTTCCATTTATTAAGTACCTTTTATAAAATTATAGTTTATCGAAACATTATTATTACCATTTGATACTACAAAAACATCAAATCAGGGTACCTAGCTGTTGTTATAATCAAAATGAAAAAAATTGTAGGATGACAATTATTTTTTTAACTAAAATGTTTTTAGTTACAAATAGTAGCTATGCTATAAGTAACAGAAATTTGTTTCATTACCAATAATCACTACCAATAAGAGAAATAAATTTCAGTTGCTCTTAGTAGTTATCAATTGAGCCACCAAAATGAATTTCTCTTATTGGTAATGATTATCAACAATGAAAAAAAGGTTAATCATAAATAATGATTATTATGTAAACAAAAAGTTTAGAAACTAATACATTTTAGTCATATTTGTAAAAAATTTGCTTTAAATTTTATTATTATTATTCTCAAGTAACAAAATCTTATTAATGGTTTTTTTACAAAATTTTTAAGATAATTATTTTTATTATTAAATCATAGACATATTCTTATGTTAATGTATATAATTTTACTTAGTTACAGTGAATGTAGTAAGACAAGACAGATGAGATTATTTATACTATACATTAGATAAAAAATGTAGGTAATGTTTGTTGTACGAAAGTTTTAAAACAAATTAAATTAAAAAAATTATAGCATATATGTATGTAAGTCTATTTAACTATCTATACACATAATAGATTATGCTATGAATTATTTATATGTAATGAATATTTGAAAAGTTTGTATTTCACATTTTATTGCTATTTTAAATCTTATGAATTACTTATTATTGATTTAGTCTATAAAAATCACAAGAGAGAATTAAAATTTATTAAACTAATAGAACAAATGTCATTGGTATGTATTTGGGAAAAAGAATTTATGCAATTACAATAAACCTTCTATAGTTAACAAGGGAATATCCCGAAGTGTAAATGTTCGATTTTGATGAAACTTGGCATGTTTGTAAATCAGCCTAAACTATTAGACACGTACTTTTTTATCTATTGGTATTCGTGTTAAAGGGGTGAAAACCACCCCCAAAGTTAAGGGTGAAAAACATATTTGGTTTAATATCTTGAAAACTATTATAAAATTAGTCAAATGGTGTAAATGAGGTGATTACGCATTTTTCAACGACGACTCGAACTATATAAACAGTTTTTAAAAATATTAATTTCTATTTAAATAATATATTAAAAAATAGCATATTTTGTTGTTCTCCTCGACTAAATGTTGATCGATCTTTTTACAAATTTGTACTTGAATACTATGAATGAAAACACAAAATACGGGTAAAATAAAATTTTGAATTTTTACACTATAAACAAAATAATAGCAATCCTAGTTAGAGTATATTTTGTGCGAAATTGAAACCTGAAATGAGTGGCTTTATGAAAAACATACACTGTCGGCCAAAAATATGGGACCATACTCATACAATTAGTAAAAGTATAAATTGCTTGTTAGAAATTTGATACACGACAAGAAAGATATAACAATAACAATCCACTATATTAAATGTAGATAGAGACTAAAAGAAGTAGTCCACATTAGATAACAGAATAGAAAGTAATAAGAAGTCAGCTGATCCCATACTTTTGGACGGCAGCGTATATCTTTATATTGTTTATTGTTCATTAAACATATAAATAATAACACTGCTAGTGAACACTCGCAACGTCTTGCACTCGTTGCAAAGTTCGATGAGTTCAGTGTCGGTGACTTTTGCATAAATGAAAATGTAGCAAGTGAAGATAGTTTATAAATCATTTCTCATCAATAATTATTTACCATGTTCAAACAACTAGAGTTTCGCCAGTAAACATCGTTTACAATATACATATATTATAATATAATGATGAAAATATTATAAAGATACGTTTTTCATAAAGCCACTCGTTTCAGGACTCAATTTTGCACAAAATGTAGTCTAACTACGATTGCTGTTATTTTGTTTATAGTGTAAAAATTCTATTTTATTCGTATTTTGTGTTTTCGTTCATAGTATTCACATACAAAGAAAAAGATCGATCAACATTTAGTCAAAGAGTACAACAAAAAGATGCTACTTTTCAATATATTTTTTAAACAAATTGATATTTTCAAAAACTGTTTACATAGATGGATTCGTCGTTAAAATGCGCAATCACTCCATTTACACCATTTCACTAGATGCAATAGTTTTTGAGATATTAAGCTAAATATTTTCCACCTCGAACTTTAGGGGTGGATAAAAAAAATACGTGTCTAATATTTTTGGCAAATCTGCAAACATGCCAAGTTTCATCCAAATTGGATATTTACACTTCGGAATGTTCCCTTGTAAGTAAAAAAAAAAATTATAGACTTCTGAATAATTATCTAATAATAATAACAGTAATATGAACTTATTTGTGTTATTCAGTTCTTGAACTTAAAATTTATATGCATAAGGAATATCATAGATTTCAATCATTTGTTTTATTATATAAATGCAAATTAATAAAATCCTTATTAGTTTCTGCTATCAGTAATTGATACAACAGTAGTAGTAACATTTTTTGTTACAATTAAAAAAATTAAAATTAATTAAACACATATGTATGTTTAAAAAATTAATTTTTGTTTATGTACAGAATTATTAATTATTAAAAACTATTATTACATTTAATAGTTTATTGCTGTGTCCTTTATAGTATTTACTGCTGCATATCTTTATGGCATTGATTCGATAAAAAAATGGATATATAGACTAGAAATTTTTATTTGTTTATTTTTCAAAACATATAATACATAATAATAAGATTTAAGTAAATAAAACTTATACATTTCTTATTTTACCACTTTTGCAGTATATTCCTGGTTATTATCATGTTAAATGATGCAATTAAGTAACATATTCTCGTGGATGTAATGCAAATTTTTTTGTAATATATTTTTATAATTAATACCCTGAATAATACTCTCGATTTCTACTAAGTAATGAATCAATTTTTTGAACAAAGAATACGCAACATACCCTGATAATTTTCTACTGATACTTTTATGCAAATTTTATATAAATATTGAGTATTAGATTATTATTAAAATGTTATATCAGTTAAATTAGTTCTTATGTGTATAGTTTAATCCCCAATTTTGATGAAACTTTACAGGTTTTTAAAGTAGCTGAAAATATTTGACACATTTTTTGTTATCTGCTGATGTTCACATTAAAAAGCTAAAAGCTATTCCCCAAAAACATGGGGACAAGAAACCTAGTTAAAAAATTAAGTAAATAAAGTAGATTTCAAATTTTTGAACAATGGATCCATCTATATAAATAATTTTTAAAGATACCCATTTCTTTAAAAAATATATTAAATATTAGTATTGTAGATCAAAATGCAAAATAAAAATAAAACAGAATTTTTTGATTATAAAGAAAATAATAACAATTGTAATTTATTCACATCTTGTGTAAAATTGAGCCCTAAAATAAGTTGTTTCAGTAAAATCATATATTCTTATATTTCTATCATTATATTATAGTATAAGTTATGAAATAAGAAAAATATATCATAATGTTGGGACATATGAAATTTCTATTTTCCAAATATATGTCTTGTAAACTTTAATTAATGTCTATATTACAGTCGTGAAATAATAGACAGTCATAGTCATTAGCCTATTTCTTATTCCAAACTAGAATAGAATTAGAGAAGTTACTACTCGTCATTTGCGACATGCAAAATCCACTCGAGGTATAAAACATTAATGGTCATGACTGAAAGGGGTGAACCTACATCTCTGGATCGGTGGACATTTGTAAAAAAATCCGTCTTGCAAAGTTGTTTGTAACATTGAAAATTAATGTTGTTTTCTTTATTACGTAATCGTACTCAGATCGTTTAGTAGACAAAATGTTTGAAAGGAACCATGTGTTGCAAACGAACCGTTTAGTCAGAAAAAAATGTTCAAAATTTGGCATTGTTTTGACTGTGCAGAGTCACACGTACAGTAAAGAGTATAACTGAATAAATAACCGCAAGTTTTGTACAAATCATTATTTATTGCTAGGAATATAGAAGAATAACAAAAAATAACATTATAATTATTTTTATCACAGTTAGAAGTAATAACATAAGACATTCTTTCAGTAGTTAATATCTTGTCGTTTAGAAATGACAAGAACAACAAATTGACTCTGTTTTGAACCACATCCAATATTTAGCAATATTTAATATATTATTTACTTTTAATATTTCGTCCACAACCCTTTTGCTTGTAAAACTGCACTAATTCGCTTTGGCATACTTTCTACTAATTTTTTGCAATAATCTGGAGATATTTTTTCCCACTGTCCTTGTACTCTATCATACAAATATGTATTTGAAGTTGGTTTGGAGTTGTATGAATCTCGAAGTCGTTTTTTTTGTAAACCCCATAGAGAATGTATGGGCTTTATTGAGGTTGGGCTCTGTGCAGAGCAATCCAGAATAGACAATTTTTTAGTACTGAGCCAACTATTTTCACTTTTAGCAGTGTGCTTAGTCTCAGTTATGCATGAAAATTACATTTTTTTCTTCTAAAGGCATATTTTCAACAGCATCTATGAGATTATCTTGTAAAATATCCTTGTACATGTACTGATTCATCATGCCATTAATTCGGTGCAGTGATCCAATACCAAATGCTGTTAAGCACACCAAAACATTAGGAATCCACCTCCATGCTTTACCGTTTGCTTTACATGTCGTAGTTTAAGCCTTTCATTTTTACAAATCCAGCACCAAGACATGCCATCTGAACAAATTCTGTTAATTTTGGGTTCATCTGACCAAATAACTCATTTCCAGTCAGTAGTCGTCTGGTTTCACCAAACAAAGTTTAGTGATCAAAATTGTGCAAACACTAATGATCAAGCACTGAACACCAATAGTAAATACCACTGCTTCACTATAGTAAACTAAACAAATAAAAACTTCAAATAAGGCATGAAGGAAATCAATTGTCGCCATCCTTGTGGTGTTGATGTTAAAACGATTCTGACCTGACCTGAGTTCTGTAAGACCTGTCGCAACATCTGAATTTTTGTAAATGCAAATGTTCAGTCAAAGTTAGAGTTGCTTTCTCTATTGTCCTCTCTTTGTCTTAAGAATGTCTCCAGAACACGCAAAATTGGGTAACTGGTTATTGTCAGCTCCAAGTTCTGAATTTTTGGAAAATTGATTGAAAAGCTCCAAAAGGCAAGAACTGTTTTAACAACGATACTGAAAGCATATCTAAGCAACTGTTAATGTCCTTGCCACCTTATTTAAAGTTTTTAGTTTTTTATCTATTAAATTAGTTTAAATCTATGTTATTCATATTATGTGTCTGTGCAGTATACATGTAGCACAACATAATGGTATTATTATTAGCATTTCAGTGCTTAATAGTTAATGTTTGATTATCTATTATTTAGAGGGTTTTCATTAATAGTGAATTTGTAACAATTAAGACTCAATTTGTGCTGAACAGAAGGTGATCTAAAAAATAAGATAAAACAACAGAAAATAGAAGATTTAAACATCGAATAGGTATGTAAATATGTTACCATTATATCTAATACTATAGTTCACAATTATTAATTTTGTCGTACGATATTGAAAATATGGGAAAGAAAGAAAAGCTACTTAAATTAGACTTATTGGATCAAATGCGCCTTGCTAAGCCTTCTATATTGGGGTATGCACACCACTATACTGAGCCTCTCGTTCAGGATAGACATTGTCACATAGCAGAAAAGTGATAGGCACATGCTCCTATATGTGACTCTGCACAGTCAAACCAATGCCAAATCTTTAACAATTTTTTCTGAGTAAACGTTCATTTGCGGCATATGGTTTCCTTCAAACAGTTTGTCTGCTAAATGATCTAAATACAATTACGTAATAAAAAAACAACATTAATTTTCAATGTTATAAATAATTTTGCGAATGGATTGTTTTTACAAATGTTCACCGATCCAGAGGTGTAAATTCATCCCCTTCAACCTTGACCATTAATATTTTTACACCCTGCACATGCTACATACATTAAATAAATAAAAATTGTATTTTGCAGGTTCGCTACGTAATATTGTATCTGAAAGCCAATCTGACCTAAGCCCTTTTCTGTTATTTCTCAGAAAAACAAACAAGAAATACAATCATCCATTTCATATGTAATTTAAATAGAAGAGAGCAATAAGATGCTATATAAAACTTAATTTTGACTTGAATTGATATGTTTCTCAGGTACACATTATGGGTAATACAAAATGACATAAAACGTTATAAAAATAAGGAATAATAAAAACTTTACAAATATAATAATGTAAATGTTTAATCAACACTACCGTTGTCAATTGCAAAGTAGGCAATGAAATTTACATTTGACTTTGAATGAACCCAGAGTCCGCTATTTGGTCGCAAGTTATTCTGTCATTTGAGGGTCAATCACTGTTCTTTAATTATGAAATAAAAAGTGATATTTAAACTTAGAAAAAGAACATAACTACGGATAACAGAATTAATATATATAATATAAGAAATAAGAGTACAGCTAGATAATATGAGAAAACTTAACATGAATAATGAGAACTAAAAATGATATAAGAAAAACAATTAATAAAATAGATAATATAAGAAAATTAATACAATTAATACATGAGAGAAATAAAAATAATGAAAGAAAAACTAATCTGTACAATGGAATTTAAACTAATGCTAAAAAAGATGACCAGGTATTTTACAATTTAAAGCTTAACCATTATAGACTAACATAGTTGCTATTGGTAAGTTTTTGTAAGCTATTGGTAAGTTTTACAAACTGATAAATAAAGGCTACACTACATTAGATATGATCTATAAGTAAATATTGACGTTATCTTATAAATAATTTTTATATTACTTGATATAGTTTATTTATATTTAAAATAAATAATGTTCCACACCAAATAACAGCTAGGTTTTTCATTGTATATTTTAGCAAAACAAAATAAAAAAGAGTAACTAACTCTATTGTGTATCATTCATAAGCACAGATACATAAATAGGTTTTACTTATATTCAGTTTTGTGTGCGCTATATAAAAAAAAATTAAGAAATACAAATAATTTTACTGATTTTAACAATTCTCTGTTTGTTTAAAAATCTATAAAATGTAACATATATGTAATAAATTTTCTATTTTTAGATTGAATTTTAAAAGTTATTTTATGAAAATATATTTCTATATTGTGCATAATATTATTTTAAACATATTAATTTTGTTTTTTTATTTAAACTAGTTAAAATTTAATTTGAATTTATTTTAAATAATGTAATTTTAATAAAATTATGTATTATTATTTCCAAAAGATGTAAATAAAATATTTACTTTCACATAAATATCATAATACTCAAATCATAACAGTCTCCTAATAGCAGTTATAATAGGGCACTATATTTTGATATTTAAAGAATATTTCTTTTCAATTACATTTTGTTAATATATGAGTTAAATAAACAGTTATATTATGTCTGTAAACATATGTACATACGTATATTTATACAATTGGTACAAAAATATCGTGACAAATGATATAAATGCATCAATAATCTTACCAATCATACATGGTCGAAAAGATGTATAACCGATACGATTGGTCGATTGATGATGTATTTATAAGAATGGATAACATATTTTTGAATCAACTAACCGTATATAAGTTTTAATAACGATCTAAAACGCATTGAAAAAAGAAACAGAAATGTTGCGAGTTTAGGTTAAGACAGAATTTACATTGTAAATATAAATGTGAAACGAAAGTAATGAAAGGAGCAATTACCTAACATTCCTAGAATGAAGTATGGCAGTATCGTCACATATGCGAACATCGTGAACAGATCGTAGAAACATGCCAGAAATTTAAAGTCTAGGTGCACGGTGTTTGCAATGTGGCTAAAGCGCCGGACTTCGGTGCGCAAGCTCCGCGGTTCGCGCTTAGCCGTCACATCTGACTTCTTCCTACGTGATTTGCACCATCATGTGTATGTACGCCTGTTTTTTCAATGTAACTTCATGACTTCATAACTCCGATCAAATCAAAGCCACGAGAAATAAAAAAATAGAGAATTCAGTCCACTAGCTATTAAGCAAATTATAGTAATTCATCCACCGACACATCTCTCTTCCTTTCCCCTCCCACGTTTGTATAGGTAAGATCTCGGGCACCATGAATTTTAGGTCATTTTTCACCCTTGAAGCACTTCCACTTTTAACCACTGTCGGTTGTAATAACCTTATTATATTAATAAACGATTTTAGTAAACGCAAATAAACTGATGTTTTAGTATACTTCGAGAAAATTAACAACAATTACACGATATCACGAACTCACAATGGCATGTACGCATCACGCACAAGAAATTGGATCATGAACTAACAACACAGAGGGATCCATAGAGAAGCGAAACTTCTGTCGGAACCTTTGATGCTCTGTTTCCGAAATCCAACGCACACCATAGGAACAGCGTTGCCAGTTCTTTAAAGAGACATCTCTGTCGCTTTTTATTATACGTAGGTAGATAAAAACAAAAGGAAAGATATTGTAGTAACAGTGGAAAGCGCGGTAATATTTAAAACGTAATATATTAAACAATTCTTTTCCAGTACTTTCTTACTAAATAATATATAATTAAAAATTTTATCGCAAATAAATATTTAACAAATATATAAGATATTGTATTTAAATGTATTTAAAAAATATATGTCAATTAAAGTTAATCATATTTAACAAATTATTGTTATCACGTTAACGTAATTTTGTTATGGATATAATTGAGTATTTTCACATATCCACGAGAATTTTTCGATTTATATTTCTAAACATATCCACACAGCATCGAAAAGTGGAGGTATACATATCTCCCGAATATTTCCTACAAGATTGAGTAACTATAATAACTCTATGTCCGCTTTTCTGAATATTCCAACAAGATTGTAGCAATAATTCTGCAACATTTCGGATAATTATGTTGAAATATCTTGGAGACATTTGGGCAAGATTAGAAAAATATCTATACTAGATACAGTAATGTTGCGGACGAGAGCCGCTCTCGGGTCTGGTCGCGACTCTCGTCCGCGACTGGTAGTCGATTCGGCTTCCTTTGCTCTCGGTCGCCGAGATAATTGGTACACGACCGGAGAAGCAAAAAAAGGGGTCTCGCTCGAGCTCGATGCCCGAAATCAATGACGTCAGAAAAGATAAGGATAGCATTAGGGATTTAATAGGAAAAATTGAAGTTCCTTATTTGCAAACAGATTTTCACGCAAGTAACACCAATCGATTCCTTGTGCTCTCCCGATAAAAATGATATCAAATACGACATGATTCCTATTATTTATAATAAAGATATTTAAATAATAAACGTTGGAACCCTGCGACGGTTACGGAGAATCGTCAAAGTTACTTTTCTATCAGTTCTTTACGAGCTAAAAATGACAATAAATGAAGATTTGGCTAACAGAATTTATGTATATTATATTTAATCGATGTCGGAAAGAAGATATTAAAAATAAAAAAATAAAAATTTCTAAATATTTAAAGCGGAACTTATATACATACTTTTTGTATTACGCTTTCATTTTCTTAATAATTTCAGTCATTAAATAATTAAACACAACAATATGAGGGAATACATAATAGGGAGTTAGCCCTACGACGAGAGCCGCGTTCGTCGAATCGACTACCACTCGCGAGCGAGAGTCGCGCTCGGGTCTAGTCGTGCCTTAGAATCGACTACCATTCACGGACGAGAGCAGCGCTCGGAACTGGTCGTGCTTAAAATCGACTACCACTCGCGGACGAGAGTCGCGCCCGGGTCTGTTTACGAGCATGACCTTTCGTTCTACAAACCAAGTTTTATGTATCTTTGTTAAAAATAATCGGAATCATGTCGTGTTTGACATCATTTTAATCGGGAGAGCACAAGGAATCGATTGGTGTTACTTGCGTGAAAATCCGTTTGCGAATAAGAAACTTCAATTTTTCCTATTTAAATCCCTAATGCTATCGTTGCTTTTTATGACGTCCTTGTTCTCGGGCGTCGAGCTCGAACGCGATGGTTCCAAGAATTGGTTTCTCGGCGGCACGTATCAAACGAGGTAGTGGGGATAAACCACGGCTCTCGTCCGTGTAGTCGAAACGGCTCTCGTCCGTGTAGTCGAAACGGCTCTCGTCCGCAACATTACTGTACATTTCAATGGAATGCGATGAAAATTAATTTGATTATAAAAATAACAATAAAATATTTATAAATTTGTTTGTTACTTCATTGTAGATTCCCCTAGAGCACAAGAACGTAACTGCTACGTGACTGCTATGTACAGTAATGTTGCGGACGACAGCCGTTTCGTCTACACGGACGAGAGCTGTCGTTTATCCCCACTACCTCATTTGATACGTGCCGCCGAGAAACCAATTCTTGGAACCATCGCGTTCGACCTCGACGCCCGAGAACAAGGACGTCATAAAAAGCAACGATAGCATTAGGGATTTAAATAGGAAAAATTGAAGTTTCTTATTCGCAAACGGATTTTCACGCAAGTAACACCAATCGATTCCTTGTGCTCTCCCGATTAAAATGATGTCAAACACGACATGATTCCGATTATTTTTAACAAAGATACATAAAACTTGGTTTGTAGAACGAAAGGTCATGCTCGTAAACAGACACGGGCGCGACTCTCGTCCGCGAGTGGTAGTCGATTTTAAGCACGACCAGTCCCGAGCGCTGCTCTCGTCCGTGAATGGTAGTCGATTCTAAGGCACGACTAGACCCGAGCGCGACTCTCGCTCGCGAGTGGTAGTCGATTCGACGAACGCGGCTCTCGTCGTAGGGCTAACTCCCTATTATGTATTCCCTCATATTTTTGTGTTTAATTATTTAATGACTGAAATTATTAAGAAAATAAAAGCGTAATACAAAAAGTATGTATATAAGTTCCGTTTTAAATGTTTAGAAATTTTTATTTTTTTATTTTTAATATCTTCTTTCCGACATCGATTAAATATAATATACATAAATTCTGTTTATGTCATTTTTAGCTCGTAAAGAACTGATAGAAAAGTAACTTTGACGATTCTCCATAACCGTCGCAGGGTTCCAACGTTTATTATTTAAATATCTTTATTATAAATAATAGGAATCATATCGTATTTGATATCATTTTTATCGGGAGAGCACAAGGAATCGATTGGTGTTACTTACGTGAAAATCTGTTTGCAAATAAGGAACTTCAATTTTTCCTATTAAATTCCTAATGCTATCCTTGTCTTTTCTGACGTCATTGATTTCGGGCGTCGAGCTTGAGCGAGACCCTTTTTTTTGCTTCCCCGGTCGTGTACCAATTATCTCGGCGACCGAGAGCAAAGGAAGCCGAATCGACTACCAGTCGCGGACGAGAGCCGCGACCAGACCCGAGAGCGGCTCTCGTCCGCAACATTACTGTAGATAAATTCTGTTAGCCAAATCTTCATTTATTGTCATTTTTAGCTCGTAAAGAACTGATAGAAAAGTAACTTTGACGATTCTCCGTAACCGCCGCAGGGTTCCAACCTTTATTATTTAAATATCTTTATTATAAATAATAGGAATCATGTTGCATTTGATATCACTTTTATCGGGAGAGCACAAGGAATCGATTGGTGTTACTTGCGTGAAAATCTGTTTGCAAATAAGGAACTTCAATTTTTCCTATTAAATCCCTAATGCTATCCTTGTCTTTTCTGACGTCATTGATTTCGGGCATCAAGCTCGAGCGAGAACCTTTTTTTTGCTTCTCCGGTCGTGTACCAATTATCTCGGCGACCGAGAGCAAAGGAAGCCGAATCGACTACCAGTCGCGGACGAGAGTCGCGACCAGACCCGAGAGCGGCTCTCGTCCGCAACATTACTGTAACTAAATTATTTTGGTTATGAAACTTAAGGGTCACATAAACATAACAAGGATAAAAGTATCCATCTTATTAACCTAACATTGTGACTCACACCAGCTACCCCAGGCTATATGAATGTGAGTCACATTTGCTATGTAAATTTAATGTAACCTCAGAGTAATAACACTAACCCTATTTTGCTACATAATGAATAATTACTTATAATTAATGTTTATAGGATATTTATTAGAATAAGTAAAATATGATTGAATTCTTTTCATTAAACTATTATTTCTTATTTTGTATAAAGTTGTTTTTTATACATTGTCAGGTATCATACATAACTTAACCTATTTTTGTTTTGTTTCAAGTCTTCTTTTTGGCTACTGTCCTAAATGGAACCACTTCTAGCCTTGTCTAATCCTAGGTTTCATCATGCCTATGATCCAAAATCCACATCGCTGAAGTTTTCAAATGTATGTAAGACTTTATTTTAAAAAAAATGTTTTATATGATAATATACATTATTAGTACAAGATATTACTGTAAAAGCCTGATAAATTCAATATGTAAATACCTTTTATTACTTTTACCAATCATAAATTTGAGTTCATTTTATTTTTTCGAAAGTTCTGTTTTGGCTATTATGCTGCCGCAGGTCGAATCGCACATTACTGCACTGCACCTATACTACAAAATGGACATTTAGTGTTTCACTTTTCACTACTCCAGTCATGCGTCATGTGTCATACATGCGAAGAAATTCGAGCTTTAGAATAATTAATGCTGGGGGATTTTATGAGAGAAAGTAGAAGAAATCTATTTACATGTTTATAATGTATATATATTTATAAAATTTTTCGAAAATGTTTTTAATAAATATGATAAATGTAATAAATTTAATAAATTATATATTTGATTCCTGCGACATCTAAGTTCCGTAATATTTACGTTTAAAAGAAACATTTAAAATAGTATGTTGCACATATAGAAAAAAGTTACGTAAAATTATATGCTTCGTGTGACTTTGAAATGACTCTCTTTCAAATCTGTTTATGAGTTATGTTACTGTTATGTTCTATTTATATAACAAAAGTTACAGAACATTGTACCCCACTATGTTATGTAGCGGTTATATCAGGAGTCTCGATAGAAACTCGCGTCAAGTATATTCACACCACGAGTCGTGAGGATGAATTGGCGAAAGGCTTTCACTAAAGCTATCTATACACAAACCAACAAACAGAAGAATGTTGAAACTTTGAGCTTTTTAAAAGTATCTTAGAAGATGTTTTTTTCATGGAAATTGATTAATTACATCACGAAACTTCTTAATAAATGTAGTTTTATTAAACTTGCGTAAATAAAACTGTTTATAAACTACTAATGTTATTTTTAGGGTAATTATTGACACTTACTTACTCCTCACTGATTTCATTTATTAATTAATCTAAATGAAATAATTGTCGCTCTCATTTCGTTTTCGAGACAAAAATTGTTATATATATGAAAATGATGGTTTATGGGTACCTCTGTATTAGTTATACGGTGTTGGTGGAACGGAAGTTGTGCGCATGTACGTCTTATATGGGTTCACGAGACGCGCATGCGTACCTATACAGAAATTTTGAATTTCTCACATTATTTTTACATTATTAGCAACAATGGCTACCATGGCTACTAAACTGTAAAAAGTTAATATTTTCATGCAAGAAAACGGAATACATAAAAAAAGGTTATCAGAAACGCATGAAAATACAATGCAATTTTTACGCGAGTGTTCGAAAGAATACGTAGTTTAGCAATTCTAACTTAAATATAGAAACTGTCTGTCGCTTTGTTGCATATTTTTTATTGATGAAGCCAATCCGTCAGCAATTTTTTAACAACGAATTAAATTTATGTGACAAAATCATTGTAGACTGGTTAAGCTTTTGTCAAGAAGTAATTATTTCATAAATATGCAATTAAAAATATTGTATATTTAAAAATTCAACGTGTATTGCAATTATAGGTGTGTGTATATATTTTATGGAGAAAAATTCGCAAAAATTAGGAGAGTCAGGAGTAATTGTCGAAATTAATGAGGCGAAAATTGGCCGTAGAACATACAGTAGGGGTCGCATTATCGAGGGTAATTGGATTTTTGGAGGCAACGAAAGAGACTCCACAAAATGTTTCTTGGTTCCTATTCCTAACAGGAGCCAATAAACATTGCTAGACCTTATACAGCAATGAATTTTACCCGAAACGACTATTATTTCTGATTGTTGGGCATCGTATGTTTGGAAAACAACTTCCAACATTCAACGGTGAACCATAGCCTAAATTTTGTGAATCTGGAGTCAGGTATATTTTTCATGTGGCCCCATAAAATGGATTAATTAATATTTTAATTACTAATGTTACGTTCCGAACAAAATTTTAATTTTTTTTTTTTTTATTATTGCTCTGCAATAAAGTGCCTTGATAATATATGCATGTACTGTGGATTATCCCTAAATCAAGTGCTGTTGCAGATTAATTAGCTACGAATTAGATGAATTCGAAATCCCTTTTCCCTTAGAATTGTCGTCGTAATATGAATGGCCTTACGAGGCGTCAGTCAGTCGCGTAAATTCCTGTGAAAATATATAATAGCCTTGCCACGGTCAGAGTAGACGAAACGTGTAGATTAAATTTTTGTATGTGTAGTGTCTCCTGATAACGCTAGCCGTATGGGAATGTCCCTCATCAGTAGCGCTACAAAAATTGCGAATACCATATGCAAGCCATAGAGTTCGGTGTTACGAGTCCAGACGAGTTATGTAAAGTAACTATGAAAGGGCTCGATTCAAAGCTCCTTCCGTTGACCTTTGACTTTGCCTGGAAGTCATCATGTAAGGGCCGATAGGCATTTCCATTGCACCCAATTAATAGATTTCTTTGAAACTAATATCACCGAGTCCCCACCATTTTTCCCATAGATATTTGACTATAAAAAGGCCAAGAAATTCGGTCTAGCGGGACTCATTCGTAATCCAGTTCGAGTTTAGTACGCGGCTTAGACTGGAAGCAAGATCGAGCATTAGTTCTCCTTCGAGCAGAATCATAGAGTACAGTACGTAAAGAAAATTCACTGTAACGTAGTCTTAACGCCGCGTCCCCCGCATACCTCTGTGCGTAATCTAGAGAGAGAGAACTTAGTTCCGCGACACGTTAAACTCATCGACAATTGTATCCCTTCGAGTCAACTTGAACTCGTAATAATATACATTTTTATAAGGTTTGTTAAATTGGACTTAGTTCAATCAAAACCTTTCCTAAATCCAATAAGAAGCGATCGCGTAACGATCCCACAAATATTATATCTTTACCGCTCGAGATATATTATAAATTTGAAAGTTACGAGGCTATACTAACATCTTCGCAATCCTTGCGAAGGTCCCTTTCCTAATCTACAAGTGGCTCCCGGTGTTGGCCATTGCGCACTGGTTCGTCCACGTCCCGTGGCTCCTGGCGAATGCAAAGTTACTCGCTGGTTCGTCCACAGTCTTTATTCCATCCTAGTGGCTCCCGATACTCGTCAAGTTGAGTGTCGGTTCGTCCACGAAAACCTACCTAAAACCTAAGGTGGCTCCCGGTGTTGGCATTTGCGCACTGGTTCGTCCACATCCGTGAAGTGACTCCCAACGAGTGCAAAGTTACCCGTTGGTTCGTCCACGAAACAATAACAATATTCCAAATCCCTGACCCTCGGTCAGACTATCTAGCCCTCAGCTCGTAACATCGGTTTCAAGCGCGGATTGTAGGAGAACGTGAGTGTAAGAACTTAAGAGAGAGTTGAAAAGAATGAAATAGGGAAATTAGCACATAGATTCACACACACTACTGCCTTATTTAGAAGATTCAACAGTAAGGCCGGAGCGGACCCACTTCGGACGCTTTCGAAGGCGCAAAGCTACGACACTCTACGACGAAAAGTCGCGAGGTGCGTGTCTAGGGTCCACGGAATTATATTAGAGCCAAAGTTTTTCTAGACTTTGTGTTAAAGTTAGGAAAAGGACTTGATTCCGTTGTAAAGAAATTTCTGCTAATATCATTAACTTTATTTATTTTATCTTTATGTTAATTCTTTACATCGTATATACAGGGTGTAACAAAAATGTCGCAGTTCCTTAAAAGGGGTGATTCAGGGAGTGATTTGAAACAACTTTTTCCTTAGCGAAAATGTAAGATGAGGCTTCGTTAACGAGTTATTAACGAAAAACACCGGCCAATGAGAGCGCGAGTTTGCCGTCCGAGCGACCGCGGTAGCGTTGGGTACGCGCTGGGCGCTACGGTTGTACTCCGAACAAGAAAGTCGACATGCGTCGAAGGAAATAGCATTAGTGTGAAAATATTTGCATAACGTATAAACGAAAAAGCAATGCAACAAAAGAAATGAACGGAGAATTGGAGAATTAACGTTGAAGATAGAAACGTTGAAAGTAGTCTGCGTTTATATATATATATATATATATATATATATATATTGTAGGCAATTTAGTGAGCGAAGTGAGGGTGCAAGTGGCCGAGGCATGGGCGCAAGGTCGACCTGATGAGACCGAGGTGGAGTTTATGGTGCAGACGTGACCCGTGGCGATTTTGAGGAATTATAAGAATCGTGTTAAGAAAATTGTCAATGGACATTGACGCGCCGTAAAACTCCATCCTGCAGGCCAGATGGGGAAAACCCAGGCAGCGGCCGAGAGCTCGGGCGAGTGCACCCCACGGTATCCACGTGCCCTTACTCCGCTGACTGTTTTAGGCGGTGGGTTTTTCCAAAATATTCGGACGTAGTGGGGAAAAACAACCACGCAGGATAGACTTAAGGGAGACAGCGTGTCAGAGAGTCTGTCTGAGAAATGAATTGAAGTAGCAACGTGCATGATCCGCGTACTGGTCAGAAGTCCACGAGTGACAGGTCGATCGCAGTTCAATCGGGATTCCGAATTCAAAATAAACTATTAGTGCTATAGGTTAACCGTTCATTTTTCCTATTAAACCCTCGCTCGTCCTCCCTACAAATTCAGAAGTGGGATTGAAACGGATAACGAACGGATCTGTTAGTGGAATCTTAAACAAAAGGAATTGGGGAACAGTGACGGGCAAACGGTGTACAGTGTTGAAACCGTTGTGGTGAAGCTGCTTTGTGTTTTGTTGTGTTTGGACATTGTGACCAACGTGAAGTGTGTAAGAGGAAGAGGACGACGTGTAATTGGCACGAAGTGAATCGAACTGTGAATCTTAACACGTTGGTGGGGAAAAGAAAAAAAAAGAGGAAAATTTTTTTTTCTTTCTCTGTCTTTTTGCAACATGGCCACCACAATGGCTTATACCGTGGCCGAATTGAAGGAGTTTTTAAGGGCTCGAGACTTATCTTCAGCAGGAACTAAGGCTGAATTAATAAATCGTTTAGAGCAATTCGACGAAAATATTTGGGAGAATATTGCCGAAGAAGGAAGGGTAACCAGAGAAGCTGCGCGAACCAGTCACTTGGACGACCAGCGGATAACAGAAGCAGGACAAGCTGCGTATGGTGAAGAAACGCGGAGGAGGGAATCGGAACGTATTCGTAGAGATAAGGCGAGATGGGACACCATGCTCAACGAACAGATGCAGAGAGAATTGGACTTACTGAGGAGGGAAAACATGGTGATGCAAAGGGAATTAGAAATCATGAGGAATGAGCAGATGCGCACGAGAAGTTTTTCAGCTAGTCCAGACATTCCAGGAGATGCGGAAAGAGTCAGAGGACCAACTGGACCTTCCCCGACGATGAGTATTCGAGCGATCGGTGATTTATTATCCGATTTTGATGGTCGCGACAATACGTTCTGGAAATGGGAACAGCAAGTGAACCTTCTTCGTACAACGTATCATTTGGATGAGAATGCCACGCGGGTGTTAATAAGTTCAAAATTGAAAGCGCGAGCCGCGAGTTGGTTTCATTCGAAGGCGGAGCATATCACCCTCCGAATAGACGATTTATTGAGGGAAATGAAGATCATGTTTGACCATCGACCAAGCAGACTGTCGCTTCGTAGGCAGTTTGAAAATAGAGTGTGGAATTCTGGTGAACTTTTTACGGACTATTTCCATGATAAAATAATATTGGGAAATAGAGTACCAATTGCGGAGGGAGAATTGGTGGAATACATCATTGATGGGGTGACTGATCAACAGCTGCGGAACCAAGCACGCATCATGCGGATCAAAACGACAGCAGATTTATTAGAGTCGTTTGAGAATATCAAATTGGACCCGAAGAGAATGAATGAACGGGACTTAAAGGAGAAGAAGGAGACGAAATTTGGCCGTATCCAGCAGCAGACATTAGTGGGGAAACCCCCTAAAAAAGAAGTGCGATGTTTTAATTGTTCCGAAATGGGACATATTTCGACAAGTTGTCAAAAACCGAAAAGGCAACAGGGAGGCTGTTTTGAGTGTGGATCGATGCTACATCGAATAGCGGGATGCCCGCGACGAACCGCGAGTCAATCAGGCGAGAGCAACATGGCGAGAGAAACGACCACGACTAGGAGAGAACTCTCAGCGGCAACGTCGATGAACATGGTACAACCAGCCACACTCAACGCACCGTACACGGTTTCAATAAGTTACAATATAGCTGATAATAGCGGACAAAATTGTAAGTACACGCTATGCGCAATGTTGGACTCCGGATCCCCGATCAGTCTAATAAAAAATTGTTTGGTTCCTTTGCACGCGCGAACACAGGGGTGTGAGACCGGGCCAGAATTTTGCGGTATTAATGGATCGCCGTTAAAGATATTAGGTAGATTTTATCAGGATGTTGAAATTGAGGGCATCTCAATTAAATTAAATTTTTATATTGTACCAGATAATACTATGGCATTTATGGCGATACTCGGACGGGATTTTTCGTCACATCCATTAATTAGAATTACGTGGGATGGGAAATTAGTGATTACAAGGAAAACACCGGAAGTGATAACCGATGAATTAGATTGCGCGATCAAACAAATTATGAATATAGAATGTATTAGTGGCGTGAGTACAGAACAAGAAAAATTACAGATCAATTCAAAAATCGGGCCGGAAAAAATAGAAAGAATTAGGGATATGTATGTGTCTGATTACATAAAAATTAAAGAAACCAGTGCAATGGAAATAGATTTCGAAATGAAGATCGCGTTAAAGCATAATCAGCCAGTTAGTTTTAGACCGAGGAGATTATCTTTTGCGGACAAGCAAAAACTGCAGGTCATTTTGGATGACCTGTTAGAGAGAGGGATTATCCGTCCGAGTGAGTCACCGTATGCCAGTCCGATAGTTTTAGTACGTAAGAAGAATGGCGAGACACGTTTATGTATTGATTATAGAGAGTTAAACAGAATTACTGTGAAAGATAACTTCCCGAGTCAGCTGATAGACGATAATATTGATCAATTAAAAGAGAAAAAATTCTTTACGACGCTTGATCTAAAAGATGGGTATTACAATGTACGAATGGCGCGAGAGGCAATTCAGTTTACAAGCTTTGTAACCCCTTTGGGGCAATACGAGTTTTTATATTGTCCGTTTGGGCTAACAAATGCACCCAAGGTATTTCACCGATTTATTCGTAAAGTTTTCTCCAACTTAATTAGAACGGGAAAGATGTTACCATTTTTTGACGATTTTTTTATTGCAACGGAGACTCTGGAAGAACATCTTGAAATTCTGCAGGAAATATTTCGAGCCGCGGGTCAACATCGTCTTACATTTAGATTGGACAAGTGTTTCTTTGCGCAAAACGAAATAGATTATTTGGGATATCACGTTAGTGTGGATGGGATACGACCAAGTGATAATAATATTGCATCAGTTATCAATTACCCGATACCGCGGAATGCGAAGGAAGTCCTTCGGTTTGTGGCCCTAGCGAGTTATTTTAGACGGTTCATCCCGCAATTTTCAATGATTGCAAAACCACTGTATGATCTCATTAAAAAAGAGGTGAAATTTAAATTCAGAGAGGAGGAAAGTAAGGCATTTGAAACCTTAAAGAAACAATTGTCCAGTAAACCGATCCTAGCAATTTATTCTCCGAAGGCAGAAACAGAATTGCATTGCGATGCGAGCGTGTCAGGGTTCGGTGCAATTCTTTTACAGAAACAAAGCGATGGTAATTTTAGACCAATATCATACTTTAGTCAACGGACAACACCCGCCGAATCAAAATATCATAGTTTCGAGTTAGAATGTCTTGCGGTGGTATATGCAGTTAAGCGTTTCCATGTATATTTAGGCGGAATTTTTTTTAAAATCATGACAGATTGTGATAGTTTCCGTTTAACGTTAAGCAAGCAGAATATAAACCCCCGAATCTCACGTTGGGCAATGTTCTTGCAGGACTATGATTTTGAGATACAGTATAGACCAGGTAAAAGAATGAGCCATGTTGATGCTCTCAGTAGATGTCATAGCATACTAGCAATAGAAGGAAATACTTTTGAGCAAACATTGTCAATATGTCAGGATAAAGATGACGAGATAGGTAAAATACGCGATAAATTGCAAAAGACCGAAATGAAGTTTTTCGAATTGTGTAATGGATTAGTGTACCGAAAGGATAAAATGAAGAAACTGCTATTTTACGTACCACACTCAATGGAAAATAATGTAATCCGTACTTGCCACGACGATCTGGGACATGTTGGTTTGGATAAGGTAGTAGACAATATCTTGAAAGTGTATTGGTTCCCTAAATTACGCGAGAAGGCTAAAGATTATATAGCGAACTGCTTACGATGTAGGGAATTCTCTCCACCTAGTGGGAAACAACCGGGGTATCGGCATAATATACTTGATAAGATTCGGATTAATGTTAATTAATATTTATATGATTAAGTAAGTGTGGTGTAAATAAGTGTATGAATATGAGTGTGTTTATTTTTTTTTTTTTGCGTAGTATGAATGATGACTGATTCGTAATCGACCTAAGTTTAGCCGGGACGGCTAAAATGTCAGAATGGCCGAACTGTAGGCAATTTAGTGAGCGAAGTGAGGGTGCAAGTGGCCGAGGCATGGGCGCAAGGTCGACCTGATGAGACCGAGGTGGAGTTTATGGTGCAGACGTGACCCGTGGCGATTTTGAGGAATTATAAGAATCGTGTTAAGAAAATTGTCAATGGACATTGACGCGCCGTAAAACTCCATCCTGCAGGCCAGATGGGGAAAACCCAGGCAGCGGCCGAGAGCTCGGGCGAGTGCACCCCACGGTATCCACGTGCCCTTACTCCGCTGACTGTTTTAGGCGGTGGGTTTTTCCAAAATATTCGGACGTAGTGGGGAAAAACAACCACGCAGGATAGACTTAAGGGAGACAGCGTGTCAGAGAGTCTGTCTGAGAAATGAATTGAAGTAGCAACGTGCATGATCCGCGTACTGGTCAGAAGTCCACGAGTGACAGGTCGATCGCAGTTCAATCGGGATTCCGAATTCAAAATAAACTATTAGTGCTATAGGTTAACCGTTCATTTTTCCTATTAAACCCTCGCTCGTCCTCCCTACAATATAAAATCGTATATATATAAAAATATATATATATCGTATATATATAAATCGTATATATATAAAAATATATATTTTTACGTATTAGAATTTATTTTAATTATTCATTGTAGTGTACTAAATCGTCCATCTTGGTAGCTGATGTGGTGTGAACAGTGCTAATTTCTTTTTCCTGCAGCAAGAACGGCGAACAGAGACAAAGAAAGAAAGAAAGAGACAGAAAGGAAATCAAATTTCCAATTCAAATTTTATACGAATTATTGTTTGGTGAGTTGAATATTTAATTCCACATTCTTTGTTAATTTCAATGTCAATTTGGAAACAGGTAAGTGATGGTAGTTTTCTTGATAATCGTCAAGATTATGGGACACCCTTATCGGAGCTACCACACATTAGCGCGAAAGTATAAACCATTTCACTGTAAAGTTTTGTGTTAATAGATACTGTTTATTTTTCTCTTTAACTGAATCTAAGTTATTACGATTAGCCTCCAATATCCTTTAATCTAATCAGATTTCAATGAAAGGACCTGTATAGGACTAGATTACCGACGAATCCAAATTTTCCTACCCCTTACCCTTGAGGTAAGGTTCCTTTTATAGTAAACAAAAATTTGTGTACTGTTACCCGTGCACCGGGACAAGACTAATACCGCTCGGGTCCACACCCGCGCACGGCGCGTAACACTAATAATAAATATAATATATTTAAAACTGTCTTTAGGCGCTCATACACAAAATATAGAACATCTGTGGCGAGACGTTCGCAACAGCATTCCGCAATACGGAGCGCGTGAATATCATATGAAGGGATACATAGCAGAGTTTATTTTTAAAAGAATTTTCCTCACAAGGACAGAACATCTAATTTCTTTAAATATATTGTCGAATTATAACCACCGATGACAGACAAAATTGAAGAACCCAGCAGGGAAAGCAATACTGAAGAAATTAATTAATATGATACACAAAACGTTTCTTTTCAGGGCCACCATACATTTGGACGTAGAAACACTTAATGTCTAACACTTATCTCAATTTAAATAGAATGAAAGTGACAATTATTTCATTTGGATTAATTAATCTACGTATCAAAATACATGATCTAGGAAAATTTCAAAAAAATCGGTAAGGAGTAAGTAATTGTCAATAATTACCATTTTTAGTTTTCCGTGCGTGACGTTTGATAACTTGTAAAGATAGAGATTATGTATCTTTTTTGTTTCTAACTGTGTATTTTGAAAGAAAGTAATAAAATGCTGTATATGTTTTCAGTTTAATTTGTTAAGTTTATTTCATAGTTTCATTTATTTAGTCATTATTTATGTGCTCATCAGTTTTTACATTTATAGATAGTCGAAATAGAAACTTTTGCAAGCACCAATTAATAATCAAATTAGTAGTATTTCAAAATGGAGGCAGTCTTGTGAAGTTGTATGTGAATTTTGAATTTGGTATTTGGAAACAGGTAAAGGCAACAACGGACTTTATAAACTGGTATAACTAAATTCTTATGTTGCAATCACGATATTATAGCTAATGGTTTGTTTTTCAGTTAAATTTATTTTTATTGGTCGACCATTAGATAAACTTAATAATCAAGAGCAAGAGAGGAAGATAATCTAGAGACGCGGCAGCGTCTCGACGCCACGTACATAAAAATTGAAAATCGATATATATACGTCAACTGTCGTTGCTGTGTATCTTTACTCATAAACCGGCTATTCCAACCTAACCTAAAACTTACTTCATTAATATCTCATCACGCCTGCAATATTTTCTAAAAAAAAGCACTTTTCCTATGTAAACCGCATATAAGCTTTCGAATAAGAACAAATTCAATAAAATCGGTCCATGTATGACAGAGATATTTTAATATCATGTCATGAGTTCTTCAGAAACGCTAAGAAAATTTTTCTTCATCAGTCTCAAATTTTCGTCGACATAATACGTACATATGTGCGTTGCACGCACACATTCAGCCAAAAGGAACTACATGATGTTTCGTTCGTCGACTCTGGGGATCATTCGGCAGGGCTTGGCGGCCGGCTATCATTGGAAAGAGAACCTGCCAAGTGTCGAATGACATTTCGGACGCACCGGCACGGAGGTTATCGATAAAACGAAATGCAGGAAAAAATAAATATAACAGCAATATAACTGGGCCATACATAGAGCAAATAACGTCAAGAGATGAATTACAAAATTTAGGTAATTTACATCCATTACAAATAGGGAAAAAAAAGCCCTTCTTGCAACTGAACTTCAAAAAATAAATAAACTAGCGAAGGATAAGATACAATTGACATTTTTAACAACTACTACACTCACGCTAATAATTTTATGGAAAATGCAAAAAACAAACTAACGGAATGGTACGCATATATTCCAGATTATAAAATATACAGGCACATAGTAATTTATGATATACCTAAGGATATGAAGATAGAAGGAATAGAGGAACACAAATCTAACCCAGAGGTACTAGAAATAGAGAGATTAATGGAGATTATGGAATTAAAGGAGACAAACTACCACAAAACATGTACATACAGAGGTGGGTATGTATTTTACGCAGTGTTGTAAATACATTTACACGTCGTAAATGTATGTATAATATGTAATTTTTCAGACCATTTTATACGCGTCTTTTGTAATGAATATAATAAATAGAAATATTAATTATTTCAGGAGTGAACGATAAAAAAATATCTCTTTCATGTAAGTAATATAAGAAAGATTTAATATTAAAAACACATAGTATTTAAAATGAAACATATAAATTAACTGAAAATTTTGTAACTGTGCAGCAAAGTATAGCTCCTGGTTGTCTGAAAATGAGCGGTAGAAAAGACCATACTCAATATGAACCTATAAGATTCATGAAAAGAAAAAATGAGTTAGGTGAAAATGTTACACTCTACGATATGCAACCAAGATATTAGCAATACAGCTATAAAAAGATTAGAAGCACACTAAAGAGTTTGCAATAAGAAAAACAACACAAATAGCCCAACACTGACAACCTACAATGAAAAAGTTAATAATAATAATATATGTAAACTAAATACTTCTGAGGAAAATATTACTAATAAACGTAAAGCCAGAAGTAGCAGTGATACTGATACAAGTTACAATATGAGTGTGGAAATGTTATTAAGTAATGAACTAAATTCAAACGCTACAAATCTTTCAACTTATAATATAATGGTACCAAGTGTCTGTAAAAATAAGGAAATTCATGAAATTCCTAAACGTTCAGTTAAAAAACCAAATAATAAAATAAAAACTTTTATAGATAATATTGATGAAAAAGATATTACAAAAACTAATGAACCTCTAGTTCAATTACTACTAATATACAAAATTGATTTAAATTGTTTAGAATCAAAATATTTAAAAAACCTACTCCATCTATTAAGACCTGCATTTACTATTCCTACAATTCAGGAAGTAAAACAATTAAGTCATCAAGTTTATGAGAAATATATGAATAAATCTGGTGTTATCAATTCTTCTGGCATATTATTGATTACGGTACAAGAAAATAAATAAATGATAAGTATGACTTTCAGTTCTGAAGAAAATTTTTTGTTTGCCAAAAGTACAAATCAATCAGATATGGAATCTTTCTTAAAATCATCAGTCCTCGAAGCAGAAAATAACTACCACAAAGAGGTATATGCAGTTGTGTCAAATTATGAACAAGACATGCAATTAACAAATACAAAATTTTCGTACTTTAAATGCATATCACAACGACTGAAATCATTTATCAAAGAAAGTATTGATCATAATTTTGTGCAACAGATTAAGAATTTAACAGCTGCATTTCAAAACATTGAATGGGAACAAGAAATAATAAGGTATAATGGGGAAAGTTACAGTACTATGGAAAAGGAAGACTGCCATAATTATCTAAAAATATTTAAATCGTGTTTAAAAAATATAAAGTCAATGCGTCAAGTGGTGTGCAATAGTGAAGCAGAATTTTGTCAAAACGTAATATCGTTATTATTTGACAATCAGTTTGAATTAAAATTAAAAGAAAATATTTGTATTTTACAATATATTTGTGAAAAACTTAGTAATAAACAACAATTGAATTATACAAGAGCTGTAGAATTGGAGGATTGGATCACATTTTTTAACAATACCGAAAATGAAAATTTAAGAAAAATTATTAAACAACAAGTAGAACAACTCAGTGATCCAATCACTCTTACAGCACATATGTTGCATCCATGCTATAAGGAACATAATATAAAATGCAATGAAGAAGAAAATACAAAGAAAATAATTGAATTTTTAATTACTGAGTTAAATGAAAAAGGGATACACAGTTATTTTCAATATTGTGACAATATTGATATTTTTGGAAAATTGACAAATAAAAACATTCAGTCACCAATAACATATTGGCGTTTATGCTAGGATCAACAAATGTATCAGAAGCTGGAAGTTTAATTGACCTTGAACAAGAAAAAATATTGGAATTATATTATTTATTAAAAATAACTGAATGATTCTAATTCAAAGTTATTTAAATTTTTATCAAGGTTTGCTGGTTCAGCAAAATAATGTTCCTAGCTTATACAAAGAAATACTTTGTATTTATGCATTACTAGAATAAAAAATATTTATTTTGTTTTCATTAAAAAATTTATTTCAATACAAAAAAATACTTTGTATCCATGTAATTAATAGAGTTTAACAAATTTTTATTTTCATTTTTGAGTTTATTTTAATTGTTTGTAAAAATGTATTATAAACGGTATTACTATATTCTATAATTTTAATTTTGAAAAACTAATATAAAAAATATTATTTGTATAATTAGTTTTTAAACATTTTATTATTGTAAGACACAAATAAATGGTCTTTATTTTAAGAAATTGATATCTTTATTTACACGTTTGGATGCGACAAGTGTCAAAATTCACACTGCTTGTTTTCCAGTGTTATATATACTTATAGGTTATAAGATACATCTGCACACATACATCCAACATACACTACATCACTACAAGTATTACAACTCTTTCACTATAAATTATTATTGAAAACTAAGGACTTCAGTCTTCATCATCAGACAAATCTAATGAAGTAGAATCTTTTAATCTTAATGAATAATATAATGCTACTAATTTTGCCGATTTGTGGTCTTTTAGTCGATTTCTTTTTTTACAATGAACTTGGGCCCATTGAGAGAATAATCTTTCAAGTTCTGCTGTTGATGCTAGAATATTAATTAATTTTTCGGTTAATAAACTTAATTCCGAATAAAAACATTTTGCAGTCTTCCAAAATAATTCGGCTGATTGAAATTGTTTTTCAAATAGTTTTCCAAATATGGAATTTTTATTTTTAAATTGTTCTAATTGTTGGAGACCATTGTCATTTAATAAATTTTTTAAAAATTCATTCATGATATTTATGTAATAATCATTATTTATAAACTTTTGCCTTATATATACTGGGTGCAAAAAGTTTGCAGCTAATCGATAACAATTGATAACTTTTTTTAATTATTTCAAATTCTTCATTAGATGCAGTAATACATAAATGAAACCACATCTCAGTAGCATAAATCATGTTACAATTAATTTTTTGACATGCATTAACTAAGGTGCACACAGGATCAAATACTATTAAGGCTTCAATTAATTGTTGCTCAAATGTCCCTTCAAATATTGTATTGGCAACTCCATTTTTAAATATGTATCGATTTTCTAAATGTTGATTTCCATTATTTGTAATTATGTCACACATTAAACTAATATTTTCCAAGCATCTTCTGTAAGCATTCCGTTTACTGCACCAATGGGTATCTCCAGGTAATACCATCTTCTTGCCTCCTCTTGACAACAGTTGGTGTTCCAAATTAGAGGATCTAAATTCTTTGATAATATCTGATACTTTATCGTCAAATGTATTGTTAAAGATTTAAATAACAAATTACCACTGTGACTGTTACATGTAAGATGCCACAGATTCACTCTTTTCCCCATATAGGTCATATTTGAGGCATTGTCAGTTACCACAGCATAAATTTTAATATTATATTTATCCTTTGCAATTTGGCAACAATCGTTTACAACTTCAGTCACAGCCTCTCCAGTTTGTCTTGCAGTACTGAAATCCCAAAAGTCCAGAAAAAACTGATGGCCAGTTGTAAGGTGTAACATGGCTACAACAGTTTTAGCATTAGCTGTTGAATTTTTCCAGCCATCAATTAATAATATTCCATCTTGTTCTGAATCTTTCCTTATAGAACTGACTAATTGATTATATTCTGTACCTAAAATTGTTGTGGATAGCGTTTTTCTTGTTGGAGGTTTATATTCATTATTCAATTCATTAATGAATCCTTTAAAATGTTCGGACTCAACCACATTAAAAGGGATATTACATCTAAAAAAGAAATTTGCTAATAGATGATCAATCTTTCTATTCCTAGTGTAATGTGCCCGCCTATGACTATCTCTATCTTCTCATAATCATATCTATACTTTCTACAAATATGTACTCGTAGTCATACTTGTTTTCGAGAATCAAGTCACCATAATCTTAAGAAATGCGTCATCCGCACCCTATGAACTAAGCGTCTTAAATAGTCAAACATTTTTACTTTAGTCAGAGATTCTGTCAAGAAGTCGAACAGTGTACATTTGAGAACAGTATTGTGAATAAACCTCTTTTACAACCCAAAATTGGTATAAGTTCTTTCTTGTGTCCATTACACTAGAATAAAAATAACCTGTTAAATAACATAAATTATATTTGTTATTTTATATTTATTTCTTTTACTAACTTTTCGGCATCCATTTTCGTCAATATTTAACTTGCTTTTAATCGGATTTATAATTATTGGTAAATAAACACTTATTACAAAAAAAAAAAACGTTTTATAGGTTAGTTATTTTCGTTTCAGAAATGACACTTATGTAAGAAAATTCGCGGGAAAAACCCACGGAGGTCAGGTCATCCCTTAACTGCGTCGCGGGAAGTATAGGCAGGCCTTTTTGCGAGGCCCACTTGGAGTCAACCTTTCGAGCTGAGCAGATCTACGTGGAAGCATTTCGCGTACCTTTGTATCTGTATTCGAGTATTATACTCCAAAATTGTTCACTGAATACTCGTCTGTGTGTTCAGTCCCAATTTCACGCCACGTCCTCACCTCGTTTTTGAGATTCGTCTCACACTTACGACACTTTTACGACATTTACAACATTTTCGACACGTGTCGTGTATAAAATAAAAAATCCGTGTTATTACCCACCTCTGTATACATATGGTATGTAAAATGTAAAATAGCATTAGTTAAAAAAAATATTAAAAAATACACTAAATGTCTAAGATATGGTCACATAACAAAACAATGTTTAAGTCAAAAAAAAAGAATGTAAGATTTAAGTCAAGAAACCAAAGAATGTAAGAACAAAATGAAATGTCATAATTGTAAAGGGAATCATAAAACATTTAGTATAAACTGCCCAGGACTCCAGTACCAAAAAATTTTAGCAACGACTATGAGCTATTACAATATTGGCCATAAAAAAGCAAAAGAAATTATAAACAAAAAAATATTATAAGTGAAAATCAAATAATAAGTACATATCATAAAGAAATTAACAAAAACACATTACATGATTGGAATGAGAAGCAATTTCTAAATCCATTAAATCCACTAACACCAAAAAAAACTAGAAATTACAAATAAAATTACTGATACACAATTAATCAAGGAAAGAGAAGTAGAAAATGCAGAAACAATAATACAAGTGAAACAAGTCCTATTAGAAAATAAACATAAGGAAAATGAAGATAAAACTAAAGGAGTGGAAGAGATACAAGCAAAGGCACTGTCCTTAGATAACACCTTTCCATATCACAGGAAAGAAAAAATAACAACAAATAAAAACAATACACTAATAACATCACAAGTGAGAGCTGAAATTAAGGGGGCAGACTCCTTCGGGGCCTACTCCGAATCGATCGAAGCGCTGTTGCGAAAAAACGGGCATTAGTGAAAACATATAATTTATACATGCGACTATAGGGTTATCGTTGTATCAGCAGCCCTATTCTGCTCTTGTTCTTCTTGTGTGATCAGTGCGTAGGGGAAACGTATAAAGAAACTCAGTCAAGTAATCAGAGTCACGTTTATTACTTGGTGCGCTTGCCATGGAAGCCGGGCACGCTCTACTCTCCGTCTGCCTGCGTACCGCGCGCATGCGCATCGCCTTTCCCCTACTCCCCATACTTGGGAGTACGGAACGCTGGTCCCCACACACTCCCCCCCGAGTGTCAACGACTTGGGATCACATGGGCAGTGTGGGTAGGTATTTTACGCGTGACAATGTAGGCGCGCTTTATGACGAATAATACATGTGGTCGATGTATCTATATATATCTTTATATAAAAATATTCTATTTTTTTGGTAGTTTTAGGAACTTTAAGTTTCTTACTCTCTAGGCTTATTCTCTAGATTAGGTGCGAAAGTTACAGTTTTCTTACGACTAGGGTAGTTTCTTAGCGCTGGGTGTGCGTCGCTCGGCACGTTCCGTGACGGTGTGTCACTACCGCTGTCCAACGATTCGTCGCATACGACGTATGCGGGTTTTAGCAGTTCAACGGATACGTTCCTGGCCTCTCCGTTTACCTCGATGGAGTATACGCGCTCGGACGCTCGGGCCAGTACTCTGTGCGGACCGGTGTAGGGTCGCTCCAGCGGTTTCTTAGTCGCTTTACATAACAAAAAGACGTGTGTACAGGTGCTTAAGTCCTTATACACAAACGCGCGCTTTTTGAACTTCTGCGCGACCGGCACTGGGCGAACTCTCCGCATGCATTCGCGAAACTCCTCTAGGAATATTTGAGGATCGGCTGTTACGTCCTCCGGGAGAAAGAATTCTCCGGGAATACGGAGCGCGATTCCGTACACGTTTTCCGCCGGCGATGTGCCCGTGTCGAGACGGACGTGGTTTCGGAGACCGAGTAATACCGTGGACAATACGCGAGTTCAGTTCACGTTCGCGTGGCACATTATTGCGGCCTTGAGTGTTCGATGCCACCTCTCGATCATGCCATTTGAGGCCGGATGGTACGCTGTAGTGCGTATGCGATGGCATCCGGTTAGCCTAAGCAACGCTGCGAATATTCGCGACTCGAATTGGACGCCCTGATCGGTGGTCAGGACCTCGGGCGATCCGAAGCGCGCGATCCACTGGTCGTAAAACGCGCGAGCCACCGTTTCGGCCGATGTCTCCCTCAGAGGAACCGCTTCGGCCCAGCGTGTGAAGCGATCGATTAAGGTTAGGCAGTAGCGGTAACCACCGTCGTCCGGCAATGGGCCAACGAGGTCCATATGCACGTGCTTGAAACGCCCGTCCGGGGCCACGATTTGCCCCGGCAACATTCGCACATGACGCGATATCTTTGATTTTTGGCAGTGCACGCAGTTCTTGCACCATTTTGCCACATCTCTGTGCATGTTAGGCCATACATATCTCTGCCTGACTAGTCTGTCCGTGACCTTGGCGCCCGGATGTGCAAGGTTGTGGAAGGTATCGAAAACTTGTCGACGCAGCGACACGGGTATGTATGGACGGATTGATTCCGCGGACATCTCGCAGTATATGTGGGTGTGTTCCGGTCCCCACATCAGTCGCTTCAACGTGAGAATGGGCTTGTCGGACTCCCGAATCTCTTTGAGCTGTGGGTCGTTCGCTTGTTCCCTAGCGAGTTCGACTAGACTGAACTCGGTAGGAAGACGGATTGACTCGACCCGTGAAAGTGGGTCCGCGACCGTGTTCTCATCTCCGGGTATGTACTCAATTCGCGTAGTGAATTGAGCGATGTACGTGAGCTGACGGGCCTGACGTGGTGACGCCTTGTCGGAGCGCTGTGAGAAAGCGTACGTCAATGGTTTGTGGTCCGTCGCGATCGCGAAATCACGGCCTTCGAGGAAATGTCTGAAGAACTTGATTGCTTCGTACATCGCGGTCAGTTCGCGGTCGTATGCGCTGTAACGGCACTGCGCGGGACTGAACTTACGCGAGAAAAAGCTAAGGGGTTTCCATTCACCGTCGATCCTTTGCTCGAGGGTTGCACCCATTGCGAAGTCGGACGCGTCGGTCACTACTCTCGTCGCCGCCGCGTCGGAAGGGTGTGCCAAGGTCGTCGCGTCGGCGAGATCGGTTTTTACTTTGTCGAACGCGGCCTCAGACTCCGGCGTCCACACGATTTCCCTCCTGTCACTTTTGCGCGAATTCGTTAGATACGCGTTCAATGGTGCCTGTACCACCGCGGCGTGGGGTTGGCTACGTCTGTAAAAGTTGGCCATGCCCAGGAATCTCCGGAGTTCCGCGACTGTGCGCGGCCTTGGGAATTTTGTGATCGCCTCGACCTTTGCGGGGGTCGGTTTTAACCCGTCGCGGTTCACTATGTAGCCGAGAAATTCTAATTCGGGCACGCCGAATTTGCACTTTTCCGTGTTTATCCTTAAATGGAAATTCTTCAAGCGTTCAAGAACGGTTCGAATGTGTTTCTCATGCTCCTCCGCCGACGACGAAGCTATGAGGATGTCATCAATGTACACGAACGCGAAATCCAGGTCTCCGAGAGCCCGGTAAATATAACGCTGGAGTGTCTGGCCCGCGTTCCGCAATCCGAACGGCGTCGCCAGGTACTCGAAAAGTCCGAATGGGGTGATCACCGCCGTCTTCGGGACGTCCTCGGGAGCGACCGGGATCTGATGATACGCGCTGTGTAGGTCAAGGGACGAAAAGATAGTTTTCCCGAATAAATTCGCCGAAAAGTCGTGTACGTGCGGCACGGGGTACTTGTCGGGAACCGTGACGGCATTCAGTCGGCGGTAGTCGCCGCACACCCGCCACTGGTCGTTCTTTTTCTTCGTCATGTGAATGGGGCTTGCCCAAGGACTGGATGACGGTTTGCATATGCCTGCCGCGGTCAAGCGTTCAAACTCAAGTTTCGCGGCGCGCAACTTGTCCGGGGGCAAACGTCGTGGTCGCTCTGCGATCGGTGGACCGCGAGTTAATATGTGGTGCGAGACACCGCGTGCCTCCAATGGCGTCTGCTAAGCTAAACCGGTTGCCTCCGGGAAATCCGCGAGGATTCGCGCGTACCGACTCGACGGGTTCGCGGTGTGGATCGAGGTCAACGCCGTCGGTCTCAAGACGCCGAGTGTACATACGCTCGTCAGGGAGTCCGTGAGACGACGCTTTCCCAGGTCCACCACGAGGCCGTAATGCCTGAGCAAATCTGCGCCGATGATTGGGTACGGCACGTCGGCGATACAGAAATTCCACGCCAATGGGCGCCTAAGCGCTAAATCCAAAACGCGGTGCGCCTCGCCGAACGTGTTAATTACCGTGTTGTTCGCGGCATATAATTTAAACGCGTTCGGTTCGCGGACAATTTTGTTGGGAACGGGGAGTAACGAAATTTCCGCGCCGGTGTCGACCAGGAAGAGTTGTCCGAATCGCCGGTCGCGCACGTGGAGACGGTTTCGCGATATCCACTCCCCCGCATCAGTCTCCGCGATGTAGGGGTCTTTCAGTTTCCCGCGACCGTTTTTTCCTTCCAGCTACAGTTTCCCTTGCACATCCGCGCGTCGGATCCGAATTTCCTGTGTGCCCAGCACAGTTCTCGATTTTCAGAGCTACTTCGCTTGTCGTCACGTCTCGACAGGCTTCGCGCCCGCGCACGCCCGCGGTATTTGCCGTCTTTCGAAAGACGTTCTACCTGGGCTGTTAATTTCGCGAGCTCAGCCGTGAGCTTGTCTACCTTGGCCTCCAGCGTGGGTGGGGTCGCCGCGCCGGACACGGGTGCCGCGTAATTAGGCCCTACATTCGTTGCCTCGACGATTTGGTCGGCCAATGACGCGATTTCCGATAATTCGGTGATTTTCGAAGCCGCGAGGATTGCTCGGCACTGCGACGGTAACTGATCCAGAAATATCGATCTTATGACTGACTCGCTGCATCGCTCGTCATCCAGGTTCCGCAGACGCATCAAGATCTGAGTTGGCTTCCCGTCTGTCAGAACTTGACCCTTCAGCAGTTTCCTGAGTCGGCTTTCCGATGACGCGGAATACGTTGCCAAGATTCGCTCTTTTATTTGCGAGTACGGATTTGTGAGGTTCGGTGATGTTACAAGGTCGCGAAAACTCGCTATGATTTCAGAGTCTAACGCGGCAATTATCGTGTCGGCCCGAGTGCGCTCGTCCGCAATGCGCGAGGTTCGGAACGATGCCTCTACCTGGTAAAACCAGAGCGCCGGGTCCTCACGAAAGAATCCGGGAATTTTTGGAACGCGATACGAATCTATGTGCCCTGAGTTTAACGCAGTGATTTGTGCTTGGGCCGCACTCAATGCAGCCTCCGTCCTGGCAGCACGCTGCTCCAGGGTTTCCTGGGGGTTTTCGCTGGGGTTCATTATTTGCGCGTTCTACCGCGTCGTCGCAGTCGTCGCGTCGTATAGTAACGCGGTTTAACGCACGCTCGCTTGTTACCGGTGGCGCTCGTGTGCCCGCTTGGCGCGTTTCCCGTCCACGAGGCACGGTTGCCTACACAAAATGGCCGCCGTGTAATGCGACGCGTCTTGCGCAATCGGAAACGGATTTCCTTGTACCTCGGTCCTTCCAGAATGACTCCTGACGGTGTCTGGGCCACGACGACGGGTGCGCTGAGGTAGAAGGTGGTCCTTCGCCTCCGTCGGTAGTCCACGTTGTTCCTCGTTGTCTCCGATGATCTGGACAGTTCTTTGGCTGTCCCACGCCACTCAGCCACTCGTGGTTGTGCGGGAGACTCGGCAACTCGCAGGGACGATGCTTCTCACCGTGCACGATGTTTCTCACCGCGGACGCCGGTCCGTTGTTGAAAGGGACGTCTCAGCTCGTCGGTGCCCAGTTTGCAGGCTGCGGCAAAGCCCGGTCGAGCCACGCTGGTAGCCCGTTTTTCCCCGCACGTGATCACGTCGGGGTCACCAGTATAGGGTTATCGTTGTATCAGCAGCCCTATTCTGCTCTTGTTCTTCTTGTGTGATCAGTGCGTAGGGGAAACGTATAAAGAAACTCAGTCAAGTAATCAGAGTCACGTTTATTACTTGGTGCGCTTGCCATGGAAGCCGGGCACGCTCTACTCTCCGTCTGCCTGCGTACCGCGCGCATGCGCATCGCCTTTCCCCTACTCCCCATACTTGGGAGTACGGAACGCTGGTCCCCACACGACATTTGATAATGTGGCATCTAGCGTTATCCTGTTGAATTACAAATGAGAATTGCGAAGGTATAATTGCCAAATCGCATCGTAGGAAAGTTCTGTCACGCTGTTGCCACATCAATTACAATTTTATGAATCAGTAAATCTCTACTGAATACGCCTTGAGCCGATATTTTGCTTCATACGGAATAAAGAAAAGGACGGTGCGAGCGAGAAAGAAAGACTATTACGAATAAAACAATACATATGTGCCCAAAATTATGAAAGTAGTCTAAGAAACAACATTTTCGTATGAGATTCACACAAAATTTCACATTTATAATAAATGTTCATTAATCAAGACTAATTATAATGTTACGTAATATAGAATTATTTTCTAATTTATTCAATATATTAATCCTTTCAATATCCCAAAATAAGAAATATACAATTTAGACCACTTTCATAATTATGGGCATATACAGTATGTCCCACGAAATCCTGGACAGTCGATTATTTGCTAACCTAATAAAAATACGAAAAAAGTTTTTATATGAAATTGAATGGCAAGAGGGGGCTGATTTATTGGCCGTAACAATTTTTCTTTATCATTATTATTTACAGAGATATGAAAGTTAAGTTTGGTTTTTTAAATGGGATTATATATATTTTTTTGATCAATAGATAGTACGTTTCAAGACGAATTCAGCAAACATTAATGTATACACCTTTTTTTAAATAGTTTTTAAGATATTACGCGTAAAAGTTTACTGATTTTCGGTGGAAGATTTAGGCCTGCCGTTCCTACCACAGTCTCTTCGTATCAATTTCAAGAGGCACGGTTTAACACGTTGCGTGCGGGGGTAAAAAAATGGTCGAAAAAGTTTTGTCCGATTGTATGCTAGCGCGCGGCAGCACTGCCGAGTCATTACTTCTCCGGGGAAACGGGCTCAACTCGATAGATCTACTCTGTCGCGCGTCGAACGTGTTAACCCGTAGCATCTTAAGTGTGGTCGAGAGTCGAGACTCCCTACTGTGCTTCCTGGTCTCGCAGATTTTCTTCCACCGAAAATCAGTAAACTTTTACGCGTTATATCTTAAAAACTATTTGAAAAAAGGTGTATACATTAATGTTTGCTGAATTCGTCTTGAAATGTATTATCTATTGATAAAAAAAAATATATATAATCCCATTTAAAAAACCAAACTTAACTTTCATATCTCTGTAAATAATAATGATAAAAAAAAATTGTTACGGCCAATAAATCAGCCCCCACTTGCCATTCAATTTCATATAAAAACTTTTTTCGTATTTTTATTAGGTTAGCAAATAATCGACTGTCCAGGATTTCGTGGGACATACTGTATATATACTAATATGTGAAATCCTAAAACTTATATATATAGAATAAATAATTCATTAAATTCATGCTATTCATTCATTCATTCATTCATTCATTCATACTTTTTAAGAAATAAACAAACGAAATTATTTTAATTTTTTTTTATTTAATAATAAAAATGTTATGAGTGGTATAACTGTAATCTGTGAAAAGGTATACAAAAATTAGAATTATTTAAAATAAAAATTGAAAACAAAAAAAATTAAAAGCTTCCACGAGATTCGAACCAGGCACCTACAAATTATGAGGGAATTCCTAATTCACACTCAACTAAGATACTTTCGTGTAAAATTAGTGGATTAAACTATAACTTCTGGAACAATTCCAATTGTTTGTTTATAGTAAATAATAACTATTGAAGAATAATGATTTGTAAATCACCTTTACTTGCTACATTTTCATCGATGCAAGGGTCACTCACACTGAACCTCTCGTACTGTTTGCAACGAGTGCAAGACGTTGCGAGTATTCATTAGCAATGTTATAATTTATACATTTAGTGAACAATAAACAACATGTATCATAATATAATGACAAAAACATTATAGGGGTATATATTTTTCGTAAAACTACTCGTTTCAGGGCCCAATTTCGCACAAAATGCAGTTTAACTAGGAATGTTATTATTTTGTTTATAACGTAAAAATTCAGAATTCTATTTTGGCCGTGTTTTGTGTTTTGGTTCATAGTATTTGCATACAAATTTGCAAAACGATCGATCAGCATGTTGTCAGTGAAAACAACGACAATATACTATTTTTTAATATATTTTTTAAATAATTGATATTTTTAAAAAATTTTTACATAGGTGGATTCGTCGTTCAAAAAAACACAATCGCCCCATTTATATCATTTTGCTATACGCACTAGTTTTGGAGATATTAAACGAAATATGTTTTCCACCCCCAACCTTGGGGGTGGTTTGCACACCCTTTAGATGAATTAGAAGCAATAAAAAAAAATACGTGTCGAATATTTTCGGCTATTCTACAATCCTACAAAGTTTCATCAAAATCGGAGACTTTCACTTCGCGATGTTCCCTTATTAGTAAGAATCAAAATCTCGGCTGGAGTTGGTTTCGTTCGAGTTTTCCTGATGGGCAGAATTTTAATATGTACATACATATATGTGGCAACAGCGTGATCAAACTTTCAATACGTTTTGGCAACTAAGCCTTTCTTGCGTCTGTATTCGTGTATTCGATGAATACGCCATTCAGCTGTCAAATTCTAGATTACATTTACCGACTGATCTGTATTTTTATCGATGCTGATGGTAATATGACCAAATTGATTGAGATATACCATTAACGCTTCTAACGGCAAATCGTTGAACTATTTTTGTGTCAAAACGGGTGCACAACGAAAATTACGCTTTACGCCTTCAAGAAGTGTTAAATTGAGGAAAATCGCATTTCCGCGATATTGTGCTAATTCAAGGAAGGGTGCTCTGGTGTGCTATGAGTGAAAAAACCATTAAATCGTGAGATATTTGCGAAAATGTCACTTCGGCAGCCATCTTGCTAGTTTACAACAGCGTCTGTTTCATGCTTACAGTTTGTAATTTTACAGTTTTCTCAACGTATAGTGTTTATTGTAGTTTAAACGGACCAGAGCACCCTGTAGTGAAGTCTACTCATGGGTTCTGTACCCGCGAAAAATTCATTTATGCAAGTATCGAGACGTAAAGCGTAATTTGCGAAACCGTTTGTCTCTCTCGCTCATCGCGTATACGTGTATGACTTTCTTTGCTTGTGTGAGCGCACGCACACAGCTCAAAACACAAGGAGTCTGCCCCCTATAACAAAAAATGACAATCCAATTGAAAATATAAAGCATACAAGTGAACAAAAAATTAGATCGAGAATATTAGAAGAAATCACCAATATAGATATAATAAAAAATTATCTAAAAGAAAAGAAACAGAAGAAAAAAAGGAGAAGGGAAATAGTACAAAATGAAAATAATTCAATGGAATTGCAGAGGAATCAAAAACAAAATTGTGGATCTAAAAAATATAGCTTAAGAATATCTAATGGACCTTTTGGGTGAAAGTTATTAATAAATTCCTCCTATTGCTTATTCTATAAATAAATTGGGTGAAAGTTACTAATATTGCAGTTTAATATATATATTTCTTTAATGCACACAGTTCGGCTGTTACTAAACGTCTGACAAAACTCTTTAAGGGCAGGAAAATTCTGACCTGAACAGGGTCTTAGAGTGGGGAAAGGTAAAACGCCAGCCTGCCCGAAGGACGAGGCTCTTTAACTTAATTTATGACCCTTGATGAAAGTGAGTCTTTCTAATACAATGTTTCAATAAACTGCGTCTAAAACTAAAATATACGGAAAGTACATTACATCTCCCCCTTTAGATTAAAGATAAATGTTCAAAACTTATCTTTAAGTACGCTACGTGAACGATGAGACGTAGTAGGTAGGTCAGATAATTCAGCTTCTTTTATAATAGCTTTTAAATCATCCAAATGATATCGTATCGATTCATATTTCGGCTCCTGCTTATTTCGGAGATTAAAAGTGAAGAAATTTATGACCTTAGTACTCCCACCTACATCACTACGTCACTATCGCGTTTAGAATATAGTCTCCTAAATCTATTCGCACAATATTTATATATATTATAGGATACATACATCATTATCAATAAAACTAAAATATGAACAATGTGCAGAAAGGAAAATGTCTTCTCATACTTTTGTTTTGGAATAATATATAAAGTATCAGATATTTTACTTAACTTAAAGCTAGCTATATCTAAATTATCTAAATTTACATTTGGAAGTATTGCTTGCTTAAAATCTAATATAACACTTAAATTTATTTTATTCTTAGTGCAACAATCATCCTTAATTATATCGAAAGAAGGTATAATTGGCATAAAAGTAGTTTTAAAAGAATTTTGCGCAAGTAATATAGTTGACAATGTATATGCTTTGCATTCAGATGCTAATTCAAAGATGCCTATGCCTGAAAGTATAACATCAAATGGTTGTAATTGTGATTGACAGTTTAACATGAGCTTAGTTTTCTTTGGTAAAATATAGATCCATTGATTTCCATTTGCTAATCTGTACCAGACATCATTCGAAATTTGAATAACACGCATATCACAAGATTTCGGTATACCTATTGATGAAATTAGTAAATCAGTTTCACATATTGACCTAGTATGAATGGTATAAATCGGTGCAGTCAATTTACAGATATAGTTTTCAGGTGTTACCTTACAATTATTTAAATTATCTAAAGTCATATATTGAGTTTTTGATTGTGAAATAGCTAAATACTTTGTACTAAGGCTGAATAAAAATATATGATTCATTTTGTAATTTTACTGGCAATGGTAGAAGATTATAAAGTTGAAATATGACTTCAGTTACTAATGGAATTTCCATACTAATTATAAGTTTATTGTTTATATTATAGACTTGTAATGTAGTGTAACAACCAGTCGCGATACAGTGACCCAGTGACACAGATTTACAAACTACAGATGAATTGCATTTAATTCATTAATGATTATTATTTTTTAAATCTAACGCAGACTACTTTCAACGTTTCTATCTTTAACGTTAATTCTCCAATTCTCCGTTCATTTCTTTTGTTGCATTGCTTTTTCGTTTATACGTTATGCAAATATTTTCACACTAATGCTTTTCCTTCGACGCATGTCAACTTTCTTGTTCGGAGTACAACCGTAGCGCCTAGCGCGTACCCAACGCTACCGCGGTCGCTCGGGCGGCAAACTCGCGCTCTCATTGGCCGGTGTTTTTCGTTAATAACTCGTTAACGAAGCCTCATCTTACATTTTCGCTAAGGAAAAAGTTGTTTCAAATCACCCCCTGAATCACCCCTTTTAAGGAACTGCGACATTTTTGTTACACCCTGTATATATAAGCACAATTTTATTTCCGGTTCGGTTCCAAAAGGTCTTAACGGAAACATTCTCGCGCGACCGAATTCGAATTCTTTCGTGGCCCTAGCTCTAACCCAACTCAAAGTATTTCTTTTCCCGGTCCTAGTTCTAACCAACTCGAAACATCTCTTTTCCTGGCCCTAGCTCTAACCAACCCGAAACATCTTTTTTCCCGGTCCTAGCTCTAACCAACCTAGCTCTAAACAAGCAGTGTTTTCCAGACTAAATCGCGTTACGTTAACTTTACAAATGAAAATCTTTATCTTCCCACCTAATCGTAAAAAATATATGTGTAATATAAATATAATTATAAGAGGTAAGTATCACAATCCATGCATCGATTTTGCTCTAAATCTAATAAGATCTTGAGATGTGAATATAAAATTTAGGTATAGAGTTTCATTGAAATTCATTCAGTCGTTTGAATGCAATTGGGTTAATAAACATATGCGGTTTTTAAAAAAAGCTCTTTTTTTTTATTAGTTAAAACGTAATCAGAGGTTCTTAAAATGAGTTTTTCTGCAGAAAAAATTTTCGAAATTTTTTTTCATTAGAATACTTTTCTAAGTTTGAAACTGAAAATATCCAGGCAATCGGAAAGCTCGCGCAAGGTGCGTGCCGCTTGCCGCTTGCTAGCGATTGGGATTTAAACATTTCAGAGAATGAGAGAGTGCGCATCACGATCCACCTTCTGTCTCGACCTCCCGAAGCTGCCCGAAACTGTCCGAAGCGCCGAGCTCACGGATACGCGGCCCGTGCGTTAGTATATGTAGTGGAAGGGGTAATTCTCAAGGTTGCGTCCTCAGCCTGGTAGCGCAGGTACATACACAAGCTGCTTTTATTTCTTTGTTGCAAACGAAAAAAAAACTATAATAGAAATACTAAATCAAATACTGCAAGGTATCATTCGAAATAATGAAATTAATTTATTTTTAATAACACTTCATTTAATTTTGAGAAATAATTGTTGAACAATGTATATCTTCCTTTTATGTATAGCTGCGTATTATAATTTAAAGACTGAAAAGAAAATGGAGAAGATAATGGGTACATTAGGTAAAAAAATACTTGCTGCTAATAAACATGAAGAGCTTGTTAATCAGTATAAGATGCTATCTACAGATGAAGAACGGATAATATTTACTCTGAATGTTGTATTCCGTTAACTCAATATTTTTTATTACAAACGAAACTTACAACTATATTTTTACAAAATGAAAAACGTACACTTGACAACGTTCAATAGGTATTCGTATATAAGTTCTAGACAATTCAATGATCTGTCGCTGACGAATAGTAGTAAAAGTCTGCCCTCGAAACCAGCATTCGATATATACAGGGTGTCTCACCTGATTTTGACATCTTGATTTTCTCGCTATTGTTACTCGTAGCAAAAAATGTTTCAGTGGAGGCTTGAATGGTATCGAGTGGAGCATATTCTGATGTTATTAGTTTTTTCGTGAGTGGACGCGTAAAGGTCACATAAAGGTCAACTTTGTTTTTTTAAATGGAATGATGTATCTTTTAATACATCAATCGATGCAGCTGGACATTCGTTATAAAAAAGTACTAACCTGTGTATGTCGAAAAGTTAGTAGTTCAGGAGATATTTCAATTTAAATAATTCTAAAACACCATTACTGTCGTACTAAGACGTTAGCGTTTATTTACAGGAATGGTTCAATGTAACGACCATTTACATCACGGAATTTTTTAAATCGATCAAGTAATGACTGGCTTACATTGTTTAATGTATCGGCTGATATTTTACGACACTCAGCGATAATACGCTGCTTTATATCGGCTACTGTAGTTGGAGCTTTAGCATAAACTTTATTCTTTAAATCGCCCCATAAGAAAAAGTCGAGGGGCGTTAAATCAGGTGACCGTGCTGGAAAATTAATGGGACCACCTCTTCCAATCCAGCGATTCGAAAATTGTCGATTTAAAGCATTTCTTGCTACTGAAGAATAATGTGCAGGGCATCCGTCTTGCTGCATCCACATTCCTAAACGAACATGTAGCGGCACATCTTCCAATAATGTGGGTAAAATTTCCATTATGAAGTGTTTGTACTTCGGTTCAGTCAGTGGCCCATCGATAAAATAAGGCAGTAATAATGCCTTAAGAATTTAAATAATTTAAATTGAAATATCTGCTGAACTACTAACTTTTCGACATACATAGGTTAGTACTTTTTTATAACGAATGTCCAGCTGCATCGATTGATATATTAAAAAATACATCATTCCATTTAAAAAAACAAAGTTGACCTTTATGCGACCTTTACGCGTCCACTCACGAAAAAACTAATAACATCAGAATATGCTCCACTCGATACCATTCAAGCCTCCCCTGAAACATTTTTTGCTACGAGTAACAATAGCGAGAAAATCAAGATGTCAAAATCAGGTGAGACACCCTGTATATATGTTCGGAAGTTTTAAGAGTGGGGTTGTTTTGGATGTAATAGATTATCAAGGGATGAGACACTGAGGATAAGGTTTGAAAATGGATAAGGAATGAGTAACTGAGGACAGGGTTCACGGATGACTCATGAAAAGGACTCATGAAGGAAAGAATTTGAGTACATACTGATTATAAGTTTAGCTTTGCAGGAGATATACGATAGAGATAGAGGAAAATTCAGAGTTGACATACAACACCTTCCGCCATAAAATTGTTAACGGGATGTTAACAATTGAGTATAACGTGATTATAAATAATTACATTGCATATAAAAGATGTGCAAAAAAAAAAAATAATTATAAGTAATCAATTTATACGTTAATATTAGGGACTATACCTTCCGCCATAAAATTATTAACAATATGTTAATAATTAACAATATGTTAATAATTAAGTATAGTATGAATAATTTAAAAATACAGAATTTAAATTAATGTATAGAATAATTTAGTATTAGTAAAATAAAATCAAAATCTAAAAATTTCAATAATTCTTGATATACAAAGGTTAAATATAAAATAACTTAAAATTTTATTTCTAAAGGGGTGTGGTACTCCTACGTGTTCTTTGTCGCTTTTGAATTTGGACTACGAGAATTGTTTCTTCATCTTCAGATATCTCGGGTACCGGATTAACGATGACAGGTACACTTCGTCTTGGTTGATAGGTAACTATCTCGTTCGATGATGTTGCTGGCTGGTCCAATGATGAAGATGAATCAAAGATGCAATTAACGAAATTTTTTATTAATGGAGAATTGGTCTGTCCACGTCCTGAATTCGTAGTTGTACAGCAAAAACGATGCAGCCAATGAAGAGGTCCAATGCATCGACAACATTTAAAAAGTATGAATAGTACCAAAAGACTTGCGATTGTTCCAAGGGCGATTGTATACCATTTGGTATGTCTAATAATGAATGGCTCCTTTATTTGCTTGGTAATAATATCTTCGAATTCATTTAACTTCTTATCGGCGTATTTAAGTTCCGTGAGATCGATGTTTGTAAGATGTATCGGCTTTAGATTAACAGATTCAATTGTTCTTAGATGAGGTTTCAAAATGCAACAATCGTCTTCTAAAATGTTCATATGTGGAATATAGTAAGTTGCATTTTTACTTATTTCATGTGTCGCTTGGATCACAAATAGATTAGTGTACCCTTTACAACGAGGTTGAAGATGTATAATTCCGCTTTGTTGAAGAACAACGTCTTCCATGTGATTTTGATTTTCCTCACACATGATTGTTAGAGTAGTTGGATTATGAAGGACATAAATCCACTGGTTTTTCGCGATGTAGTTCCAGGTTTCTATTGTTCGTTTAATAGTTTTCGTTATGCAGGTGGAAGGAATTTTGTTGATATGAGAAGACAGCAACTCGATCTCGCAGACTGCTTGATTCGTTGAAGCCGTAGAGTGCAGATGATAGCAGATGTACTCCTCGTCTCGATACTCATTACAATTAGACAATTCCTTTAGAAAGGTAAATTGGGATTTAGATTGGGATAAAAGGAGGTACTGATTTTGAGGAACAATATAGGAAAAGAATACTGAATCATTGTGTTGAATAGGAAGAGGAATAAGCTCGAAAAGATCAAATTTCGTACGTAATACTAAAGGAATCTGAAGTGCAAATATTATATTATCTTTAGTGACTATCACATGAAGTTGAATGCATTTATAGAAATTGCGTATATTTTCAAGGTCCGGTTTCATAACAAGTTCGTACGTATCTTTATAATCTTTTAACTCCTCATATAGCATTTTAGGGGTAATAATGAACGGTGAAACAATATTATGTTCAGCTAAATTAATAGTTTCTATATATTTTGAAAGTTCACGATTAATTTGACTTGCTAACATATTTAAAGTTATTACTTGTTGATTTAGTGCGGATTCCATTTCCAATCGTGAAATATAAGCATTTGTTTGAACAGTAAAAGAATTAATTTTTTCTATATTTTTATTCATTACTCTCTCTTGGTTTTGAAGGGAGTTTAAAGAGCTGTTAAAGTTTCTTATAGTATTCGTAATCACCTGAACTTGTGCTTTGAGTAAGGTTTGTGTTTGTTTATTATTATTTATTAATGTTTTAATGCTATCTTCGTAAAATTGAGCGTCATCGGCATTAGGTGTACCAAATGCCCATTTTAATAGATACGACATGCCATTCAGAAGACCACGTTTCTTTCTAACAGCAAGCTTCTCAGTCAATTGTTGGAGGATTTCATGTTTCATTTTAATCTCTAATAATTCTGCTTCGTTTAATTGGATAGTGCGCTCACAATGGAAACTAGTATCGCTCTTTCGATTTAAATCTCGTAACGTCAAATTGCAAATATCTTTAGTTTTAATAAAATATATGTTAAGGATTGTAAATGCATTGTCTAAATGAGTTTTATTCATATATGAAAGAAGTGTAAGTTTTGAATTTGCAATTTTAACCGTTCCCTTCTTATTATAAAAGATTCGATTACCTCGCTCAGTCAAGGGTAAAGGTCCTACTACATCAATAGCTAGTCTTTGAAAAGGTTTTTCAGCAGTGGTTGTAATCTCCATGGGTTGTTTCGTAGGCTTAAAGTTAGTTTTATTCAGTTGACAAGAATGACAAGTTTTGACATAATTCCTAATATCTTTTTTCATTGTAGACCAATAATATCTTTCTTTGACTCTAAAATAAGTACGATGAAAGCCAGAATGTCCAGATAATTTACTATCATGGCATTCTTTAAGAATTACTTGTATTTCTTCACGGTTTTTTGGAATAATTTTATTTGTTTTTAAAACTTTAATATTATTAGAAGGAAAAATAAATTTAACCATTTCATTAAAAATTTCAGACGTAACTCCGTCTTTCTTTTTAGGGGGAACCAAAATAAAATCTTTAGATTTAATTGTATCCTGAAGGGTTGTGAAACTTTGAAATAAATCACGATAATTGATTTTGTCATGGTGTAAACTTTTAGGAAATAGTATTAATAAAGTTTGATTATCATTTTCTAATTTGCACAATCCGTTAGAGCTTGGTGTTAGAGTAATTGTATCGAAATTCTCAATCACATAATCCGAATATTGATTTTCCCTATCTAAATCTTCCGACCACAATAAAATTATTATCCCTTTTAATTTTTGAATAGGTGTCTCCTCCTGTGGAAATTCAATTACGTTCAAGATTTTATAATGAAACTTCGTGAAATCTTGATACGTTTTACTAGGTTTTATATGAAATGCAGATTCAGAGATTTCCTTTGGATCAGGGTGTAATCGTGATAATCCATCTGCGTTAGAATTTACTCTTCCTGGTTTGTATTTTATTACGTAATTATATTCATTAAGACGTAATCGCCAACGAACAAGTTTTGAAGAAGGGTTTTTACAATTAAAAAGCCATTGAAGGGGTCTATGATCTGTATAAATTATAAATTCCCTGCCATAGAGGTAAGGACGAAAATGTTCTATTGTATTTATGATGGCTAACATCTCCTTCTCAGTCGTAGAATAATTTTGTTCAGAATTATTTAATGTTCTCGAATAATAAGCTATAGGTAAATCCTTATTATTCTTTATTTGCGAAAGAACACCACCAATACCTACATTAGAAGCATCACTCGTAACGACAAAGGATTGAGAAAAATCAGGATACTGTAATAGAGGTTCACTAATTAAAATTGATTTTAATGTCTCGAACGCTTTTTGCTGTTGCTCGGACCAAATGAATTCCACGTCGTTCTTTAATAATGAGGTTAATGGTTTCGCGATCGTTGAAAAGTTTGAAATAAATTTACGATAGTATCCTACCATACCAAGAAACTGTTTTATTTTCTTCAAATTTTTCGGAGAACTTATTTTTTTAATACACTCAATTTTCTTTGGATTTGGTCTGATTCCGTCTTTAGAAATGATATGTCCAAGATATTGACAAGATTCGCGTAAAAATTCGCACTTATCAGGTTGAAGTTTAAGATTGTGTTCGCGAAATCTATTGAAAACGTTACGTAGTTTTAAATTATGATCACTAAGACTCGATGCATGAATTATTACATCGTCTAAATAAACAAAGCACTGTTTATTACTAAGCCCGGTCAAAACGTTATTCATCATTCTTTGAAATACAGCCGGCGCATTTTTTAACCCAAAAGGCATTCGCGTAAATTCAAAATGTCCTTCTGGAGTTGAGAAACCTCTTTTTTGACCATCATCCGGATGCATAGGGATCTGGTGAAAACCACTTGCTAAATCTAATGTAGTAAAATAGTGTGCGTGGCCTAGTTGATCTAAAATATCTTCTATATTTGGGAGTGGGTAAGCATCCCCAATAGTTTTTTCATTAAGTTTTCTATAGTCAATAACGATTCTCCACTTTTGCTGACCAGAAACGTCTGGTTTTTTTGGTACAACCCAAAGTGGACTTGACCACGGACTTGTTGAGGGTTTAATGATTCCTTGTTCTAACATTTTTTCGATTTGTTTCGATACTTCATTCTTATGTACCTCAGGATATCTATAAGACTTTACTTGAACAGGAATATTTTCAGTAGTTGGAATCTTATTAACTGTTGCAGAAGTCATGGTTAACATGTCGCCAGGGAGATGGAAAATATCTTCAAATTCTTGACACAACTTTATTATAGCATTTTTCTCCTCAGAATTTAAATGTTCTGTTCGTATATTTTCATTTAATAATGCAAATCTCTTTTGTTTGTTATTTGAATCGATATTAGAGCAAAAGATATGACTCTGTTTAGAAGGATGTAGAAGTAGCAAATTGGGTTTAGGAAATATTTTCCTCTCTAGAGATCGATTAATAATCGTAATTAAAGCTTCATTATCATTTATCACCTTTACTAACGCTCCGGGAACAAGTAGCGATTCCTTTTGATCTACAGATTGGTTTAGAATTAATCCTTCTTCTAAATTCAGAGGATTTAAAACGGATGTTTTGATTACCATTTCAGTTCGAGGCGCGATTGACACCATGGATGCATTTGTCGATTGATTTATATTCCTTTGTAAGGGAATAGAGAATGGAATAGCTTCAATTTTAATAGAAGAATTTTTGAAGTCTATTTTGCAACTTTGTGTCTCAAAAAAGTTTTGTCCTAAAAGACCATCGAAAGGTATGCCAGTATTGGAATCAAGGACTTGGAATTTACAATTAAACGAGTGTTTACGAATTGATAATTTGAGTTCCGTTTCTCCAAGAGTTGCTATTGGTGCATTGACATTGATACCATTAAGCATAATTGGTTCAGGATTAGTGATTTTGAAGTTACATAGACTTGATTTTTTTACTAATGACACGGATGCTCCTGTGTCAACTAAAAATTTCAGAACTGCATCAGGAGAATTTGACGATGGAGATTCAAATAGGATGAATGTTAATTCATTATTATTCAGATAAACGTTGTGAAATGTAAATGAACTGAGCTGTGTTGCAATGCTAGATTCATTAGTATTCGTGAGCACTTGTGCAGAAGTATTAGAATTCCGTTTAGGAGGTTGAAAATTTTGATTACTAAGATGCTCATTTGAATGTTGAGCACTCTGAAGATTTGATTTGTTTCCATTATTTCTATTACGTCGTACATTTGCAGCAAATCTTTTTATGCATTCGTCTATAGAATGACCCATATTTTTACAATAACGACACTGAATTTGATTTAGTGAACGATGAGAGTTGTGCAGTGATCTAGGATTATTGGAATGATTCGAATTTTGGGATTGACTTGAGCTTTTATAAGAATTATGAAAATTATTTTGTCGAACAGGCTGATTTTGTTGCATAAAATGAATTGGTTTCGGATTTCGAGATACTGAAGGATTGGATTTTGTATCTTTGAAATAACAATCTTTACTTGCATGATTCGTTCTACTGCAATAAGTGCAATTAGAAAAAGTATCGTAACGAATACGAAGAGCCTTTTCTTCTGCTGAAGCGGCAGTAAAGGCTTGATTAATTGTTTGAAATTCCCTATATCGAAGCATTTGCGAAATTTGAGAATGAGTATGATAAATAAATCGGTTAAGAGTCATTTTAGTCACCATTGCGATACTTCCAGGTAACAGACTTTCGTCCTGTTCTGACGCATGAATGGCTGCGAGGATTCGAGACGAAAGGTCTTCGATCCTTTGATAGAATTGAGATACGTTTTCATTTGGCTTTTGAACTATTGCATTTAATTCCTCAAACAGCTGATCGAGACTTTTTTTGTCCTGATAAAGATTTAATAAAAGCTCCGAAACTCCTTCCCAAGTTGTGAGATTGCAATGAATATCGATTTGTTCTCGCGCTTTACCACTAATACGACTTTTTACGTAAAGTAATAAAGCAGTTTTTTGATTTTCCGCAGCTAATTCAAAGACATCATCAACTTGTTTTACGAAACTATGAATTTTATATCGGTCACCGTCAAAAACTTCAGGGATTAATTTAATTAAAAATGGGAGTTCATACGTAGATTGTAAACTTTGATTGACGTTATTAGGCATGATTGTATAGGATTTAGTGAGACTTAGGAAAATAGAAGGAAAAGAATTGTCTAAACTGATGAATATCTATTTGAGTAGTACTCACTGTAAAATTTTCTCTGCAATCGGTGCTGGATTTGCTAGGTCCAGTATTTTCCAACCAGGTTGCGGAATTTTCTTCAAGTATGTTGCTTCCTTGTACTTTGTTTTGATCAATGTCCAAGTTCTCAACAACTATGTTGTCATTCAATCCACAGGGTAGAGTTGCTAATTCTACTTATACTCACTGTGTGTAGAATGCTGGACATCCCATCCTCGTCGCCAGAAATTATGTTGTATTCCGTTAACTCAATATTTTTTATTACAAACGAAACTTACAACTATATTTTTACAAAATGAAAAACGTACACTTGACAACGTTCAATAGGTATTCGTATATAAGTTCTAGACAATTCAATGATCTGTCGCTGACGAATAGTAGTAAAAGTCTGCCCTCGAAACCAGCATTCGGTATATATATATGTTCGGAAGTTTTAAGAGTGGGGTTGTTTTGGATGTAATAGATTATCAAGGGATGAGACACTGAGGATAAGGTTTGAAATGGATAAGGAATGAGTAACTGAGGACAGGGTTCACGGATGACTCATGAAAAGGACTCATGAAGGAAAGAATTTGAGTACATACTGATTATAAGTTTAGCTTTGCAGGAGATACACGATAGAGATAGAGGAAAATTCAGAGTTGACATACAACATGAATATCATGTCAGAGTATGGAATAATTCCTCTAGTATGTGAAGATGTAAAGAATGCAAAAGAGTCTGAGAGATTAAGGGAACAGGGCAACAAGATATTTGTTTCAATACCATTAACAAATCTTGCTTGTGTTGAAGCGTTAAAATTGTACACTAAAAGTGTAGCTTACGCGCCATGTCAATCTGAGCAGCTGTCTTTGGCATATGCCAACAGATCTGCAATTTTGATAAAACTGCACAAGTATGAAGAGTGCATTCAAGATATAGATAGAGCATTAGCATTGGCATATCCGGATAATTTAAGAGCCAAACTTTACGTAAGAAAAGTTGAATGTTTGCAAGCTTTGAAGGATTCTAATGCAGAAGAAGTTGCTAAAGAAGCACAGCAGTGGTTGGAAAAAATGTCTTTGAATGATAGCAATCGTAAAAAGTTAAATGAGAAACTTACATCCATAAGAAGAATACCAGAACGATGTAATTCAAAAAAACAAAATACTACAAGACATCAAACTGTACCTTCACTTCCTAAAATAAAGACTGTTAATCCAGAAGTTCCTTGTGCCTCTAATGCAATAATGGTAAAATATAATGAAAAATATGGTAGGCATGTTGTAGCAGCACGTAAAATAAAGCCTGGGGAAGTCATTGTTGTTGAAAAGCCTTACTCATTGTTGTTAACACCAGATAATACACACACATTGCTCAAATTGTTTAGAGGTATCCTGGGCTAACATACCATGTAACTACTGTACTTATACTATGTACTGCTCTGAAGAATGTAGAGCTGCTGAGTGGAAGCAATTTCATGATGTAGAATGTTCAGTATTCCCTTCTATGCTAAAGATGAATTTCTTAAAATCAGATTTATTATGTTTGAGGCTTGCTATACAGGCTGTAAGAGAAAGTCCAAGTATACAGGAATTACGAGAAGAATTGAAAGAGATTGACAGCTGTGATGGTAAATTATTTAATATATTTTATGTGAAAAGTAGTAAATTTAATCATATCCTTTTGCAGATCCACGTGTTAAAGGGTTTTCTAAGAACGGAATCTTTGAAAGCAACAAGTACAGAAGTTTATTAGGTCTTGTGACTAATACTGAGAAACGTTCTGTACAAGATCTCTTTGCAAGATCTGTAACTGCCAGTTTTATTTTGTATTTTTTGGCGACATGTACTGATATGTTTGGAAGTCCATTGCAACAAGATTTATCTACATTAGTGAAAAATACTGACGTTACATTCGTCGGTGGCCTCATATTAAGGCACAAGCAAATGATTCCTTGTAATGTTCACTCTGTATGTAATCGCTAAAAGAGTATGAGTACTGTGGTTACTGTTTTAAGTTAATCCTTTATATAATAAAAGATTATTTGACTACTAAATTGCTATTTGCAGTTCAGCGAAGAACGTGGGTTAGAAGCAGCTGAACGCGGTGTCGCAGTTATGCCATTTTGTAGTTTGATTAATCATAGCTGTAGCTCGAACATTCTGAGACACTCGAAATCTAACCATATAGTTATTTATACTATATATCCAATCGAAAACGGCGAGCAGGTATTTTTTGTACACTTATTTAAATCGTATAATATTTATATAAAATTGTATTGTTCCAGTGTATTAAAAAAAATCATTTTTTTTAAGATTTTGGATAATTATGGTGAACATTACGCTATTACTCCAAGAGATTCGAGGCAGAAAGAGTTTTTAAAACAGTATTATTTTAAATGCGATTGCATAGCATGTCAAGAAAACTGGCCGTTATTTTATAATCTGAAATCATTTAGAGTGAGTTATTTGATAATTCAATGGATACTCTAAAAGGTTATATGAAAGTTCATTTTTTTATTTGCTCAATTATAGAGTCTAGTCAAAAACAAGGGGGATGAAAATAGGATCAATCATGCGTTAAGAAAATTTAACACATATGTCGACATTGCTGCTGAAGGCAAGGTGTCAGATAAACCTTACATCAGAGATGATCTATTGAAAATGATCAATGTTTTATACAAACTGGCTACGATTTGAGCGGAAATAAATTCGAGATTCCTGAACTGTAAACTTGTTTCGTATGCCATTTAGTATCTTCTTTGCCAAAAAATAGACGCACGCTCTCTGATTTTTTTTAGTAATATTGAAACGTTTTGTTCAATATGTGCAAATATACAGAATGGTACATCCAAAAAGATCACTGATATTGGTCTTATAAATTTTGTTCTATTAAAGGTTGGGCAGTTATCCAAATGGCCTGCTTTTGATGTCTGACCCTATATATTGAACTGTATGTAAGAATGTTGTAAGTACGGACTGATGTAATTTAAGTGATGAATTAAACGGTTTGAAATACAATCAATGTAAATCTTTGCCCTTTTATCTTTGATTAAAGTATCAATCGATTTCTTTTTGCCGATCATTAATGATCAGTCTTTCAAGTAATGCTACTAACTGGTATTAAAACTTATAGCTAAATCATGTATTTGAGGTAGAAATATAACAGTACGCGCATAAAAAATTTTTCATATAAATTACAAAATTTCAAATACTGCTGAATCCTGATTGTTCAAAGTGTATTTTGAATATGTATTTATCTCACGAATAGCCAGCTGATTATTGGTAACAGAATTGTCAATGTGACTGATCGATGGACGCTGTTTGAATTATTGTGGTCCTTTCCTTCGCTATTATTCATATAGATGATCTACTACTGTCAAAAGTTACGGGGACGTAACACAACTCAAAGTATTTCTTTTCCCGGTCCTAGTTCTAACGAACTCGAAACATCTCTTTTCCTGGCCCTAGCTCTAACCAACTCGAAACATCTTTTTTCCCGGTCCTAGCTCTAACCAACCTAGCTCTAAACAAGCAGTGTTTTCCAGACTAAATCGCGTTACGTTAACTTTACAAATGAAAATCTTTATCTTCCCACCTAATCGTAAAAAATATATGTGTAATATAAATATAATTATAAGAGGTAAGTATCATAATCCATGCATCGATTTTGCTCTAAATCTAATAAGATCTTGAGATGTGAATATAAAATTTAGGTATAGAGTTTCATTGAAATTCATTCAGTCGTTTGAATGCAATTGGGTTAATAAACATATGCGGTTTTTAAAAAAAAGCTCTTTTTTTATTAGTTAAAACGTAATCACGGGGTCTTAAAACGTTAGTTTTTCTGCAGAAAAAATTTTCGAAATTTTTTTTCATTAGAATACTTTTCTAAGTTGGAAACTGAAAATATCCAGGCAATCGAAAAGCTCGCGCAAGGTGCGTTCCGCTTGCCGCTTGCTAGCGATTGGGATTTAAACATTTCAAAGAATGAGAGAGTGCGCATCACGATCCACCTTCTGTCTCGACCTCCCGAAGCTGCCCGAAACTGTCCGAAGCGCCGAGCTCACGGATACGCGGCCCGTGCGTTAGTGTATGTAGTGGAAGGGGTAATTCTTAAGGTTTGCGTCCTTAGTCTGGCAGCACAGGTACCTCTTAAGACCTATGCAAGATGTAGAGTTACTTCAGCGTAATTTAAGTTATGAAACTCGTAACTCACTGGGAGGGGAGTAATGTGGTGTAACTATGATAACGGTTAGGACGCGCCATCTGAAGTTACTAGCGTAAACAGATTAGTTATTTTTATATGTGAAAGCCGTTAGGTTTTACACATGGTTTTTTCTCCCTTGTGTTCAAAAAGTATAATCAGTCGAGACCTACACATTGACAAAAAAAACTGCAAATATACATACCTTTTATTTTAATAGTGTTTGTAAAGTTTTTTCCGTCGTCTGAGGAACCGTCAGTATTTTGTGAACAAGAATGCCACATACATTGCTAAAGCCACACCATCTGTTACAGATCACCAGAAATAGCCGGAAATGAGCAATTCCCTAGAATCGACTTATGTAAAAAGTTAGTACCAAAATAAGTGACAGTTCAGTAAAACCAGCATGCCAGTGTTGCGCGGCTCACTTGAAGATCTAGCGATTGAAGGAAATTAGAACGTGGGTCGATACCCGTGGAGCTCTAAAGCACTCTGTTCGCGAACGCGGGTCGACACTGTGAGCGCACTCAAAACGAATAACTCAGTAACTCAAAACTGTAACTTTAATTGTTAAAAATAAATGATTTGATCTATTCGAAGAAAAATAATGTTTTATTTATGAATACGTCTGAACTCTTTCAGGTGTGTCTAAGGAATAAAAAATCAATGACTCTTTCATTTCCTTGTACATGCTTTTGTTCCTTACAAAAATGTTCTTGTTTTCTATGAGCCAATTACAAAATTGTTTAGTTTTGTAAGATTAATTCTAATTCGTCGTTCACAATTATTGATTTTATAATAACGAGTTTTTATATCTCTGCAGTGATTTTTGGTAATTTAGAGAGAGAGGTAAAGCCAAGTATCAACTGTTTAAACATTCGTTTCTAAGAAAATATTGATTAATTGAGAATTCTGAAGTCTGGATTCACATTACTGTCATCTAATGTCAACTTCAGCTTTGCTCTCTTTTCTAGTACAATTCAAATTTAGTGCCTGAAGAGCTTACGTTGAGTGCCGCTATAGAATGAGGGCGGGATACACAACATCAGCATGTTACTTTGAAATTCGGAACGCATTTGCAGCACTTTCTGCGCTGTCAGCTAATTTCGGAATGTAGCCTAAATCTTTTCATTTAATGCCTTTATATTTGAAGTATTCGTAAAAGAACGATAGAAGAATTTTGTGGGAATAATGGCATTATTAGTTAATATTTATGTATTAGCAAGTGTTTGTATTCTCTTATTTCATACAAGTACAGCTCTTAATAAGTATTCTGCTGAAGCAAATAAACCAAAATATGAAGATACTTTACAATTTCCCACCTCTCTTCGAGAGTTGGACAAACCATTTCGTATGGCAAAATTAAATATATTGTGGATTAAAGCGAAAAATGTGAGTATTACTTTTTTAAAATTGTATTAGTACCCTACAAAGTCAGAATTATTTCAATATATTGTAAAAATATTTTCCAACAGCGGTTGACTGACACAAAGCTGCAGTCAATCTTTAGTGATTTAAAAATTCATGATAAAGAAGAACTTGCATACAAGCATTTCAAGTCTGATGGAAAAGATCCAAATGGCGAAGAAGAAGCACGTTTAAGAAAGAAACTTATTGGTAATTTTTATAAAATAATAAAGATTTATTACATGTCTTGAATTCAAAGATTATATTGGAAAAGTAAATCACTTTTAATAGCTACAAATTCTTTTTAATTATATCTTAGAATGTATTTATTTATAGGGATCATGAGCACATATGGGTTATTAGAGCATTTTAATGAAACAGAAGATCCAGAATTATTGAAGAAGCATAAAGCATTAAATGATGGTAGAAATTATGTTGCGAAAGATGTGTTTAAAGATAAAAGGTTGGATAAATTATGGGCTAAAGCTGAAATGGCAGGTTTCACGCGTAAGTATATCTCGCATATTTTTATTCCTTTAGTATTGGATAATAAATGGGAGTCGTGATACTAAAATTATTACAACTATGGTTTGACAAGTTCTGGGTAACATATACCAAATAACAGTTAAATACAATACCATTGGAACATTTAAAATGAAGACTTTGGGGCATTTCTTATATATTCATTAGTTTAATTTTATTATTAATAATCTGAAACAACTTCTTTTTAAAGTCTGTTGTAGAGTAGATTTTTAACACACACACGTAGATTGTTAAAATGTATAACTTTATGTCTTGCATTAGGCACAATAAACTCATCATGTATAGAAACCTTTCAATGTACCTGATATATACTGCTTAAGTACATTCTCTTATTCCATCAGGTACAGTGTATAAACAAATATTTTATTATTTATTTTCAAAAATTATAATATACGAAATATAAATATGTTTCATGTACTAAGGCATAACTTCGTACGGCTTCATTAGAAACAGGCTATTTACTTTCTAAATAAATATAAATTATAGACACATTGTAAATAAAGTCAACCTAAAGGATAATAGGATCTCATAATTTTTCAAGAAAACAATTGAATTGGGATGTATAGGTTCCTTTGAGACTTTTTATCCTCATGATAGGTAGAGTACGATGTAATGAAAGAAATATTGACTTTAACATTGCATCTCAAGATCAATTTTGTGGAATGTTTATTAAACAGGTCTCCACCAATTAGAAAGCATAGCATTGCCTATGAGAGTCACAACGAAACATTTCTTCGCACAATGTATATAAACCATTGTGAATATGTTGAGAAAAAGGAGATAAAGTTTATAGCAATTGAACTTTTTCAATGATTAGATACTACATTAAAGTAAAAAGTGTTAACGTTTAGTTTTTAATTAACATTTAAGTGTTTAAGTGTTAATTTTTAAGAGATCAATTTTCAGTTTTTGTTTGTGTTGATTAGATGAAGAATTAAAAACTTTAAAAGAAGAATTTCAACATCATCAGGATAAGGTAGATGAATATATGAGTCTTCTGCAGGATGTTAAAAGTGGAGATACTGAAATACATGAAAGTTAGTAGTTTCATTATATAACATAAAAGAAAGTATTTAATGCCAAATTCAAAATATTTAAAACTTTACAGATAGTTTATATCACAAACCCGAGGGCTGGAACGAAATAGAGACAAAAGAGGAAATATTTAACAAAGTTCCTACAGAGAAATTAGATTATTTAGAAAAAGCAAATGTACTTAGGTATGTGTGTGTATATATATACAGGGTGTCCCAAAAATGTTGGAGTTCCTTAAAAGGGGTGATTCGGGGGTTGATTTGAAACAACTTTTTCCTTCTTCGGGGCTTCGTTAACGAGATATTAACAGAAAACCCCGACCAATCAGAGCGCGAGTATGCCGGTGGAGCGCCCGCGGTAGAGTAGGCTACGCGCTATGCGGCCGCGCTCGTACGCGAACAAGCGAGTCAGCACCAGAGGTGGGAAATCGCGAACTTCGGAGTCGACTGTCTCGAAAACGGTGCGAGATATCGAAAAATGTTACTCTTGCTTTTTTACTTGTTATGGGTAAAGGAGTCGAAACGGAAGAGTGGCACTTTTCGATATCTCGCTCCGTTGGAGAGATATCGTCGACAAGAAGTCATAGCCTGCGTTAAATTTAAAAAATACTGATTACCGACAAATTGAATAAAACTCACCCTTTCGGTAATTCCTTTCCTTTCTTTTTAGAAACCTGTGCCCCTAGGTCACTGTGCCGAGCCGGAACATCTGCGGACGAAATAGTTGTATGGTAGGTCAGCGCCCTGTCCACGGCTGATCGCAGGTATACGCCACCACCCGAAATAAAGGGTCGCGACGTCAAGTGTATCCGAGTTATTGCTGTATCGAAGATGTATTCACTTCACTGCACGACCACCAACACTGATCAAGTGATACAATCACTGAAGTTATTTTTAATGGAACTTGTTGTTCCTACGTTGTAAAAAGAATTGGTGGCCCCGAAAGGGGTCGATTGTTGTTAATTCAGTAAATGCGGACCCGGTGGTATAAAATCGGGATGCCATTCTGCGGAACGAATTTGCACTGTGTGTCCGCCGCTCCGGATACCGTTGTTGATATGCTTCAACGGAAGCAGTGGCATCTCTGTTGTTCTCCACATACACCCAGAACATCCCGTAGTACTCTTGAGAAGTAAACATGTCTTCACAGAGGCTTTCCGACTGACTGACAAGATTTTTTCGAAGGAGTTTCCTCTTCCTCCAAGTAGTGTCTCGTGATTTCATTGTGATGTATCCCCACCAGGACAACAGGATTCACGTAGGAAGAAATCAGCATTTTTTGGAAACATGTGCGTTGCAGAAGGGCCAAGACCGACCATCCTAACGTTTCACGAAAGCGTGCGCTCCGTCTTTTCACTGCGAACGTACACATTCATTGCTTCGAGATAGAAAACAGAGACTGCACGTGTATCGGGTCGAACGGACCCGTAGAGAAGAGGAACAGAAGAAGCATCGTGAATGGGGTGAAAATTAGTTTTCTGTCAGAATGGTCCGTTCTTGGCCCTTCTGCAACGCACATGTTTCCAAAAAATGCTGATTTCTTCCTACGTGAATCCTGTCGTCCTGGTGGGGATACATCACAATGAAATCACGAGACACTACTTGGAGGAAGAGGAAACTCCTTCGAAAAAATCTTGTCAGTCAGTCGGAAAGCCTCTGTGAAGACATGTTTACTCCTCAAGAGTACTACGGGATGTTCTGAGTGTATGTGGAGAACAACGGAGATGCCACTGCTTCCGTTGAAGCATATCAACAACGGTATCCGGAGCGGCGGACACCCAGTGCAAATTCGTTCCGCAGAATGGCATCCCGATTTTATACCACCGGGTCCGCATTTACTGAATTAACAACAATCGACCCCTTTCGGGGCGACCAATTCTTTTTACAACGTAGGAACAACAAGTTCCATTAAAAATAACTTCAGTGATTGTATCACTTGATCAGTGTTGGTGGTCGTGCAGTGAAGTGAATACATCTTCGATACAGCAATAACTCGGATACACTTGACGTCGCGACCCTTTATTTCGGGTGGTGGGGTATACCTGCGATCAGCCGTGGACAGGGCGCTGACCTACCATACAACCATTTCGTCCGCAGATGTTACGGCTCGGCACAGTGCCCTAGCGGCACAGGTTTCTAAAAAGGAAGGAAAGGAATTACCGAAAGGGTGAGTTTTATTCAATTTGTCGGTACTCAGTATTTTTTAAATTTAACGCAGGCTATGACTTCTTGTCGACGATATCTCTCCGACGAAGCGAGATATTGACAAGTGCCAATCTTCCTTTTTGACTCCTTTACCCGTAACAAGTAAAAAAGCAAGAGTAACATTTTTCGATATCTCGCACCGTTTTCGAGACAATCGACTCCGAAGTTCGCGATTTCCCACCACTGGTACTGACTCGCTTGTTCGCGTACGAGCGCGGCAGCATAGCGCGTAGCCTACTCTACCGCGGGCGCTCCACCGGCATACTTGCGTTCTGATTGGTCGGGGTTTTCTGTTAATATCTCGTTAACGAAGCCCCGAAGAACATTTTCGCTAAGGAAAAAGTTGTTTCAAATCAACCCCCGAATCACCCCTTTTAAGGAACTCCAACATTTTTGGGACACCCTGTAGATTCATATATTTGGATTTCAAAGCCAAAGTGTATTTAGTAGTGTTCGAGATGAGACGAGATCTGGAAAGTATGTTGTTTTTGATATTTTTGAGATTTCAGATTTTCAATGTTACAGTTAGAAGCAAAGCTGAAGTAATCAAATTTTTTCCTAGAAAATGATTTATATACACATTAAAATGGGATATGTCAAAAGATTGTACATATTGTGTACTAATGTGTACCTATTAACACGTTGCATGCTGGCTAAATATTCACTGTTGGGAGCCTGAGCGTTGGCGAAACATATAATACTATAAAAACGTATTGCATAGTTTCTGGACATGCTAATTTCAGCATTGAAGACTATGGTGCAAATATGATGAAATTAATCCCAAAACAGTTCTCGAAATTGTCGAAAATTTTGAAATTCACGACATCTTCAAAATTCTCGAAAATCTTTGAAATCTCGTTTCTGTTTCGAAAAAAATTTTCATCTTGTCTCGACTGGATATTTTCATTACCTCGCACACTTTCGGTATTGAGTCTCACAAAAAACACGTATGCATAACTGGCTCTGTTAATTTATCAACAACTTAATCATTTTTTACATGTCTTAAATGTATAATTTTAGAGAAAAACACTTCGAAGTCAGAAATGGATTTGATCGCTTAGATAAATTAATTGCTAAAGGTCCAAATCATAAGGAATTTACAGAACCGAGAGTACAAAGTTTGTGGCAGTCTGTATTAGAAGGCCAATTCTCTCAAGAAGAACGTGCTTCTTTGAAGGTAAAAATATGTAAAATATTTATACATAGGCTGAATCAATATAAATTATCATTTGAAATAACTTATTTATTAATCTCTGCAAAACTTCTTTATTATAAAATATGTTTTTTGAATGAAATTTGTTAAGTAGACATATTAAATTTATTTTTGTTTTGCATTTTTCAAACTTTTTAAATCAATTTTTTAAATAAAATCAATTAATTTTTTTGGTACTACATTATTGTTCATAGAAAGAATAATTAGTAATTATACAGAAAAAGATCCATCTCATTAATTTTGATGAAATTAAAATATGTTATAAAATTTAACAGAATACCTTTTTCTCTCTATATATTGTGTCCCAACATCGGTGGTACAATCGAGAAGGATGTGATTCTACATGAAAAAACAAATAAAAAAATAAGGAATAAAATTTTTTCATTTGAGGCTTCGTTCCCGAGAAAATCGATTTTAAATATTCAGCGAGTACAGATGGATCTCGATACAGACTTTTGTTTATGTTTCCACTTCTGTACATTCCTGTTGACATGATGTTCCGAGCACTTCTCAAATTTCGTTTGGTGTCTTAGTATGTTATTATTTTCGGTTTTCACACCCCTTGATTTCTATCTATGGGGTCATGTTAAATCAAAAGTGTAGGATGAGGAGATTACAAGCCTTCTTCAACTAGAAGCGAGGATCGTTTTAATATTTGAAGAATTAAAGGTACAGCATATATTAGAATGCGTTCATACGAATTTAATTCGGCGAGTACAGTTGTGTATGCAGCACAATGGGCAGCATTTCCAACAATTTTTGCATTAATAAAGTAAGTTAGTAACTAAATTACATGTCTTATTTTCATTTAAATTCACTCTAAATCCATAAGCAGAACTGAGTAATATAGCACAACATCTTGATACTAATGATATTGGTACTTATAAGTGACATATGATTTTTATCGGGATCTATCCATCTAAACCATAGTTACGTATACACGTACTCGCAGAATATTCAAAACCGATTTTCTCGAGAACGAAACCTCAAATGAAAAAATTTTATTCTTTATTTTCGATTTATTTTTTCATGTAGAATCACCTCCTTCTCGGTTGTACCACCGATGCTGGGACACCCTGTATATAAGCCATTTAGCGTTAGTTTTTGAAATATTAGCAAAGAGCTGTTGCCAAGTCAGACGACGAATCAGCCTGCATAAACAGTTTTGTGTACTTCTTTAACAAATATATTGAAAAATGATATGTTTTTGTTGATTTTCTTGACCTAAACACAAAATACGGATATTTTGGAATTTTGTATGTGTTTCATGTGAAATCGTAAACTACAGTAAGTTATTTCAAGAAAATTTAATAGTCTTATGATATTTTGATCACAGTCTTGATATACGCTGTTAATTCTTCATTAAACTAGACGATTACAGTGACGATTACAATTGTAATTGTAATCGCAATCGTAATCGTAATTGTAACTATAATTGCAATTGTGCCAAAGGATTAAATAAAAGAATTTACAGTTGGTTCTTTAAATTAAAGGGAAAGTTCATCGGATGAAGGCACAATAACTGTTATGCAAACAATGATATCAAAATTTAAAAAAACCCCGTACTAATTAAAGGGAAAATTGGATGGATTCCAGTTAAATTTGTTCGTTTTTGGGTTTATTATAGAGTATGATGGACTGAACAAAAATACATGAGATTTAAAGCACTTTGATGAATGGTTACGTAGATAGAGTCAGTGAAAGGTAACAACAGGCGTGGTGCGCATCACCTTGTCTGGTATTTTAAACGGTCGAGTTTTAAGATGCGGTAGTACAAATCCAAGCTCTACGGCTAAAAAATAGCAAAAGAGGTATTAATTTTTTTGAATAAAAGTATTGTCCTGATGTCTTGCGTACTTTATATACCACACACACTAACTACATGACAGTAGTCTTTGCGTCTGATTTGGAAGTACAGCAAGTATATAGTTGAAGCCAGAAATGGACATAGTAATAAGTATAACATAAATCATCATAAATATTTAAGTGTTTTAAGTGTTTTGATAGAATAATTATAATGTCTCATCTTCAGCATTTTGATGACTTTTACAATGTCGTAGGTACTTTAATTAACAGATACCACATTCTAGTTTTAATAGAAGAAGTTAATGTAAAGCTAGAAGAAGAGCTACTTGAAAAATCTAGGCAAGTTAATATCCAAGTACGAGTTGTATTTGAAAGACTCTGTTATAGTAATGCTCTATGAATTCACTTACATGATAAACAATTGTATAATTTTCCGAATCATACCCTGGAATATTTACATCACTTGACCATCGAACCGCTTCGGTATGCAAGACATCAGGACAATGTGCGTTACCCTTCTTCGAGATTGCTGAACTCATTATTTGATTTTGCGCGACAGCTAACATAACAGTATCCAAATTAAGTTACAAATACGGAAAATTAATGTCTTTTTTGTTATTGTTTGGTCACGGTGATCGGATTTATATTACTGCAACATAAAACTCATCCGCTTAAAGTGCCTAACCAGTTGGTGCGCATCGCGCGATTGCGTTACATTTGACTGGCACTATGTAAGTAACTATTCATCAAAGGGTTTTAAATGATACATATTTTCGTTCAGCCCATCATTCTCTATAATATATCTGAAAACTATCAAATTTAACTGACAATGAAACCCAATTTTTTCTCTACCTGATAAAGGATTCACTGTAAACTGTTATCAAACTGAAGTAAAACCGTTGTTACTTCGGAAACAATAGCATTTTTCAAAAATTGTGGTATAGTTACTGAATTCTTGATTAATGATACGTCTGTCAATGTGGTCTATAAGTAAAAAATTCAATATAGATCATAAATGTAGTAAATAAATGAAAAACATTTACGATACTACCTATAATAAATTAATAATAATAAAATAAGTTAAAAATGTGTTTTTAAAAATTCTATTACTGGAATAGGTAAAATCACTAAAAGTAATTTTAATTGTAATTGTTTTGCGCAATTGTAATTACAATTACAATTACGATTGCAATTACAATTACAATTACAATCGTAATCATTACTGTAATCGTCATGCAATTACACTTGGGGATTAACAATCATAATTGAGGACGAATAGCAATTAATGATTACAGAAGTTAATCTGTAATTGAATTCGCAATTGCATTGTAATTGTAATTAATAATTAGCAATTAGCAATTACATTATATTTTTGTCCAAATCTGGATGGTACTTAAGAATTATTTTTCATCATAATTTTTAAGCCCTATGATACACACACTTTTTAGGATGTAGGCAAGAATACATAAAACAATTTTAGGAAAAGGTAGTTATTTTCTCCGTTGTCTTCGGAGAATTCAAAATATAGATAATCTATTGGATGAGTGTCAACTGCGTAAATTAAACTTGTGTTTGTGGAACTCAGTCCTTCCTTTCGCCTGATTTCGAATGCTATACCGAACCTGCAATTTTATTTATTAACCATTTAATTCTACTTGCTCTATTTGCTTTAATAATGTATATAATGTGCTTTTTATGTTAGAACCTAATTTTTATTATATTTAATTTTAATGTGCAGAAAGAACTCTTACACTATGAAGGAAGATTACTTAAGTTACGTCATCTACATACGGAGGCTGCTTTAGAAAATGCACGTCAAGGAAAGGATCATAATTTGGATAATTCTTCTATGCAGCAACACATAAAAAAGCACGCTAGAACGGTGGAAAAGCTTCATAGAGATCTTGAAGCAAAAATTATACAAAGACACTCTGAACTTTAATATGTATTAAAAGTTTAACTAATTTAAATTAAGAAGATACATCTTATACACGTAAATATGTAAATATACAAAAAATTTTTATGAAATGAAATCAAAAAACTATAGTTTGTTGTATTAAATTTGTATTATAAAATATTTCTACAAAAATTGTATTAAAAAAGTGTATGTATGTATATACTCATAGCTTATTTAATTATAATTTATTAATTAATTGTAGGTAAAACATTCAAAATTAATTTTATCCGCTTTTGTTTTTATGGAATTAGATACATAGATTAATAGTCATGCAATTAGAATTGAGTGAGACAAACAGACACAAAATAAAAATAATGTATGTGCACATGCTAGACCCAGAGATGTTCCAGACTTTTACATGTATAAGTGGACAATGGTCATTGATCTTAAGGGGGTAGCAAACCATACGTAATACAGAATAGCATGTAACTAAAAAGCTAAGTATTTATACGTATATGTGTACATACATACACTTTTTTCATTGTCAGTGAAAAATGTACAGTATGTAGAATCTATCCTTTAAAAATATCCCACATTTTCTGATGCATCCTATATATAATAGTTTCAATTTTTATACGATATTATACTTACTATTGTATAGTTTTTCAATTTGTAATAAAGTACATATATACAATTGATGTGATACATTACTTAGCAATATATGATACATCATTATTGCCATAGCAACTGTTTTTAACTTCCAGTTACTTCATGCAGCAGACAAGAGTTAAATAGATAAACGTCACTTAATTGTATATTGTGTAGCTTGCAATAAATTTTAATAATTACAATATACTTTTAGTTGCATAAATATAAACATTACGGTAATAATGGCAACAGGAATGAAAGATAGTGTTGTATCTGTAATGGATACTCTGGTTAAATATGACAACCCAGTTTTAATTACGATTCGTCCAGAAAAGGTTTAAGTGTTACTTATACAATTTACACTTTTTATTGAATTGAAATATAATCACGTAATTTAGAAGCAAGTAAATTGCTTTCCAATGTCATAATATACAGGATCACAGTTGTAATTACTACATTTTATTTTTAAGACAGGTACTTAAGGAAACAATACCAAAAATTGGTGCATCAGCTTGTAAAGTTCAAACTACTCCACCAACGGTTAGCACAAAACGAGAAACTATTGAGATACTAAATAAAATTTTACCACCAAAAGAATGGGAAGAAGGTGGTCAAATATGGACTCAGCAAGTAAGATATTTAATATTTCCTTTGTAAATAATTTTATTTTTAATAGTAGAAAATGATTTATTTTAACATTTTAACATCATTTTTTTCACATGTAATAGGTATCAAGCACACCAGCAACACGACTAGATGTCATTAATTTACAAGAACAACTTGATATGAAATTACAACAGAGACAGGCAAGAGAAACTGGTATTTGTCCAGTTCGCAGACAACTTTATACACAATGTTTTGGTAACAATTTTCTTAATAACTTATAATTGTGTCAAAGGATTTCTTTCCAGATTGTGATTATTCAGCTGTATTATTTTATAGATGAAATAATACGTCAGGTTACAGTAAATTGTGCTGAACGTGGATTACTTTTGCTTAGAATTCGAGATGAACTTAAAATGACATTAGCTGCATATCAGATTTTGTATCAAAGCAGTATTGCTTTTGGCATGCGCAAAGCTCTCCAAGTATGTACTTTTTAATCGAAATATATTAGATAAGTTTTTAAGAAACAAATAATTAAACCTCTACGTATACTTTTAGGCTGAGCAAGGAAAGGAAGATTTAATTGCTGCTGCAGATGAATTACGATTACAAAAAGCTGAATTAGAAAAGACTGTTGCTGAATTAAAGCAGAAATTTGAACAGACAGAAAAGAGAGCAGCTGAATTGAGAGAAGCTGAAGAAAAGAAACACATGGAAGAAATCCAATTTTTGAAAAAGACGAATCAGCAATTAAAGGTAAATGTTCATACATTTAAACTTTGTATTAATTTTAGACAATGGTATGACAAAATCATTTTATTTAATGTATTTAAAATGTATAAAATCTGCATATTAATTAAATTATTTTTTTCAGACACAATTAGAGGGTATTATTGCCCCAAAAAGATAAAATAATTGCAAATTGTATAGTAAACAAATTTGAAATAAAATCTGTAATACAGAAGAGAAAAATATATAACAAATAATTTCTGATATGTTACCTCAATTTCATAGTGCCATATTTATCATAATGCTATTAAAATATGCAATTCTTCTATTTCAAACAACTCTCCAAAAAAAATATATAAGCGTTTTTGGCACCTCTAGGCTATTTTTCTTGAGTTACAAAGGCATCGTCAACGTGTAACCAAATAGAAATCCCGACTCTTAACATACATGTATAATGACCCTCGCGTACATCGTTTCTGTGATGAAACACTGCACTTACAACTTTATACGTTTTTTGCGTGTCATTGAGAAATGACAGGACATTAAAACCGAATTTTGTTTTTAATATTTTAGTATGAAATTTTTTCCACGTTATTTAAAAAGGTTCAAGCTATCCCTTTATGAGAAAGCACAATTTTCGACTTTTTAAAAATGCCAAAGCAACCCTTTAACCGTAGATAAATATCAATAGTCTATAAACGTCTATAAACGTCTGCAAAACTCTCTAAGGGCAGGAAATTCCTGACCTGGAATCGGTCCTAGAGTAGGGAAAAGGAAAACGCCGGCCTGCCCGAAGGACAAGGCTCTTCAACTTAATTTATGACTCTTTGGTGAAAGTGAGTTCTTCTAACACAAAGTTTTAAGAAGACTACGTCTTAAACTGAAATATGTAGAAAGTAAATTACATGTGTAATATATATTATGTTTCTCAAATTCTATCTAATGACAATTAGATAATTAATTAACTCGTGTTTTAAACGAACTGGGTTATATTTTATTTGTAAATTACTATATTCTTACATGTAAACAATAATTTCAATCAATTCTCTCAGTAATTATGCAATACTATAAAATTTCTAGAGCAAATTATATTAGTAAAAAATGCAACAAAAAAAAATTTGTTTTTTGTTTTGTAACATACATACATTGGGTGATTTGTATAGGGTTACTCGCGCTAAAAATGAATCCGGAAGCAGAATTGCTCTATCACCCTCAGTTTTCAAAAAACACGAGTTTTTGTAAAAACGCGATCTTTCCAGAAAAAATGAGTTATTACATGAAAACTAAAAATGCTAGAAGCTTAAAACTTGTCTTAAATGAAAGGGGAGAGTTTCCTGAATGTAATACTGTTTGTAGTTTTGAATGATTGTAAACAGGCATCAAAGTTTGAAAAAAGGCCGATGTCCCCAGTTTCTATACGCAATTCTTTCATTTTTAGGAGAAACTATTTATTTGATACGAATTTGCCACACACTCCCGAATTTTGTGAATATTTTTGAAGATAAGTCAGTCTGGAAAAAGTTTCAGAACGACTTTTAACAGGAACAGGTTAAAAGTCGCGCCGCGTGGTCATTGCTCGTCCGTCCCGACTCGTCAGTGCCGTAACGACGCTCAATCGACACCAATAAAATTGTCCTACAAGATCCTACTTTTTATATTCAACGTATGATTTTTTTTGTAACTTTATCTTATTTATTTTTTATTTATTTTATTTAGTCTTTTATTCTGATCATTATTTAAACAAAACTAACTAATAGCTATTTATGAACTTATAGGCCTATTGAATGTTTCGCAGTTACATAGGTACATGTTTAATACTTCAATCTGCAAACACTGCAGTCTTCTCCTTCGATATCGCTTTTCTACCGCTAAAATATCTTTACAGAAAAAGGAAGTGTAAAGGAAAAAAGTTGATCAAATTATAAAATCGATACGTCTGAAAGATATACTAGATTTAATGAACTTTCAAGTAGAACATGGTTCAATTTTTGCGGACCATGCTATAATATAGTCTGATAACTTCATGGTTTGTAACTTTTGGAAAATAGATTGAAACTAAAAACTAATACATTGTTGTATGGTTTAGTCAAGACGGTGAATTTTTCGTCAGTAACACTGTGCTATAGGTTTCTATACATTGTTTTAATTTAGAGCTGTGTTTTGTTTTTCAAGTCATGGAGATCAGTCGTGTTAAACCATGTTTCTCCGTCTCGAAAAACTTGTGAGCAGTGTAATAGATTTGTATTTTATTGTGTCTTTGAATACTCTTTCGCGTTTTTCTTATTATGTGTATATGTGTGTGTGTATCGGCGTATTTTTGTATGCGTATATATTGTGATATAGTGTTTCTATAGTTCATTTAGTAGATTTATTAGTGTATAGTATAGTATAGTTGTTAATGTAGTGCCGTAATTAGTTTAGTATAACATAGTGCAATGCCACGAAAGTGCGTAAATGAATCAAACTCTTTTTGCTATATTTGCGGAGAAATAGTTTTAAAATCTGCTCGTCGAAATATAACTCCCCCAATCAAATATGCTTATGAACATTACTTTAAGTGCAAACTCGACAATCAGGACAAATATTGGATTCCGCATATTTGTTGTCAACGTTGTGCGACAGTACTTTTAGCTTGGATGAAGGGAGATCGAAAGAATATGCCTTTTGCACTACCGATGATATGGAAAAAATCAAGTGACCATGTTACGGATTGCTACTTTTGTGTATGCAACGTTAAGGGTTTTAATAAAAAAGGAAGAAGTAAAGTCGAATACCCGAGAGTTTCTTCTGCCATCCGACCTGTCGCACATTCCAAAGAATTCCCCGTACCAATGCCACCTCCAATTAATGAAAATGCATGTGGAAATATTATAGAAGAAGAGATCGAAATTACAAGTGCAAAATCAGATGAATATGAAACAGACTCTGCCACAACATCGAAAGAACCGTATTTTATCACCCAGTCTGATTTGAGCGATTTTGTACGGGAGTTGAACTTGTCAAAGGAATAGGTAGAACTTCTGGGATTACGTCTACAAGAATGGAATTTCCTTGACAATGCAAAAATCACATCTTTTAGAAAACGGCACGAAAAAATAGAACTGTTTTTTCACACATACGAGGAACTTTGCGTTTGTACCGACATAAACAATTTAATGAAAATTTTAGGTTTCGAACATGATCCAAAAGAATGGAGATTATTTATAGATTCCTCCAAAAAAAGTTTAAAAGCAGTTTTATTACATATTGGTAACGTTTATCCATCTGTACCAGTTGCCTATACAACAAGTATGAAAGAATCTGACGGACCACTCAAAGAAGTTTTAGACAGAATTCAGTATGAAAAGCATAATTGGAACGTGTGCGGAGATTTAAAAGTAATCGCAATATTGCTTGGATTGCAATTAGGTTACACAAAATACTGTTGCTTTCTGTGTGAATGGGACAGCAGAGCAAGAGAGTAACATTATATAAAAAAAGATTGGCCACCACAAAATAAATTAATTCCAGGACAGAAAAATATCAAACACAAGAATTTAATTGATCCGAAGAAGGTATATTTGCCACACTTCACATAAAATTGGGACTTATGAAAAATTTTGTAAAAGCAATGGATAAATCCGGACGCGGCTTCGCTTATTTAAAAACAAAGTTTCCACATATTTCTGACGCAAAAATCAAAGAAGGAATATTTGTTGGACCACAAATCAAATATTTAATAAAGGACGACCATTTCACGGAACTACTGAATTCATCAGAAAAAGCAGTATGGCTTTCGCTAAGAAAAACAATAAACTATTTTCTTGGAAAATACAAATCAAAAAGTTATACTAGTATAGTAAATGAATTACTGAAGAATTGTAAAGAATTAGGCTACAACATATCCCTAAAAATGCATTTTTTGCATTCGCATTTAGATTTTTTTCCACCAAACCTTGGTGACGTGAATGACGAGCACAGAGAACGCTTCCATCAAGACATTCTAGCTATGGAGAAACGATATCAAGGGAAAGAGATGAGTGCAATGCTTGCAGATTATTGCTGGACACTTCAACGAGACAATAAAAATATAATTTATAAACGACACGCAAGACGCAACCATTTCTAAAGTGCCTTGAACAAGCGATACTGCAGGTAATTCGCTTATTATATATTCCACCTTTGTTTCTATAGTTCAAGAACAAGATTAAAAACATGCTTTTAACCGGATATCAATTATGGCTACAATTTTCACTAATTAAAAATAATTTAATAGTTTTTACCATTTATACCATCACAAAATTACAAAAAAAATCATGTGTTAAATATAAAAAGTGAGCCCTTGTTGGACAACTTTATTGGTGTCGATTGAGCGTTGTTACGGCACTGACGAGTTGCGATGGACGAGCAATGGCCACGCGGCGGCAAAACGCCGCGTACACGCTGCCGATTAATATTTTCTCAACCTGTTCGTGTTAAAAGTCGTTCTGAAACTTTTTCCAGACGGACTTATCTTCAAAAATATTCACAAAATTCAGTAGTGTGTGGCAAATTCGTATCAAATAAATAGTTTCTTCTAAAAATGAAAGAATTGCGCATAGAAACTAGGGATATCGGCCTTTTTTCAAACTTTGATGCATGTTTACAATCATTCAAAACTACAAACAATTATAACTATGAACAGTATTACATTCAGGAAACTCTCCCCTTTCATTTAAGACAAGTTTTAAGCTTTTAGCATTTTTAGTTTTCATGTAATAACTCATTTTTTCTGGAAAGATCGCGTTTTTACAAAAACTCGTGTTTTTTGAAAACTGAGAGTGATAGAGCAATTCTGCTTCCGGATTCATTTTTAGCGCGAAAAACCTTATAGAAATCACGCAATGATTGTTACAAAACAAAATTCGGGTTGCACAGTGTTATTAATGCAAATAGAGATTCTATAAATATGTGCAAAATTGATATATATTGTAGATTCATATAATATACATTATTTAATGTTTTTCTAATGATTAAAAAATACTGACATTACTACATAGTAACACATATAATAATTTTCTTTCATTTTTATTTTCTATCTGTATTCTCAGTTAGTGTTATACTTGTTTAAGAATCATTAACATTTGTTTTTTACACGAAACGATAAGGAGCATTAAAAAGTATTATAAATATGTGTAGAGCAAGGTAACATTAGATATCATAGATACCTCGTCTATTATAAACAGGACTACGTTTCGTAACTCGTAACGCAAGGATTGCAAAACTTGATTGGATAATTGTTTATACTTCTGTAACACCCCACGGCTTGCTTTATCTTCATTTCATTCTATCTTACTCTATCTCTGTCTACCTATCACCATCTCTCTCTATGTCGTTGTATTTACTTCGCTCTCTTTCTATTAATATTGTCTTATTACTTATTATTGTGTAACATATTCTTATAAGGTGGCGAACTCCCAAGGTCTGTAGAATAGAAAGGTTCAAGATCTGTAGAATAGAAAAGTTGCCTGGTAACTTTTGATCAATCAGGAACCGGTATGAAAAGCGCGAGCATGACGTCACTCAGCGTGCCCGTTCGAATTAATACAAATTATATGGTTCTAATGTTGCATAGAAAATGCAATTTTCATGATTGCGAGAAATAATATACTAATATAAATTTGTACTTAAAGGTATTTTGTTACCTTTGTTTGTTGTCCTTTGTTAATCTTCCAGTGGCACATAATGAAAAGGAATAGACTGAATCTCCATATGTTAATATATTGGCACAAAAAATGAAACAAACAGAAATCTTCAATATTCAATAATTTTTTAAATTGAATCTTCTGTATGGAATATAGTTTTCTATGTAAAGATTCATTTGTAAAGATTATTGAACATTAATGAGATTATTGAAACTTAGGAAACAAATGTGTCAAAACTACAGTAGAACCTAGATTAACCGAACTGGGCTTTCCTCGATCTTTATTATTTAGATTTTTGACTATTTGAAGTAATAACGATGAAACTATAGAAGGACCTCGATTAAATCTCGACCTATCATTTTATACTATTGTACTAATAATTTATCGAAAATAAAAAGAAATTAACTATCTATTTTGAGTTCGGATAATCAAAGTTCTACTGCACTTAATAACATCTACAGAATAAAACAGTTTAAATGATGTCATATTTTTGGCCAGATTCATCGAATTCATGGTGGTAGTGGATATATTAATGAAATAATACTCAAATACTATTTGGTAATAAGTTTAATGAAGAAATTGCTAAAAAACAAAATTAGTATTTAAAAAAAAAAAGGTATAAACAAATATAAACCGCTAATATAATCTATTTACCAGTTCTTTTTAGCTTTTGTAATTGTGATCCAGTTAATCTAGCTTGTAACTCATCCTCATAATCATTGGTGTTAGAATCGCTTAAAATAAAGTGATCTAACGGAGGTCCGGATAAGGTGAGAGTGAGGCTATAAAGAAAGAAACAGGTACACAAATTCAATTTTAAGTCGGCCCTTAAAAGAACTTAATCATGACCTTTATTTGGATTTTTGCTGTGTCTGTGGGGGCTGGGAGCTGCTCCGGTCCTCGGCGGCTCCAGTGGTAGATGGTGGATCGGAGGGCCCTTGGTGTTCGCGGTGACGCCGGCTCGGTCTTTCCTTCAGTGACGTTGGCGTCTGAAAAAGAGAAACGCGGCGGAACCGCGGCGGTAAGCGAGAGTGTAAATCAAGCTGTACCGAAGATTCCCGACTCCAGGCTTCGATCACGAGCCTATGTGGTGGGGATAGCAATACCTTGACTGCAACGCGAAGGTAATGCAGTGGACTGTATCATCGACTCTTCTTCTGTAGCGAAGAAGAAGTCGATGAGCGAGTGGCTGGAGATGAGGGGGGGCCTCTTCTCTTCACCTTGCACCTTATAGAAAGGCTCGTTTCGTACGAATCCCAATAACTTCGGGGATTCGCGAGCGGGGGGACACACTATAACTAGCGATTGCTAGTCCTGGAGGCTGAGGGCGGCCAGAGGCTCCGCGACTCCGTTCACTTCACCGTGTGCTTCTATTCGTCACACAGGGGTTGTTTCTAAACGGGGTGGCAGAGCGCGATTAACGCAGAGGTGATAGGCACGTACGTTAGCTCTCTCTGTTGTAACCCGTCTCTCAGAGATCAACCAGGCAGCGGCCTTTGTTGCTCCTCGACGAAGACGAAACTCAGAGAATCAGGGCAGCTCCCGATTCCAAGAGCGCAAATCTCGCTAAATTGTCACCTTTGACGGACTAGGTGCTCTATCGTACGTATAATACGTATTAATCGAACAGAGCAGCTTCCTAGTCGCAGGAGACAACGTTTCAGCTGTGAAGCGTGTGAGATTTCAAGTGTCTGGTAACCAAACTTGTAACGAGTAAGAGGAAGGCCGCGAACTCCCCACTCGAGGCCGTCCTGGTTCGCGCCGCGGCCACCAGGCGGCAACCGCGGAGTCTCGCGATTTCGCGAGTGAAATCGCGACACCGCGAGAATAAAAGGCGGGCAGGCCGGACCAGGCGGCAGAGCGTTCCAGTTACCGAGCGTGCCTACAGCGAGCTGGTTCTCTCTTTTGTAATAGAATGTCCGCAGTCCTCCAACGGACCCTTGGAGGTGGTGTTCCAACCGCTCCTTGTGGTAATAACCGTGATCCTCGACGGGAGAGTTACCTCTCCGCGTCACCAACCTCGGGTCTCTGTGCATCACCCGTGGCGTAGCCCGGTGGACACAGACAAAGGACTCTTCGGCCCATGGTCAACGGGTGGCGTAGCCGCCGTGGCCTGTAGCGCCAACCTCAGATTCCAATCCCGATGATCCTACTCCTTGGCGTACTGTAAGCACAGCGCGGAGCAGCGGCTCCCAACATTCACCGACACCGCCGTTGGGGATACCACATCCCCTCTACCGCATGCCGTAGGGAACAGTGGTTCCCAACCTACCGACGCCGACTAACCGGGGAGCTACGACTCCCAACGCGAGCGACTAGGTGGGACTCCCCACTCGCCGAGAAGGAGCAGCGGCTCCCACTCCGAATCGTATACGAGGGGCATCCGGCCTCTCCCGCCGTGCGTAACTAGAGAGCAATAAAGGACTGTTTAAAAACCAAGATATAGCTGACTCCCTTCATTCGCTACACGAACCCGGCGCCCGACTGAGGCGGCACCTTCTTCCTCGCTTCCCCCGGCGACCACGCACAGCGTGGTCACAAACTACTTAAAACCTTGGAACTGGCTACGCTGATATGAGCTTGACGATCGGTCGAACTGACTGTCGCAAGCTAGACTGCCATAAGACGACTGGGGCGAGAGCCGCGTGTGTCTCCGCAAAGCGGGGAACGTGCTAATTTTTACCACTACACGGCGCTCACCAATTATCTTTTTTTATCGTCCTAATGTAATACGATATACTCTTTCTCTCCTTCAGGCTTCGATGTCCCCACTCGACATCGGGCCTGGAGTTCAAAACCGTTGCTCGACAATGTTTACTGTGTTTGAACTTCAATTTTAACGATAAAACGAGTCATACGGCAACTGACCGTTGTTTTGCTGTTAGGACAACGGAATCTTCAACCGAAGGCGACCTTCGATCGGTCACGTATACCAACAGATCACGAATCTCGCGGACGAGTCAAATGCCCGTTATATAACCGCTTTTTAAACAATTGGGTTTAAAATGTAAACTACATATTTTTTTGTATTCTGAATTAAATTTATCTTTCCCGTAGCATTTTCTGATCCATTCTGTCCTAATTTCATGATCTTTAGGAAATGTAAAAAATATTATATGCTCCTGATTTTCCTTTACTTTTTTTGAGTTGCTTTTACACATAGCAACACTGCAAACAGTACCACCTGGCATGTCAATAAAATTTATTTATCACGATATAAGTATCAGAATAATATATAAAAACTAATATATAAAATAGATAATTAATAGCTTTTCTTTTGCACTCGATGAATCAGTTCACTTCGCACGTCAGAGTATGATCACAGTCGCGGCTGCTCTGGCGTTGTGGCACGCTGGGTGACGTAATAATATGGCCGCCATCCCACTTCAATACTTTGGTTACTATTGGTTACCAGGCAACCTTTCTATTTTACAGATCTCAGCGAAATATATTACTGACGCCGCAATAAGGCGGACAAGAGAATTGCGCTCAATCCCAACGAATTCCTGACGAACAGAAACATGTTCAAATTCTCAATATCATTGCCCTATAGAGATTTTTGTGACTTCCATAGACTGGATTTCAAAAAATATTGATGACTCAATCCGACCGACAAATACTTACCCGAACTAGCGGCCCGCAATATAATAAAATTAAAAAATAAAAAGAAAGACTGATTAGTCATTATTAATAAGACCTACCCATTGAGGTAGTTCAAGTATTGTTCCCTTCTAATACATACTAGTTAGAGTATCACACGCTTTGTAATCATTACTGTCACAGGAGTTTTTTTAGTCATTTTTCCCCACGTACCATTGCTCATGCAACAATATTTGTTAAAGCGCCAAATGCTTGTCACGAAAAGCCATTTATTTTTATTATTTTAAGTTTATGAACAAAACCATGTTATACTGTGAGAACTATTTGCGGATGGTCAAGCAGCGTTATAGTTTAATAATATCTTATTTGGCTATTTTTCTATGTTTATTATCGCCATTAAATGTGAACGTTTTGTATTATGATAATAAACATCAGTTAAAAAAAAAAAAAAAAAACAGATCTTGGCGAACTCCGCAGTCTCGCGGAACCGCGACACTGTTAGTTACCGCCACGGCCGAAAGGCGGCCATCACGTCAATCGCGATCTCGCGATAAGATTTACAGGCCTTGGAACTAATAAGCAGCCGCGACAGATAAGGCATACAGAGCATGGCAGCTATCTGTAGCGTGCAAATAACAAGAAGCGAAACGGCTCTTAAGGCACTCTCCTGTAACCGATGTTTTTGTGAGTCTCCAACGGGTGCAATAGGGCAAGTGCATATGCCCGGCGGTTGACAAACCCAATTATCCCCTCGTCCCCCATCCATCATAAAGGGAGCCACTCCAAAACAGACTATTTTTGGATGAAAGAGTATTAGATACAGTCTGGAAGGTTTCCATAAGACCCCTACGCAAAGAAGTATATACGATTTTTAGCGCTTGCTGAGAGATCAGTGCCATATTAAACAGCCCTCTTTCTTGGACTAGAGATGCCGGAATCGGCGTACGTGGGAGTTGTTGTATCATTTATTAAGCAAGGGGTCGACCATGATGAATAGTGACCAAATCGACACATTTATTTAGCACTGTTTCCCTACAATTCATATGTCTTGAATTTGAATTATCTGTGTTTTCCTGTTTTCGTTTTTTATTGCATAACATTATTACGGTAAACTCTTTCGGATGCGTCGAAGACAAATGTGATAGTGTGATAACAAATTAGTACCACGACTTCCCTAAAAGTGGGTATTACTTAAAATAACACTGTTCGACAAGGTCTATAAGAAATGTTTATTAAAATTTACAAAATCAAAACGTGTTGAACATTATAATGTTCAGATATATATGTATAAATTACTTACGGTAACTTCATGATTCCATTCCCTAATTAAACAAATTGATTTGTTGCGAGCTGAATTATACTCGTAATATTTATATACAGCATTTGCCCACTTTCGACCCATTGTTTACTTAAATACTAGCAATAAAATTAATATAAACACTAATGAAGTGAACACCAGCATTAATAATTTGAAGAAAAATACTAAAAATACTAAAAAATACTAAAAAATACTGAAAAATACAAATAATATACTAATAATATAAATAATAAACTAAGTGAACACTCAAAAATAAATTTTTTCTTTTTTATATTTGTTCAATGCACGAGGCACGAAGGTTCGAAGCAAATGAACGAATAGCTATGATCTCGTCAACGATTACATGGAGAAACATTTCTTAATATTTCATCGAGTGGAATATCTTCCAACTTTCAATAATGGAATGGGTCAAAGAAGCGTATAACCGATATACGGCTCTAAATGTAATGAAAATGTGAAAAGAAATACTTTTCGATTATGGAATGCCTATACAGTAAATTTATTCCATGACTGCTCTTAAAAACCGAAAAAAGGTATATAGGTATACATACCGAAAAAAGGTATATGGGTATACATACCGATATTTTCATATAGAGGTATAACGTCATACCGGTATTTTGATATTTCGGTTTTCATAAGGGTTTTGGAAATATAACCGAAAATACCGGTATTCTAACGGTATTACAGGTACCGGTATAAGTCCCTGCTTCTTAATAGTTTCTCAATATGTACTATAACGTTACGCCTAGCGTCATGTTGCCGTTAGGGACTAGGTAACGAAAAGGACCGTACGGCCCCTTGCGAGAAAGACCGCCTCCTGGAGGACCGTACCGTACTTCCGAATTCACGCTAATTTCGGGTAACTCCACGTCGAGTGCACACGACGTTTCAGGGCCCATGTAAGTAGCCTGAGGGACCCCGATGGCCGTCTCCGTCGTCCGGCCACGCAGTTTTCGGATCAAGGTGTCATCATACTACCGGGAGAAGCAAGGGCACTCCACTGCATGGATATAGGAATAAAAGGATGAAGCATAACCCCCCCCCCCCCCCCCCCCCCCCTCCCTCCCCCTCCCTCCGTTTTTAGGCGAGGGTAGTGAAGCTGTTCCTGAGGTGCGGGGTGTTACGAGACGGGAGGCGAGCAGCGCGAGAGACCGTCGAGGATAGGTATAATTCCAAAGAATATAGTGGTTGATGTGTTGGTTGGTACACGGACGAAACTGATGCGAGATCAGTGAGCCATTAGGATTATTGTAGACGAGGACGGACCTGATGTAAAATCAGGTAGCCTCTGAGGATAGGTGTGCTTGCGGACGAAACTGATCGGTGATCAATGAGCCGCAGGAGAGTGAGTTTGTGAACGTACCTGATGCGAAATCAGGGAGTCACTAGGATCAGTTTTACAGACGAACTCAAATTAAATTGAGGTGCTGTTAAGGAGGTTGGCGAATTCGAACAGACGAGCCTGATGCGAAATCAGGGTGCTGTAAGGAAGTTGGATAATGTACAGACGAACCTGGTATCAGGTAGCTGTAGGAAGTAGACGAAACTGATGTAAAAATCAGTTAGCTACAGGATAGGTTAGCTTTCGTGGACGAACTCGAATAAATCGAGGAGCCACTAGGTTGAATGCAGTTTCTTTGGAAGTAAGGGTAAGCGGACGAAACTGATGTAAGATCAGAGAGCCGCAGGAGATGTTAGTGAGCCTCGTAACTTTTTAAATTATTAATTGATACAACTTGAGCGGTTAAGCTGTATCGTGGTGGATCTGTCAACTTTGAATGGGATCGCTTAAGGTAGTTATAGGTTTGTAAGCAATCTACGCAAAATTACAATGAATACTTAAATATATTCTAAATCAGTCTTTACGTACAAGTGTACAGTGTAGTGTTGTCGCGTAAAGTGTATGATTTTAATGCACGGTGTTAACGCACTGGCGATGCGGGGACTTACAGAGTGGTCGTAGGAATTGCCAGATAGAATTTATGCCGACTCGCGGATTCTATGAGGTTAACTGTAGACTCGAAAGGGAACTTTAGCCTGATCTAACTGGATAGCAACCATCTCTGACGAACTTGATTATCAACGTGACGGTACTGTTCTGAATCCGTTAGGGTTAAAATCTCTGGGTTTATATAGGCCGGAAAATGAGCGGGGATTCGTTAGAAATTTCTTTATATGGAAATTTCTCACAGTCGGTACAGCGTGATGGTTGCTACCCAGCTGCTCGGAGTCGCGCTTACATTAAGATAACGAAAAAAACGAGAGTGCTAGGGCGTTTTCTCTTAATAGGCAGAGACTTGAATATTTGGGAGAGTAGACGGAAAATATTCTCCGTACGTAACAGGGGATACGGTCACGTGGTTTCTGGGTTATAGTATAAATGCGAGAAATTTCAATGTGAGACCTTCACTTTGTTAACAATTATAAATGTACATACTGTTGAATAATAATTATACGCGGTTCGCGGTATCAGTTGTTTCCGGTTATGGAGAACTTATTTTTCCGTTTCCTGTTTGGGTATGTGGTGCCGCGGTGCGGAGGTGCTGGTGTGCTCGTGAGGACGCTATGTCGAACGGGTCCTCAAATATAGACGTGCGGCGAAATTTATTTTGTAACGTTGTGTTTCTTTTCACATTATAAGCTTTATAATACCAGATTCGTATAATGTCGTCACTCACGACATTCGAGTTTCTTTTTGTTCTCTCACACTTATAATAGACAGATGCAAAGGATTAAAAGGTGTATTCATTGTGCTACCACGTGTCGTGGTAAAACGACTTTCCCATTCCTATGAAAACTCAACACATACGATAAAATATTTTCCATAAAATACAGAAATAAAGTGTCTGTAAGACGGAAAATCAGGATCGGCGTAATGAGCGGTCAAAATAAAGACACCTTGTAGGCGTTTACGCTAATAGCAAAACTGTGCGAGGTTTATTCCTGCGTTTCACCAGTCACAACGACTGTTCGTACAAGAATGGTCCTTCGACCGTCTTTTTAGCCATGAGGACGCCTTCATCAGTATCGCCCTTTCCGGTGTTTATGGTAACCCTAGAGGTACCCACTTGACCGTCGAAAGAGAAAGCACGTTGACGAAAAGCACATGCCCCATTCGAGTATACGTTAACTTCGACTTTTCTAACATGTCTTATTTATAAATCAATATATTGAAGTGTTAATTGTATCCTGTAAATGCATGTTATTGAGAGATCAAAGTAAAATGATTAAAGGTTAGAACCCATAGATATGAAAAATCTTTATTTTTGTTCCATTTTATTTTCAAAATAGCAATAATTGCAAGCAATTTTTACCTCAGTATTTGCCATACAATTCGTTACACACAATTCTTTTCTCTAATTGCATGACAATGTATCCAGCAATATACATTGTTACTTCTTCCCCGAATTCGTTAAAGTTTCTTACATCTGGAATATAATCATGGTCATTCATCTCATTTTCTGTAATAATAGTTTCTTCTTCTAGGTGATGTAATCCAGTCGTCCATCGAATCACATCTTCTGAATTCACTGTTTTATTAAATGAAGTAACATGCAGAAAGCAAATTTCTTCTAAAGCTATACAATTGCCATTGGAAATGTTCCTTAACTGGCAATGAACTAGTATTCTTTTCATGATTGCTTGGAACTGCCTAGACATGGGATTGTTATTCCCACCTCCTCGTGACCTAATACATCCAAACAGCAACTCAATATGGTCCTGATTTAATTTATAACAAGGGATGTATTTCAATACATTTTTCTCTACGCATAAAGTTTTATGTAGAACTTCTATACTATTAATACGCATTAAGAATCCAAGAAACCCAGTTTTTCTACGACTAGCATATATAAGCTCTCTATTATTCAACCTTAGTGATGTAATATAAGTTTTTGCCGTTTTTAATCTGTCTTTAAATGTTGAATAATTTTCCATACATATTATTTTCTTAAAACCGGCTTGTTTTGTACTTTTGGAATTGAATATATCAAAGAGGTCATTAAAGATATTTAAAAATTGAATGGTGCCTTCAGCATACTTGAAATCATCCAGCTTTAATACGTCTGTGCAATACTGTAATGAGTTTGCCACAGACCTGCTTAACATTTGTGCAGCTAGTCTAACTTTCATTTTTTGTTTATCATATTGAATATGTGTAGTTCGTAATTTATTTGCTAAATGCATTCCCTCTCTTGTTTGTAGATTGTGTAGCTGTTCAAGGTACTCCCATTTAACAGATCTGTTATTTTCATCAATAAAATGTTTCATGTCGCTAAATGCATTTCATACCAATTTTAACATATGGCATGGATCGGGAAATATTACTACTGGTTCCTTAGTTACCGGATGCTGAAATGTTGTCTGTAATGAGGCAATGTTCGTAAAATTACACCCCAACTGTTGCATTATTGCAAAGTTTGTAGCTGTTCCATCACACGTTACACTCACAATCTGCATGCCAGTTTCGTGCAAACAAGTCATGCATTGAAAAACCAAATTCTTTTTCTATTCTGAATTGACCTTATCAATTAAAAAATAAGCCAGCGGAATTTTCCATGCAACATTTATACAAACAACCATGAAAACCAAAGCATTTGTTGCAATTGCTGTATCAGAGGTGGATATATTATTACCCATGTCCACATATCCATTAAATTTGTGACCATCATATTCTACGTGTTTACGAATTTCAATCAAACACTGGTGATCCAAGCAGTTGATAATCAACACTATTTGTTTTTTTGTTTTATAGCATTAACAGTCTCAACCATGATACCAGGCTTCCCTTCAATACTCTGATACCACTTAGAAATTGTTTTACTATGTGGTAAACAATTGTCGAATTGTTCTCGTACATATTTGCAAGCTTTTGGTGAATAATAGTGCAAAGTTAAAGCAAATGATTTCAGTCTATTATCAAATTGTTTGTTTACAGATTCACTTCTGTTTTTCCGCAATTGCCTTTCTATTATTTGACAATTTGGCCCATCTATGTCCTGTAGCATTTGCACTTCTTCTTCTCTTAGCATGTTGTTTGTCTTCAGTTTGTCCAAAATTGTGTTTAAACGAATAATTCGTGATTCCTTTCGTCGAAGCTTTTGTTGCAAAACTTTTATCTTGCTTTGATAAAAATTCTTTGTGTCTTGCAATGTCTTGCGATGCTGTTTATTCTCAAGGGAGATTAATACTGACTCATCCATAAGTAAAAAATTTAAAAAATACAATGTAAGAAAAATTTACATGTTGTATGAAATTATTATACATATTATATTAAATAAGATTCTATATTTTTTACATTGACTGCAACCAGAAATAACTGATGTAGCTCTGTCTACTGCGAAAGTTTTAGAATCAGAATCAGTTACAATTTCTACGTCATTTGACGCACTGGGACTGGGAACAGCCAATGTGATTCTATCTGCTGCGGAAGTATTAGAAACAGAATCGTTTGCAATTTCTATATCATTTGAAGTACCTTCAGATACAGGTCCTAAACAATATAAATCATATTATAAATCAGATACGTGGAACAATTACTGTATAAAATAACATTAATGCCAATTTGTAATGAAAACAAAATAATAATAATTGCATGCAGTATACCTATACATGCTGGTACGTTTGGTCGAAGTCTCTTTATACCATGAACAGTAACAAATGCATTTTCTGCAAAATGTGCAGAACAAATTCTGGCTTCGGTTGAAAGCGATTTTGCATTTAACTTCAGTATTTCTATCCAAGCCAATTTCAATTTTTTATTTTTTGGAAATCTATTAAAAAAATAATTACACGTGTAATTTTGCATTGTTTATTTCATTTTAATAATGCAATTTAGTTTTTATATACACAACTACAATATGTTTCTAACCGGTGATACGAAATATTACTCGTATTTTCATTTCTTGATCCCAAAATGGCAAGTCTTCTTGTACGATTGTTACAGTGTTTTACGCTACACTGCGGCATTGTAAAAACCTTTTCATTATATAGTATGTCCCACGAAATCCTGGACAGTCGATTATTTGCTAACCTATTAAAGATACGAAAAAAGTTTTTATGCGAAATTGAATGGCAAGAGGGGGCTGATTTATTGGCCGTAACAATTTTTTTTTATCATTATTGTTTACAGAGATATATATATATATATATATATATATATATAATCCCATTTAAAAAACCAAACTTAACTTTCATATCTCTGTAAACAATAATGATAAAAAAAATTGTTACGGTCAATAAATCAGCCCTCTCTTGCCATTCAATTTCATATAAAAACTTTTTTCGTATCTTTAATAGGTTAGCAAATAATCGACTGTCCAGGATTTCGTGGGACATACTGTATATGTACAGGGTGTCCCAAAAATGTTGGAGTTCCTTAAAAGGGGTAATTCGGGGGTTGATTTGAAACAACTTTTTCCTTAGCGAAAATGTTCTTCGGGGCTTCGTTAACGAGATATTAACAGAAAACCCCGACCAATCAGAACGCGAGTATGCCGGTGGAGCGCCCGCGGTAGAGTAGGCTACGCGCTATGCTGCCGCGCTCGTACGCGAACAAGCGAGTCAGTACCAGTGGTGGGAAATCGCGAACTTCGGAGTCGATTGTCTCGAAAACGGTGCGAGATATCGAAAAATGTTACTCTTGCTTTTTTACTTGTTACGGGTAAAGGAGTCAAAAAGGAAGATTGGCACTTTTCGATATCTCGCTTCGTCGGAGAGATATCGTCGACAAGAAGTCATAGCCTGCGTTAAATTTAAAAATTACTGATTACCGACAAATTGAATAAAACTCACCCTTTCGGTAATTCCTTTCCTTCCTTTTTAGAAACCTGTGCCGCTAGGGCACTGTGCCGAGCCGTAACATCTGTCGACGAAATGGTTGTATGGTAGGTCAGCGCTCTGTGCACAGCTGATCGCAGGTATACGCCACCACCCGAAATAAAGGGTCGTGACGTCAAGTGCATCCGAGTTATTGCTGTATCGAAGATGTATTTACTTTACTGCACGACCACCAACACTGATCAAGTGATACAATCACTGAATTTGTTTTTAATGGAACTTGTTGTTCCTACGTTGTAAAAAGAATTGGTGGCCCCGAAAGGGGCCGATTGTTGTTAATTGAGTAAATGCTCGACGTAACCGCCGCCAGTTTGTATGTACGTTTCTGCTCGCCTGACAATGCTCCGCTGAATGCCCTCCAATATAGCAGGTGTCAGTTTTGTCAGCGCACCGTGCATTCGTGCTACTGCCTCCTCTGGCGACTCCAGCGGTTGACGGTACACCTCAGTCTAAAATGATTGTTGTTGAAACGTAAGTAAAGACACAATACCTATGACAAAAATAAGTAAGCAATAACAGCAATAATCTAGTTACCTTCAGGAACCCCCAGAAGCTAAAATCGAGCGGGTTCATATCTGGTGATCGTGGGGGCCACGGAACAGGACCGCCGCGGCCAATCCACCTGCCCGCGAAAATGTCATTTAAGTAGGCGCGGACATTCGCGGCGTGGTGAGCTGGAGCTCCGTCGTGTTGGTAGAACATGTTCTGCCGGATCTCGTATGGAATGTCGTCCAGGAGTTCCGGCAGAACATGTTCTAAAAAAACTCTGTATGCTGGACCGTCTAACCTATTTGATAAAATGTATGGTCCAACGCTAAAGTTGCCGCAAATGCCCGCCCATATGTTAATCGACCAGCGAACTTGTGCTGACCGTGACCGAAGTGCAGAAGGATTTTCGTCGTTCCACACATGCATATTGTGGGCGTTAAAGTAACCTTCTCTGGTAAAAAGAGCTTCATCCGTCCACAATATGTATTTGCAGAACGACGGATTCCTTTTCACTTCTCCCATCACCACCTTGAATATTCAATCCGCCGATCATAATCTGCTGGGAGTAAATGTTGTACCCGTACATACTTGTACGAACGTACCTTTTCATTATATATGTACAGGGTGTCCCAAATAATAATTTTGCACCCTATTCACGATGCTTGACCGTTACGATACGCTCCGACCATTTCTGTCGGCGCTTGCACAGGGTTTTAGCCACTATGCTCGGACAAGGTCAAGCATCGTGAATGGGGTGAAAATTATTTTTCTGTTCCTCTTCTCTACGGGCCCTTTCGACCCGATACACGTGCAGTCTCTGTTTTCTATCTCGAAGCAATGAATGGGTACGTTCGCAGTAAAAAGACGGAGCGCGCGCTTTCGTGAAAATTCCTATATCCATGCTCCACCTTCGGAGCTGTGGGACTTGCCGCTCTCGCGCAGGACCTGAGGAGCCAAGGAAAATTTGCCGCACACGAGCTGGGGAAAGGTCCCGCGGTGCCGCCCTTCTGGAGAGGCTCAATGGAAAAGGCGAGGGTGGAGGCGAGCTTGGAGGTTGTCCAGGCGGCAGGAGCCATACATTGAAGTCCTGGGGTAATCTCCACGATGCTGGAAAGTGGATCGTCGCCGGAGAGGAGCGGGGCGCCGTTCCTCGAGTGCGCACCTGGACTAGAGCGAGTACGTGTAGGGGCTGCGGCGCTCGCGCGTGCTAGACACTGTCACACGTGCCGTAGCTAGTATCGAACAATTACATAGCAAAAGAATACGAATTGCCGACTTACGATCCATTGTAATCAGGGTAAGCTATACAGATTACTGGTCTCAATTATTTTATCGGGCACGGAGTGTCATAGTGTCGGGCGTGATTCGGGTTTCCCCCAGGAGCGTCTCGAATCGGGTTTTGTAACGACTGAGGTATCTTAAATTGTACGATTTTATCGAACTTATCTCCGACTAATTCCGTCATTTTTCCGTAGTCGAGATAGCTAGTAATGATCAACTTGTTTCCGTATTGCTGAAGTCACCGTAACTCTCGCTAGTTAACATCGGGAATAATTGTACCGGACGAGTCCGCGCGTACCGATTGTAGCGGACGCGCGTATTGCGTAGTATTTCCGAACATCCGCGAGTCTTCCGTTGCCGTGCCGAAAACGCGTGCCGAATAATTTGGAACAACACACCTGTGGAAGATAGATGCTGTTTCGTTCTCTAGCCTTGCCATGAAGGCGATCCTCTCCACTACCGTCCAACCCACGGCCTGTTTCATCTCTTCAGGAGCTAGCTGAAGTTTTGCCGGGCCCTGCACTGCGGGTTGCATTTTGTTGTCGATCCTTTGCGTAAATCGACACGAGAATGCCTGGCGCCCAGCTAGTCGAGAGTCCTCTATTTCGAGCAGCTTGCTGGGCAGATCGCCCGAAGTTATCATGCCTCGAGCTCACGGCAGCTCGACGCGGGGAAAACTCCTGATAGTACACTATTTTTATTTTCTTTTACTTTCGGATTCTTATTTCTAAGTCTATTGTGCTTACTACGTAAGTTATTAATGGTTCTTCTAAAGATTGATGAACTGTTTTGCTTGGGCTGATAATTTGGTTACGGATAATTGGATAGGAGCTCTGGGATTACATGAAGATGTGTCATTGGATACAGTCGCAGTATCTATAGATTAAAATTCATGTATGTTTATAAATATATTTACTTATAGGTACATACAAATAATATGAATAAGATGTATAAAAGATACAGTGATTATACATTTCAACATTAGTTTTAATTTTTCTTAAATATTTTAATACTGTATTGATAAGTATGTGTTTACCATTATGTAACGAATCGTGTGTCGTTGTACATAAAACGTCCACAGATAGAGCGGCTTACCTGTGAACAGGGAGTAGGATTCGTGTGGCGTGCGGTTAAGAAATAAGTTTCATAGACTATGCTTTTTCTTTTAACAGGTTGAATGCCACGGGGTTCACCGGAGACCGGCACTTAATTTGGCTGTGACGCCATGGGGGCCACCGGTGACCGACGTGCCCGGATTGAAAAAAAAAATAAGAAAGGCAGACAAAAGACAACACTTATAATTTCTTATTATGATTATGATCGTTGATGTAGGGGTCTGAAGAAATGAATGCAATATAAAACATTTGAAAATAGTTTTATTTATACATTTAATATAGTTTTATTATGCGCGCACGTTACGATGTGTCGTATTAAAACATTCTAAACAAAGGAAGGGTGAACCAGCACAGTCTTTACAATATGTCACGACTTTTTTGGTACAGTTTTTTGCAATTATTCTTCCTAGCCTCTTTGAATTTTTTTGATAACAAATTTTGCAAAATCTTCGGACCGTTCGAGCTTTTCCCAGCATTGCTTTTAATTCATGTCGTGGTTTTTTCAGCAACATTTCATGTGGAGAAATGGAAACTTCAGCTTCATGATCACGACATTTTGTTAAATACTGCGACGTGACCGCCCCGCCGAGCCGTATTCGGCTTAGGACGGGCATGCAGATCTGGCCACGACGCGTCCCACGCCTTGAGTTTTCCGTGGGCGCCAGGTATCTTTCGATACCGGCGTGGAACGCGTCTCCTGTTTTCCAAAACCCGCGGCCCGGGCCAGCTCTTCGCGCGGAGAGGGGCGAGGTCCTTTCGAGCGCAGAGTGAGGAAACGCTTCGGGATTTCGGGTTCTTACGGCGAGAACGCCAGTAAAAACTCGGTTTTCTCTGGTAATAAAAGATATATTTCAGCGAGAAACTTACAGGACTTGGTCGATTTCGTACACGCGCTGTCCCGCGACACGTGGCCGCGGGAAGTTACCCGTTCCCCGCTAATATAATCGCGTAACAAGGTTTCGAGCGACGACGAGGTTGAAACGCACGTTTGGCACGCGAAAGAGAACCGCCCGCGTGGCTGCTGTTGCACCGAAGTTACACCAGCAAGCCGAAGATGTATCCGCACGCGACAACCATTAGCTAACGCGCCGCTAAGCCGCAGACTCGCCGTTTGGCCGAGTCCGCAGGCTTCGAGAAACTCGCACGCGAAAGCTTTCTTCCTGTAACACGGCCTGTACCACCACCAGGAGTCGGCCCTCTCGAGATTTCGATTGCGAACGATCTAGTCCGAGTCAACCGGGGAGAACAATGGAGGAAGACTTACCACCTGTGAATCGGTCAGCGTCCCGTACAAGAAGAAGGCCGAGATCGCTGCGTACAGCAGGATCTCGGCACGCGACGCTTCCCCCACTGTGCCCCGATTGGCTCGCTCAGTTCGCACAGTCTCGCGACCAATTATTCGTTGCGCCGTTCGAAGATTGACGGCTGATTGGCAGGTCCTCCCTGAGTCCCCCTGGAACTCTTCCTGTGGCGTGGATCCGAGGCGCAGTAGTAGACTTCGCTCTTCCGGGGTCCGCTGCCATCGTCTGCCCGCGAGATGGCCCCCATGGCTTCGTCCCTGCGCCTCTCCGTCGAGGATCTCTCCCCGGAACGCGGGGTGAGGTGGCCAACCTCGCCCGTGTCGGCTGGTCCCCATGTACCGGTGCGTCCTCTCACATCCGTGTGGCAGCCCTCCCATCGTGTGTCCTCCCTGAGTGGCACGATGGGTTCCGACAGCCTCCCAATTTCGGCATCGTGTCACTCGCCGGGTGAAGTGACTCTGGAGCGGCGGGTACCCTGGCCGCTCCCCAATCCCGAAGATCCGCCGCAGGAGACCGTGTCGGTGTTGTCGAGATGGTCTCGCACCTGTCGCCTGCCGATGCTACCATCTAGGCCTCTGAGACATCCCGAGAGCTAGGGCGCAAAATAGACGTTAGAAATACGTTGGACTCTCTCTGGTGCGTACTAAAGGCTTCTCTTGACCCGGGAAGGGTTCGGCTTTGTGACTGGCACTTGTGCCACGTCACAATACATTGCGACTTTCATTCTGAATTCGGAAATTTGAATATCTTTCCTTGTTATTTGTTTGAATAATATCATCGAATTTGCCATACATGTATTCAGTAACAGTTCTATTGCTAATTTTCTATACCACTTTAACGTTTTGCGTAGTGGTGAACTGTAAGCTATCATTTGGTCTGATAAATCTACTGAAGATTTTCCTAGATTATATTCCACAACCATTTTTGGTTTTTCACACGAATAAAATTTCTTATTTACAGTAGTCATTTCTGTCGAATGTTTTGTTGAAAGCATCAAGACATCTCTCTTGTCTTTCCATTTTAAAATTGTTATTCCGGATTTATTTTCGCGAGCAATGAGTTCGCCACGTTTTAATTTTTTGGATACTACTTCTGCTGAATTTCCACGTCGATTTTTCCTTAGTGTACCCATTAATTGTGTATTCTTTGCTATTAACTTTTTTGCCAGATCAACACTCATATACGAGTTGTCTGTGCATATAGTACGTCCTTTACCCAATAAATCTTTGCACAGAGACATTACAATCTCGGACGATACGGTTCCTGCTGTTTTATCTCTATTTTTGTCTTTTCCAGAATATATTTGAAAAGAATAAGTATATCCTGCACCACAACATAATTTAAAAACTTTAATTCCATATCGGTGCCGTTTCTGTTTCAAATGTTGTCGAAATATTATGCGGCTTTGGAAGGGCACCAATGATTCGTCCACGCATAATATTTCATCTGGATTGTAGTATTCTTTAAAATTTCTGTTTAATATCTCGATAATATGAATAATTTTAAATAATCTATTACTAGGATCGTTTTCTTCATTGTTACTGAAATGAATGAACCGTAAAAGTAATTGAAATCGATTTCTCGGCATCACTGTACTTGGAAATGTCTGCTGATATTCTTCTTTTTTGCTCCAATATAGGTGAATTTTGGGTAATCGCACCAATCCCATCCATAGAATTAAGCCGAAAAATCTTTTTATTTCATTCGGATTTGTTTCAATCCATCTATCAAGACGACGTGATCGCTTTTCTGATACTATTTTTGTAGCATATTTATTTCTTTGGTTTGCAATTATTTCAAATATCTCATTCGAAACAAAAAGACAATAAAAACTATGTGGTTCAGTAAATTCAAAAATTTCAGAATGATGTGTATTGATTCCCGATGAATTAGAAAACGTAATCTTTGGTTGACTACACGAAGTTATATGCCAATTTGTATCACGTTCCACTCCTTGTGTATTATTTACGTCATTATTACCGTCATCCTCAAATTCGCTTTCACTGCATGATTCAATTCGACGGCGACATACTGAAGATGGTATTACCATATCAGACAAACTGCTCGATGAACTTTCCTCGCTATCTGACAACATTCGGCATCGTTTGGAAGGACTTGGTAAAAGTATATCATTGCTTGACTCAGAATCTTCATTTGAAATCATAACTTTATGGGCAAAAAAAAAATAAATAGGAGATACGAAATGCAAAAACGTTTATAGTATATAAAAATATAATAGAGGTTCTTACCTAATTGTTAACAATCTCAAAAATAATAAAATCATAACAGTATTACTGAACAATGCGAAGACATAATTTGAGATAAATGACAATCGCGCGAAATCGTACTCCAGCGCCGCGGGGGTTACCGGTGACCCCCGCCGAAATTAACATGCCAATCATGTTTATACGTTGTAAATTATCTATTGTAAATAATATTTCAACATTATATGTATCGCTAAATAGAAAGTTCATCGTGGCGCCACGAACAATCCCGGTAAAATTGGCGTGGCATTCAACCTGTTAAAATAAAACATGAAATCATTTATCAGGCTAAATGTTTTACAATACTAAGATACTTAATTCTATTCTTATTGTAATACTGCCTTTAGTCTTTGGTGCGATAGATTCCTACCACTTTACGAACTGATACTTATCGCGAAATTCTGTATAGACAGAATGTTGGAATTGCTTAAAGTAAGCGATTTAACTAGGTTACGGATAAGCTGAAATTGGGGGTTTGAGAGAAAACAAGTACACTCGATTCAATTTGAGTCGGCCCTGACAAGGGCTTAGCTACAACCTTTATTTTTGCTGCGAGCTTTGTGGCTCCTCGTCCGCGGCGGGCTCCTGTGGTTGTCGGCGGCGGGGGAGAGGGGGCCCTCGGTGGTCCTGGCGACTCCTTTGGGCTGGCGGTGGAGCGGAGGCCTGGTATTCGAGTCGGGTGACGCCTTGTCAGCGACGTTGGCGTCTGAAAAAAAGAATAGCGGTGGAACCGCACCGGTAAGCGAGAGTATGGCTATCACGCTGTATCGTGTCTTCCCGACTCCAGGCTTCGGTAACGAGCCTATGTAGAGGGGGGAGCAATACTTTGACGTATCGTTAAGGTAGTGCAGTGGACTGTATTACCGACGTTTCTTCGCTCTGAAGAAAGCGTCGGCAGACGAGTGTACAGAGAGGAGGGATCCTCCTTTTCTCTGTTTAATCTGCCTTCCAAGAAGGCTTGCCTCGTACGAGTCACGGTTGTAAGCCCCGATTCGCGAGCGTTCGACCCACGGCACTAGCACTAGCTAGGCTTGGTGGCTGATAAAGGCCAGAGGTTTTATCACTCACCGTTCACCGCGACGGGCGCATCTATTCGTCGCACGCGGGTTGCTACCAAACGGGTGATATAACACGGGCAACGCAGAGGTGATACACTTACGTTTACCCTCTCTGTTTGGTGCCAATATCGTGGCTCAACCAAGAAGTGGTCTTGATTGCTCCTCCGACGAATAGCAAACTCAGGGAATCGAGGTAACCACCGATTCCAAGAGCGCAGTTACTCGTCTCTTAAATTATCGCGACTAAACAATCGCTGCTCCTTCGCACGTGTAGTACGTGATTCTCGAAGGGAGCTATAGCGAGCTGCAGTACGATATTACAGCGTAGAAGGCGTCAAGAGCTAAGGAACTTGGTGCCCAAATTTCCTAACTCAGCTGACTCTTCTGTAATCGCTGTCCCTTGCTACCGTGCGAGCGATCGGTGCAAGACTGACTTCGACATGCGAGCGCGAGACGCTCCGCGAAAATCGCGGAGTCCCCGAAAATCTGTTACGCGGCGCTCGCTTATCATTGTCTATCTTTGTCTAATGTACCGATTTTGCTCTCTCTCTTTGTCAGCCTCCGATACCCCCACTCGATATCGGGTCTGAGATTCAGACAGCTGATCGTGATCGCTCACCTGTCCGAACTTCAACCGCATCGGATGAAAAACGAGTCGCAATTCGAATGTACCGAGTTTATTGTTGTTACGTACGGAGAATATTTTCCGTCTACTCTCCCAAATATTCAAGTCTCTGCCTGTTAAGAGAAAACGCCCTAGCACTCTCGTTTTTTTTTCGTTATCTTAATGTAAGCGCGACTCCGAGCACCTGGGTAGCAACCACGACGCTGTACCAACCGTGAGAAATTTCCTTATATGGAAATTTCTAACGAACCCCACTCATTTTTCGGCCTATATAAACTCACAGATTTTAGCCCTAACGGGTTCAGAACAGTACCGTCACGTTGATAGTCAAGTTCGTCAGAGTTGGTTGCTATCCAGTTAGATCGGGCTAAAGTTCCCTTTCGAGTCTACAGTTAACCTCATAGAATCCGCGAGTCGGCATAAATTCTATCTGGCAATTCCTACGACCACTCTGTAAGTCCCCGCATCGCCAGTGCGTTAACACCGTGCATTAATATCATACACTTTACGCGACAACACTACACTGTACACTTGTACGTAAAGACTGATTTAGAATATATTTAAGTATTCATTGTAATTTTGCGTAGATTGCTTACAAACCTATAACTACCTTAAGCGATCCCATTCGAAGTTGACAGATCCACCACCATACAGCTTAACCGCTCAAGTTGTATCAATTAATAATTTAAAAAGTTACGAGGCTCACTAACATCTTCTGCGGCTCTCTGATCTTACATCAGTTTCGTCCGCTTACCCTTAGTTCCAAAGAAACTGCATTCAACCAAGTGGCTCCTCGATTTATTCGAGTTCCTCCACGAAAGCTAACCTATCCTGTAGCTAGCTGATTTTTACATCAGTTTCGTTTACTTCCTACAGCCACCTGATACCAGGTTCGTCTGTACATTATCCAACTGCCTTACAGCACCCTGATTTCGCATCAGGCTCGTCTGTTCGAATTCGCCAACCTCCTTAACAGCACCTCAATTTAATTTGAGTTCGTCTGTAAAACTGATCCTAGTGACTCCCTGATTTCGCATCAGGTACGTTCACAAACTCACTCTCCTGCGGCTCACTGATCACCGATCAGTTTCGTCCGCAAGCACACCTATCCTCAGAGGCTCCCTGATTTTACATCAGGTCCGTCCTCGTCTACAATAATCCTAACGGCTCTTCTGATCTCGCATCAGTTTCATCCGTGTACCAACCAACACATCAACCACTATATTCTTTGGAAATATACCTATCCTCGACGGTCTCTCGCGCTGCTCGCCTCCCGTCTCGTAACAAATTGGTGACAGCGGTGGGATTTGTCAACAGGTTCCGGATCGCTGGTCAAATTCGGGTTTGATTTAAATTTTACTCTTAGCAGGGTATAGACAATATACTAGTTTTCGCTAGTTAAGTCAGTTATTTATAATAAAAATGACGAATACAGACGACATTACGAATTTGACAATTTCAACTGCTAATTCGATGTCACTTCTGACGCAAAGGACGTGTATACAAAACGTTACTGCGACAATACCGATATTCGACGGAGAAAATCCGCCGTTATCGCGTTTTGCACAAAGTGTAGAGGACGGGTTAACTTTGATTCCTGAAGGTACTGAAACTGAATTCCTCAGGATTATTTTAACTAAACTTCCTGGCCCTGCACATAGGTATACGTTAGAACATAAATTTGATAATATAAAGTCACTGTTGAAACATTTGAAGAAACGCTTTGCACCAGGAGAAAGTCTATCCTATTTTCAAGCGGAAATCGCAAGTCTTCATATACATGAGGGAGTAAGTTTGCGACAGTATGTCGATAGAACGGGTCATCTTGTTTATTGTACTCGTGGAGCTGTAAGGGAAAAATAGAAGGACAACGCGGAAGAGTTTGTCAAAGAAATGGAAAAGGATGTGTTAGAAAACTTCATTGAAGGTTTACCGGATCGTATTTCGTGGAAGATATCTGCTCATATTCGGGATATTCAAAATCTTGAAGAAGCTTACGACGCTGTGTTGCAAATAGATAGGAAACTAAAGAATAGGCGACAAGTGTTTCGGTACAAATCACCCTCAAGGTGGTCTCGTAGAAATCGCTACTCCGAAGATTTTCGTTATCGTGACCGTGAAGTGGCATATCCACATTCTCCAAGCAGATACGACCGTTTTAGGGGAAGATACAGGAGCACATCTGGATCTGAAGAGGAACCAGAACGTAAACCAAACACTACCGCTTTGACTTTACGTAATAAGAGTCACTCGAACTCCCCGTCTAGACGTGTTCTCTCTTTCCAAAAACAGACGACAGACATAAACATTACTCTATCTTAAAACCCTCTGACAAAAATCGTAAATCAGGTCTGTACTGTTGGCATTGCGAGAATAAAGGACACGATAGTAATTCTTGTAGTAAAAATCCACGTAGTTCAAGATATCAGAAAAATTCGCGAGATTCATCAGTTGAATCAACCGGGTCTTTAAACTTCGATCGTGCTCAACGTACAGGCGACGCGATGAGCAGAAACGACAAACATCGCCGGAAAACAGTTCACTTTCAAGAAGACTCCTCATCAAGGAAACACCAGCACCACGTATCAAAATTAAAGTCCCGGAATTGGAATCAGGAACGGGAGAATTTTTAATTAATGGTGGGGCATCTATTAATTTGGTAGTTCTCAACGTTTTAGGAGGAAAGGCAGCAATAGTTTCTAGAGAAGAAATTGAAATTACTGGAATTAACACAACACCTATTCGTACATTAGGAACTACTATTCTTCGTATCAATGAAATTCCTGCATTTTTCTATGTAGTCAAGGATCTTGCAATAGAAGCAGATGGTCTCATTGGAAGTCCGTTTCGTTTACAAGAAGGAGTAGAGATTTCGTATTATCATAATACATTGGTTACAAAAAGTCAACCTGTCAGACCAATTCGTTTTTCTAATCTTTCGGAAATGGAAGAGATTTCCAACCCTTCTAAAACGAAATATCGTATCCCAGCAAGGACAAAACAACAAATAGGCATTCAAATAGCTAATCCCAAAGTTAAAGAGGGTTATCTACCTCGTATTAGAACACCAAAAAACGTTTTTATTGGTGAGGCTGCGGTTTGTAATCACGAAGGTACATGTTACGTTTTAGCCACGAATGCTAGAGAAGAAGAAATAGAAATAGAAATAGAACCTCAAGATATTGACCCTTACGAAATCATGGATAGTTCAGATGAAGATCCAGTAGAGTCATATCAGGAGAAACCAATTAATGGAAGAGATAGAACTCATCATATTTGGAAAAGTTTAAAAAATGATCATCTTAATTCCGAGGAACAGAAACATGTTAGAGAAATTATTGAAGAATTTTCGGATCGATTTTATGTGCCAGGAGATAAACTTAACAAAGTTCCAGATTTCAACCATTCAATACATCTAAAAGATGAAATTCCGATTAACACTAGACAGTATCGGTATCCGCCCATACATCAAAAGGAAATTCAGCAGCAGGTTGAAGCTCTTCTTTCACAAAGAATCATCAAACCCTCTACATCACCTTATAATTCACCTCTATGGATTGTACCTAAAAAATCTGACGCCGATGTCAATAAAAGGTGGCGAATGGTCATCGATTACCGAGCACTGAATGAAAAAACGATCAGTGACAAGTATCCACTTCCACAAATTACAGAAATTTTAGACAAACTGGGTGGCGCAAAATATTTTTCTGTCTTCGATTTAGCGAATGGATTTCATCGGATAGGAATGAATCCGAAGGATCAAGCAAAAACTGCTTTTACCACTCCATATGGACATTACGAATTCACTCGTATGCCTTTTGATTTAACAAACGCACCGCCTACATTTCAACGACTCATGAACTTAGTTTTAACCGGTTTACAAGGAGTTGAACTGTTTGTCTATCTCGATGATATAGTCTGTGACGTGGCACAAGTGCCAGTCACAAAGCCGAACCCTTCCCGGAGCAAGAGAAGCCTTTAGTGCGCACCAGAGAGAGCTCTACGTATTTCTAAGATCTATTTTGCGCCCTAGCTCATCGAGATCTCTCAGCGACCTAGATGGTAGCATTGGCAGGCGACAGGTGCGAGACCACCTCCACACCATCGACACGGTCTAATGCGGCGGATCTTCGGAATCGGGGAGCGGCCAGGGTACCCGCCGCTCCAGAGTCACTTCACCCGGCGAGTGACACGACGCCGAAATTGGGAGGCTGTGGGAACCCATCGTGCCACTCAGGGAGGACACACGATGGGAGGGCTGCCCCACGGATGTGTGAGGACGCACCGGTGCATGGAGACCAGCCGAAGCGGGCGAGGTTGGCCACCACACCTCGCGTTCCGGGGAGAGATCCTCGACGGAGAGGCTTAGGGACGAAGCCACGGGGGCCATCTCGCGGGCAGATGATGGCAGCGGACCCCGGAAGAGCGACGTCTACTACTGCGCCTCGGATCCACGCCGCAGGAAGAGTTCCAGGGGGACTCAGGGAGGACTTGCCAATCAGCCGCCAATCTTCGAACGGCGCAACGAATAATTGGTCGCGAGAGCACAGTGGGGGAAGCGTCGCGTGCCGAGATCCTGCCGCACGCAGCGATCTCGGCCTTCTTCTTGTACGGGACGCTGACCAGGTCACAGGTGGTAAGTCTTCCTCCATTGTTCTCCCCGGTTGACTCGGACTAGATCGTTCGCAATCGAAATCTCGAGAGGGCCGACTCCTGGTGGTGGTACAGGCCGTGTTACAGGAAGAAAGCTTTCGCGTGCGAGTTTCTCGAAGCCTGCGGACTCGGCCAAACGGCGAGTCTGCGGCTTAGCGGCGCGTTAGCTAATGGTTGTCGCGTGCGGATACATCTTCGGCTTGCTGGTGTAACTTCGGTGCAACAGCAGCCACGCGGGCGGTTCTCTTTCGCGTGCCAAACGTGCGTTTCAACCTCGTCGTCGCTCGAAACCTTGTTACGCGATTATTGTAGCGGGGAACGGGTAACTGCCCGCGGCCACGTATCGCGGGACAGCGCGTGTACGAAGTCGTCTAAGTCCTGTAAGTTTCTCGCTGAAATATATCTTTTTTAATACGAGAGAAAACCGAGTTTTGACTGGCGTTCTCGTCGTAAGAACCCGAAATCCCGAAGCGTTCCTCACCCTGCGCTCGAAAGGACCTCGCCCCTCTCCGCGCGAAGAGCTGGCTCGGGCCGCGGGTTTAGGAAAACAGGAGACGCGTTCCACGCCGGTATCGAAAGATACCTGGCGCCCACGGAAAACTCAAGGCGTGGGACGCGTCGTGGCCAGATCTGCACGCCCGTCCTAAGCCGAATACGGCTCGGCGGGGCGGTCACGTCGCAAGTCATATTTTCCTCGTTACTTCAAGAGCACGATATTAAAGTTAGAAAATTTTTTAATCGTCTTAGAAGATTTGGACTGACATTACAAACTAATAAATGCCAATTCCTTCGAAAAGAAGCTGCGTACCTTGGACACATTGTCTCTTCTGATGGAGTAAAACCGGATTTAAAGAAATTGCAAGCTGTGAAAAATTTCCCAGTACCAAAAACGCAAAGGAACATTCAACAATTTTTAGGATTAACAGGATATTATCGCCATTTTATACAGGATTACTCATTAAAGGCTAAACCTTTGATACAATTACTAGGAAAAGGGATTCGATTCAAATGGACTGAAGAACAACAACGAAGTTTTGAACAGTTACGTGATGAACTCAGTCAACAACCCATACTACAATATCCTGATTTTAGCAAACCTTTTATTATTACCGCAGACGCATCTGAACATGCTATTGGAGCTGTACTCACTCAAGGAGAAATAGGAAATGATCTACCGATTGCCTATGCATGCCGCAGTTTAAACAAAGCTGAATGAAATTATTCGGCCACAGAAAAGGAATGTTTGGCAATGGTATATGCTGTAAAGTATTTTAGACCTTATGTCTATGGAACGAAATTCACTTTGGTAACAGATCACCGACCATTAGTTTGGTTACATTCTGTTAAGCACCCTACTTCTAGGCTCATGAAGTGGAAACACAGACTCTTGGAGTATGAATATCAAGTTGTACATAAATCTGGAAAAACGAACAAGAACGCAGACGCACTGGCGCGCAATCCTTCAACAGTTTGCTTGCCACTTATCCCACGAGATCGTAGGGATCCCGATTTTAAAGCTCAACTACCGAAAGCAAACGCCAACCTCGATTCAATAGGGCACCGCATACAACAGTAACGACGAGATAGGGACAGAAGTCCTAAATACCAGGACACAAGTAGTTCAGAAGAAATAGCAGAACCTGCACGTGGGAAAGTTAAACACTCACCAATAATAGATAGAAACAGGACTCTACTCACTTTATCTCGTGAAGTATTGGAACCAGAAAACACTTTAGACACTCTGATTGACGTTTTACCAGCAGCAAACTCCACACCAATCTCTTGTCCCATTGAAGAAAATACTTTAGTGGAAAATTTGATCTCCTTTGAAGAACCGCTAGGAATTAGTAATACAGAGAATACAGTTATTGAAAATCCACAGCAGGATTTATTTAGTACATCAGAAACATTACCTCAAAATACAAATAGCATTTTACAACCTACCATAAGTCCACCACCTGTAAGGGTCACAAACAAAACAGGTGTAAGCTCACTGCCTGAGTACAGGTCAACCGTACCCGGAGTTTTGGAGCGCACAGTCGATCCTTACCCATCTCCTATTACTGATCACGCGTCAACCGATGACCTGGAAGAGGTTCAGCAAAAAGACACGCACCGAATTAATATTTCACCAAACACTCTTACCACTGAAGAAGGACATTATGTACATTTTATATCCGCCGATTGCAATTTAGTAACTTCCGTTGGAAAACTACTAGTCGACACCGAATTAATAAACAAATCAAATCTTTTGGAAATACAACCGAAGAAGGGACACGTAATAACCACGGATAATGGATTGTTTAAGATCTTCAGTATAGTTATCTGCGACAAATTTTATGATAATATTGTAAAGGAGGATATACGCTCTGGTTTACAAAACTTCAAATGTACTTTGAAACAGAATCAAATTAAGTCATTCCGGATATCTGCAATTGGAGATTTTCACAAGCTATCTGCCAAAGAACTTTACAAAATTTTAGAAGAAGTTTTTATAGGAACAATTCAGCAAATTACCATTTGTAATTGTACTATCATAACACCTTCTGCGGAAGACAGACAAGATATAATCCGTGAAGCTCACGATAGTTTAATTGGAGGACATAAAGGAGTGACAAAAACGTATAAACGCATCCGATCAAAATATCAATGGGCAGAAATGCGCAACGATATTCAAGAGTCTATTCAAAGATGTCAAAGTTGTCAAGAACAGAAACTCGTTCGAGCAAAATCCCGCCAACCTATGCTGATTACTGACACACCTGTGGAAGCATTCGATAAAATAGCCTTGGATACAGTAGGACCATTACCAAGTACACCCAGCGGAAACAAATATATATTGACAATGCAAAATAATTTGACAAAGTACTGCGTGGCCGTAGCTATACCGAATATTAGAGCTACTACCATAGCAGACGCTTTTGCAAGACATTTTATTGCAATTTATGGCACACCCCGTGCAATATTAACCGATAGGGGAACCAGTTTTATCGGAAACCTTATGAATAATTTGTCAGAAATACTTAAAATCAAACAAATTACAACTTCTGGATACAGTCCACAAACTAATGGATCATTGGAACGAATCCACATTGTACTCACCGAATATCTGAAACACTACATGAATAATTATGAAGATTGGGATCTATTGATACCATTCGCCATATTTTCCTACAATACTTCTGTTCATGAAGCTACAAATTTTACTCCATACGAATTAATCTTTGGAAGACCTGCTCGAGAACCAAGTTCATTTCCCACTGACGAAAAATTAAAATCATATGGAGATTATTTAATAGAATTGATCACTCACATTACACAAATCCGCAATATAGCTACTGATAATTTAAACAAAGCAAAAGTACGTTCAAAAGGATATTACGATAAACATTCTAAGTAGTATATATATGGGGGTTCTGAACAGGTTGTCGAGGGGGCTGACGTCATAGATGGGGGACGGGCGGGGTGACGTCACACCCGATGACGTCATGCATTGATATAGGTTGAAAGCCATGCAAAACTGTTTTACCGATGGAGAGTTGATCTATAAAAATGTAAAACTGTTTTATCGATGGAAAATTGATTGATAAACATGTGAATCTGTTTTATCGATGAAAAATTGATCGATAAACATGTGAATCTGTTTTATCGACGGAAAATTGATCGATAAACATGTGAATCTGTTTTAAAAAGGAAAAGAATTGGTCGATAAAATGCAAATGGTTGTTCAGCAAGAACATCGTTGTCAGTTGATTCAGAGGTGTCATATGAACATAATATGTAGTTCGTTACAGAGATTGCTTCCCCGAGAAACTTCATCAAAGAACGAAATAGAAGTGTAAGTATACATATGTGTTGGAATCGCTTAAAATAAGAGATCCAACGGGGGTCCGGATAAGGTGAGATGGAGGGAATACGAAAGAAACGAATACACAAATTTAATCTTTGTCGGCCCTTAAAAGGGCTTTTGAGCGACGTTTATTCAAACTTGTAAATCTCGTGGGGGGGCGGGGGGGGGGGGGGGGGGGGGGCTTGGTGTGGCTCCGGCCCTCGGCGGCTCAGGTGGTCGTTGGTGGAGCGGAGAGCCCTGGCTGGTGGTGGCGACGCCTTTACTACCCTTAGCGACGTTGGCGTTTGAAAAAGAGAGATAGAGGCGGAACCGCGGCGGTAAGCGAGAGTGGAAGTCTAGCTATACCGAAGATTCCCGACTCCAGGCTTTGCTCACGAGCCTATGTGGAGGGGATAGCAGTACCTTGCCTGTAGCGCAAAGGTAATGCAGTGGACTGTATTATCGACTCTTCTTCTGGCGTGAAGAAGAAGTCGATGAGCGAGTGGCTAGAGAGGAGGAGGGACCTCTTCTCTTCGCCTTGCACCTTTTGGAAAGGTTCGTTTCGTACGAATCCAAATAACTTAGGGATTCGTGAGCGGAGGGACACGCTATAACCAGCGAATTGCTGGTCCTGGAGGCTGAGGACGGCCAGAGGCTCCGCGACTCCGTTCACCTCACCGTGTGCTTCTATTCGTCACACGGGGGTTGCTTCTAAACGGGGTGGCAGAGCACGAGTAACGCAGAATTGATAGGCACGTACGTTATCTCTCTCTGTTGTAACCCGTCTCTCAGGGATCCAACAGGCAGCGGCCTTTGTTGCTCCGAGACAAAGACGAAACTCAAAGAATCAGGGCAGGCCCCGATTCCAAGAGCGCAAATCTCGTTAAATTGTCCCCTAGGACAAACTAGGTGCTCTGTCGTACGTAGTATACGTACGAATCGAGCAGAGCAGAATCCTAGTTTGTAGGCGACAGTGTTTCAGCTTTTGAGAGCTAGTGAGATTTCAATTGTCTGGCAACCAAACTACTTGAAATCTGAAGAATGGCTAGCTGAGATACGCTTGACGAACGGTCGCACTGACTGTTGCAAGCTTGAATGTCGTAAGACGACTGGGGCGAGAGCCGCGCGTGTCTCCGCAAAGCGGAGAATGTGCAAAATTTTACCACTACGCGGCGCTCACTAATTATCTTTTATTTCGTTCTAATGTAGTACGATTGACTCTCTCTCTCCTTCAGGCTTCGATGTCCCCGCTCGACATCGCGCATGGAGTTCAAAACGTTGCTCGACAATGCTCACTTTGTTTCGAACTTCAATGTACACGATAAAAACGAGTCATACGACAATAGATCGTGTTTTTCTGCCAGGACAACGGAATATCCAACCGAAGGCGACCTTTGGTCGGTCACGTATACTAACAGATCACGAATCTCGCGAACGAGCCACGTGCTCGTTATATAACCGCTTCTTAAACACATACCAAGTATGTAAAATGTTCAAATTTATTGACACTAATCATTTTTTTCTTCTTTTCTCCACAAACACTATAAATGGTAAAAACAATAAGTTAATGTTATGTAAAAAACAAAGACAAAGACAAAGACAAAGACAAAGACAAAGACAAAGACAAAGACAAAGACAAAGACAAAGACAAAGACAAAGACAAAGACAAAGACAAAGACAAAGACAAAGACAAAGACAAAGACAAAGACAAAGACAAAGACAAAGACAAAGACAAAGACAAAGACAAAGACAAAGACAAAGACAAAGACAAAGACAAAGACAAAGACAAAGACAAAGACAAAGACAAAGACAAAGACAAAGACAAAGACAAAGACAAAGACAAAGACAAAGACAAAGACAAAGACAAAGACAAAGACAAAGACAAAGACAAAGACAAAGACAAAGACAAAGACAAAGACAAAGACAAAGACAAAGACAAAGACAAAGACAAAGACAAAGACAAAGACAAAGACAAAGACAAAGACAAAGACAAAGACAAAGACAAAGACAGAAATATTTGATTTGTATAATACATTATATTAGAATAAGAAGTTTTATGCATATTGTTTAAAAAGCGGTTATATAACGGGCATTTGGCTCGTCCGCGAGATTCGTAAGTTGTTGGTATACGTGACCGACCGAAGGTTGCCTTCGGTTGGAGCATCCGTTGTCCTAGCAGCAAAACACGATCAGCTGTCGTATGACTTGTTTTTATCGTCAAAATTGAAGTTCAAACAAAGTAAGCGTTGTCGAGCAACGGTTTTGAACTCCAGGCTCGATGTCGAGTGGGGACATCGGAGCCTGAAGGAAAGAGAGAGTACATCGTACTACATTAGCACGAAATAAAAGATAATTTGTGAGCGCCGGGTAGTGGTAAGATTTAGCACGTCTTCCGCTTCGCGGAGACACGCGCGGCTCTCGCCCCAGTCGTCTTACGACAACCAAGCTTGAAACAGTCAGTGCGAACGTTCGTCAAGCGTACCTCAGCTAGCCAGTCTTCAGATTTGAAGTAGTTTGGTTACCAGACACTTGAAATCTCACTAGCTCTCAAAAGCTGAACCACTGACGCCGACCAACTAGGATTCTGCTCTGCTCAATTCGTACGTATACTACGTACGAAAGAGCACCTGGTTTGTCTTAGGGGACAATTGATCGACATTTGCACTCTTGGAATCGAGGCCTGCCCTGATTCTCTGAGTCTCGTTTTCGTCTCGGAGCAACAAAGGCCGCTGCCTGTTGGATCCCTGAGAGACGGGTTACAACAGAGAGAGATAACGTACGTGCCTATCAATTCTGCGTTACTCGTGCTCTGCCACCCCGTTTAGAAGCAACCCCCGTGTGACGAATAGAAGCACACGGTGAGGTGAACGGAGTCGCGGAGCCTCTGGCCGTCCTCAGCCTCCAGGACCAGCAATTCGCTGGTTATAGCGTGTCCCTCCGCTCACGAATCCCTAAGTTATCGGGATTCGTACGAAACGAGCCTTTCGATAAGGTGCAAGGCGAAGAGAAGAGGGGTCCCTCCTCCTCTCAAGCCACTCGCTCATCGACTTCTTCTTCGCACCAGAAGAAGAGTCGATAATACAGTCCACTGCATTACCTTTGCGCTACAGGCAAGGTACTGCTATCCCCTCCACATAGGCTCGTGAGCAAAGCCTGGAGTCGGGAATCTTCGGTATAGCTGGATTTACACTCTCGCTTACCGCTGGGGTTTCGCCGCGTTTCTGTTTTCAGACGTCAACGTCGCTAAAGGGAGCACCGGCGTCACCACCAAGGGCCCCCAGTTCCGAAGAGGAGCAAGGAGCCCCCAGCCCCGACACAAACATTTCGAAATTTTAATAAAAGTCGCTTAAAAGCCCTTTTAAGGGCCGACAAAGATTAAAATTGTGTATCTGCTTCTTTCAAATACCCTCACTCTCACCTTATCCGGACCTCCGTTGGATCTCTTATTTTAAGCGATTCCAACAGTATGTATAAACATCCACGTCTTTTTCAAATTTTGAGAGAACTTACGTGATGTGATGTTTTAACAACCTTTTTATTTTTAATCTTACAGAAGAAGCTATATCCCCCAATTACAGGCTACATCAATTTAAATTATCGAAGAGCTATCAGTAGTTATCGATGAAGATGGCAGAGCGATTTAATTTTACATTTGTTGTGGATTTAGGGGGAAGATGCAGACGTTTGGGGGCTAAGAAGATTATTTGGAATGGATTATTATTATATCGATTGGGGAGAAGAAGAAGAATGATAGACTGTGTGCATGTGTGAAATTATTCAATTTTTCAATAAATGGATTTAAAATATTAAAAAAAAAAAAAAATGTTATTAAGTACATGAAATTAGTTATTTGAAATATAATAAAATTTTAAAAAATTATATATTAGTTCCACTTATTACGAATTGATTGATAGAAATGTAAGCATGAAGTGGGAAGGTAGAATGTGATAGGTAATTAAATTGCATGAAATTAAAATTTAATGTTAATTTTTATTAAATGTTTTTTAATATTATTTAAATGCATAAAATCACAATAGAATTTTATACAATATTAAATATTAGCATTGTAGACAAGAATATTTAAAGCACACGCTAGTAGTTCACAATCAATCAAAGAATCGTCGTCGAAATATTTACTGTTACATATCATATTAGCAATACATGACAAGTTCGCTTTTGGTGTGACACCATTTTGTTTCAAAACATTTACAGAATTTATGAACTGAATATTAATACGATGTGTATTTTCATATAGTTGTGACCGCATAAGATTAATACATTTTACATGATTGAATAAATTATTCAACGTTTCCATAGTGTAATATAAGGAGATATTAGCTGGACTAAATTTTATAAGCTTAACATTATGAATTTTGGTAAATTCTATTACAAATTCTTCAATCCATATTGGTGGGGAATCTAAACTCACGGATAGAACACATTCTTTAATTTCTGCACGTTTTTCAATGAGTGCATCCCATATTGGTGCAGGTAATAGAAGTTGAGTGCCCCGATTATCACCAAGAATAATTTCAACGGTTGATATGGGTCCAACTGCGATTCCAATTTCTAAATATTTATAGGATGTTGATGTCAGCGGGTACCTTCTTCCCAAGATACGAACAGGGCGTGGGTGTGACGGTTTGAAAGTAGAATTAGAACTAGAAGAAATCAATTTCTTTTTTATAAGATACATATAAATTTAAGACATTAGACATACTGTATCGAAGATGTATTCACTTCACTGCACGACCACCAATACTGATCAAGCGATACAATCACTGAATTTATTTTTAATGGAACTTGTTGTTCCTACGTTGTAAAAAGAATTGGTGGCCCCGAAAGGGGCCGATTGTTGTTAATTCATTAAATGCGGACCCGGTCGTTGATATGCTTCAACGGAAGCATTAGCGTCTCCGTTGTTCTCCACATACACCCAGAACATTCCGTAGTACTCTTGAGGAATTAACATGCCTTCACAGAGGCTTTCCGACTGACTAACAAGATTTTTTCGAAGGAGTTTCCTCTTCCTCCAAGTAGTGTCTCGTAATTTCATTGTAAGGTATCCCCACCAGGACAACAGGACTCACGTAGGAAGAAATCAGCATTTTTTGGAAACATGTGCGTTGCAGAAGGGCCAAGAACTGACTATATATATAATCATTTTAAGATTAAGAGTAAGATTAATACATACTTCACATATTTAATTTTCTTAGGAGACGATGCATTATCTTCGGTTGATTCGTTGATTGGAGTATAAGACACAGATTCATTATTTTCTTCATGATATTGAGAACACATTTTGATTTAATTCTATTTATAAAAACTGTATTCAGGTATACAATTAATAGTAATTAATACAATTTTTTTCGGTTCGAAATATTTCAAACACAATTAACTCACACGTGTGACACGAAGTTTACAGATTGAACTTTATATTTTAGCACAACATTTAACGAATAACTCAGGCAAGTTCCCGTAAGAAATGTTTTCAGTTGGCTTCCGACCATTGCAAATATGCTTTACTCCTTCCACTTCTATTTGTTGTTATGAGCTATGTGAATGGCTCATCACATGAATTGGGAGGGGGAGACTTCCTACTCTGATTCGTATCACACATCGAGCGCAAACGATTTGGCCCCCCCCCCCCCCCCCCCCCCCCATTCCCCTCCCCTTACTTTACCATCACAACTACTCGTCAACATGTTCTACATCAATTATGATTATACATTTAGCCAAATTGTATAATAGATGTCTAATATTTCGTCGTAATTGATTAGCAATACATCTATATATCACTTGCAATCTCATAATGTAATATGAAAAAATTTATGTTTAGTATTTATGTTCTTATAAATTGTATAAATGAATGTTTGATTCAATAACAGCTGATTAGTCATATATCTGCATTGTATTTATAACCATTGCATAATACATGAAAAAAAGATGTAAGCATTGTATTTATACTAATACAGTAAGTGTTAAAATGATTTCTAAAAAGAATACATTTTTTTTCTTTTTTTTGCTTAAATAATTTTTAAAATGCATTTGTAATATATTATATGATTTATTTAGTTTCTCGAATTGCGTGTGACTTCTCGTCAGCATAATGTCAGTATAATCTAAAATCATCAGAAATTTTATACGAACAAACAGATGCAACGTGATTGCGACATATGACACCAGTTTAAACTGTGATCAGAATATATAAAAGTAAAATAAAAGATTTGTGTGTAATGTGCTGTTACTTTCAAGAGTTAACAAATCATGGACATGGATGAATTTGTTCTTACTGAACACGAATTGCGGGAACAAGCCGTTCGTTTGAATTGTCTGGATGAATACATTGCATGGGAAGAACGTTGCAACAAATATCTTGAGTCATTGGAACAATATTGTCGAGTAAAGAAACGCCCTCGATTATCAATTGGTACTCAACAATCTCTGATTGCTCGAATTGCACAATTTGAAAGTTTTAAACTAGTGACGCGTACTCGTTTCATACATGAAGGTGCAGGACATTCAAACAATGGTCTCTTGTGGCGTGAATTAGAAACTGCATTCGAAAATCGTGTATTGACAGGTGTTGTAATAAACTCAAATTATATCGATCCACGTAAGTTCCTTCATGGTGCGAGAAGTATAGTGCTTTTACATGTAAGTCATGCATTGGTGAAGCACACTGCACTTAAAGTAAATACGATATTTCATGGGGAATTTATAGCAGGTGATAAATGTGAAAGGAAAAGCTTAAATACCAAAAACTGTGAATTATTTCGCGCATCAAATCTTGAAGAGTGGTATGAACGATGTATTGTTGAATGTACAATAACATTGTTGGAAGAATTTCAGGAATGTGATAGTGGATGGGCATTGTCGCGAATACTGAATTTAATAATCAATTTAAACAAGTATAATCCGATGCATGTTGGATGTCATTTCAAGCTACCGCGAGAAATACTACTTAAAAAAGCAGTAATTTCTGTAAAATCCTATGACGATGCATGTTTCGCATGGGCTGTGGTAGCCACTTTGTATCCAGCTAAACAGTATACATCTCAGCAAAGTTCATACCCATATTATAGAACAGTGCTTAATTTTGAAAATATCGAATTTCCAATATCCATGAATGATATTAAAAAGTTTGAAACGCTGAATAATAGCTCTGTGAATGTATTCAGCATCGAAGAAAACATCAAGAAAACAAAGAAGGATCTGAAGCAAATCATCGTTCCATTACATCTCACTAATCAGAAGAGGGATAGACATGTGAATTTGTTGTACATAGAGAATGATGGCATAGGACACTTTGCATGGATAAAAAATTTGTCTCGACTTGTTGGCACACAATTAAGCAAACAAAGAAAAGAAGTTCATCTGTGATCGGTATGTATAAACGTGTAAGAACATTAAGATTTAAATTTTATGAAGAATAAAAGATTATATATGAATACTTTTACAGATGCTTACACTTCTTCAATTTCCATGAAAGGTTAGATGCTCATCAGAATGATTGTCAGAATATGAATAAATGCACTGTTCTGCTACCCAGCGAGGACGATAAATGGCTCAAATTTAATAATTATTGCAGAAAGGATCGGGTTCCGTTTGTGGTTTATGCAGACCTCGAGTGTGTTTTAGAAAAAATTAAGGATAGTGTCGAAGATGAATGTATATCGCATGCATATCAACATCATAGGGTATTCAGTATTGGATATTATGTGCATTGTTATGTGCATGGTTTATTCGGGAATTAAAGAATTTAGCACAAACTGTTAAATCTATATTATCTAATAATATCTCTATGGTGCACCTAACAAAAGAGCAGTGGGGTGAATTTCACAATGCTATACATTGCCATATTTGTGAGAAACCATTCGATATCAACGAAACACGTGTGCGAGATCATTGTCATTTAACAGGGCGCTATAGATGTCCTGCACATGTTGATTGTAATATAAATTATAAAAATTCATTCCATATCCCGATAGTCTTTCACAATTTATCTGGATATGATTCGCATTTTATCATCATGGAATTAGCTAACGCATTTTGTTCAGTCCTAAGGACTTTGTTGAAAGTACACCGATTTCTAGACTTATAAGAGCATTATAAAACCCGCACCATCGGACCATTTTTTAGTTAAACACCACATCTGTTTCGGCTTAGAATCGAAGTTTAGCAATTATTTTCTAAACGAACACCTTTCGACTCTGCGTCGCGTTTATGACCACCCCCAATAAACGCAGGACACCGCGCGTTCCGTACCGTTAGGTCAGGGTTTTTCCACCGATCGCGAATTCCCTGACCACCATTTTTAGCTGCGGAAAATGTAAGCAGCCCCGCACCAATAGAAATTAGTCTAGCTCCTGATTGGTCGACCGATGCCAACAAAAATCAGTATATAAGAGACACTATTCCGACATCAATCAGACACGAGACATTCACCATTCATTCTTGACACGAATACTCAAACACGCGACGTGATCTGTAGAAGTGTAATTAAATCGTTGTTATTCGTTAAACAATTGATTCTCTCATCCACGACCTGCCACTTTCCATGAGGATCTCAATCAAACCGATTGAGTCATCCAGCATCCCGTGCATCGCCAGGATCAAACGTATTGGGCCTTACAACCCCGATAGACTCCTAAATTGCGGTGCATAAGGGACGCAACACATTTGAAGGTTACATTGATTTACTACCTATAACCAAAGAAAAGTATATTTCGTTTACAAAACATGTAAAAGATGTAACAGAAGAAGAATTAGGTTGTCGAAATTATATAAAATTACGATTTATCGATTCATATAAATTTTTAAATACTAATCTTGATAAATTAGCGTCTTTTCTCAGTAAAGATAAGCTAAAAATTGTATACTCTAATTTTCAAATGTTATCCAAAGAAAAATTTGATTTATTGACGCGAAAGGGCGTCTTTCCATATGAATACATTGATTGCTTTGAGAAATTAGAAGATTCGTGTTTACCATCACGGGAATCTTTTTATAGTTCGCTGACTGATGAAATAGTATCCGAAAGCGATTACGCACACGCTGAGAACATATGGCATTCTTTCGAGATTAAAACTTTAGGTGAATACAGCGATTTGTATTTAAAAACAGATATTTTATTATTAGCAGATATTTTTGAAAATTTCCGTGAAAGTTGTATCAATAGTTATGGTCTAGATCCAGTTCACTATTACACATTACCAGGTTTTACATGGGATGCTATGTTAAAGCATACTAAAGTTAATTTTGAATTGCTCACTGACATCGATATGGTTTTGTTTATCGAGCGGGGTATACGTGGTGGCTTGAGTCAATGTTCTGGGAGATATGCGCAAGCCAATAATAAGTATATGTCATCCTATGATCCATTGAAATCATCATCATATCTCATGTACTTTGATATAAACAATTTATATGGATGGGCAATGTGTCAACCATTACCATATGCAGGATTTCAATGGATCGATAGTGTTGAAAATTTTGATGTATCTTCAATTGCAATTGATTCATCGATAGGTTATATTCTTGAAGTTGATATAGAATATCCACAACATCTACATGATGATCATACTGATCTACCGTTTTGTCCAACACGTGCCAAACCCCCTGGTAAAAAACAGGATAAGTTATTGGCTACATTATACGATAAGGAGCGTTACGTTATACATTATCGCAACTTACAACAGTGTATTCATCATGGTCTCCGCATTACAAAGATACACCACATTCTCCAATTTAATCAATCACCATGGCTTCGCGATTATATAGAACTCAATACTCAATTTCGAACACATGCATCAAATGATTTTGAAAAAAATTTGTATAAATTAATGAACAATGCAGTATTTGGTAAGACAATGGAAAATGTTCGAAATCATGTTGATGTAAAACTTCTGACAAAATGGGACGGAAAGTTTGGTGTAGAGGCAATGATCTCAAAACCTAACTTTCATAGCAGAAGTATTTTTTCAGAAAATTTAATTGCAATTGAGTTGCGTAAACTTATGGTTAAATTCAACAAACCAATTTACGTTGGTATGGCTATTCTAGACATATCAAAAACATGTTTGTACAAATTCCACTACAATTATATGTATCCATTACACAAACGAAATTGTAAAATTCTGTATACTGACACAGACAGTTTAATTTATTATATTCAATGTGAAGATGTTTATGAGATGATGAAACGCGATATCCATAGATTCGACACCAGCGATTATCCAATAGACAATGTATATGGTATACCGCTTGTCAATAAAAAAGTGCTTGGTTTGATGAAAGATGAAAACAGTGGTTCAATAATGACTGAATTCATTGGACTTAGAGCAAAGATATATGCTTTGAAAGTGTTTGGTAAAAAAGATGTGAAAAAGTTGAAAGGTGTTAAAAACAATGTTGTAGCCAAAATGATAAATTTCGATGATTACAAACATTGTTTACATGATGCATTTGAAATACCTCGTCGTCAGTCATGCATAAGGTATATACTATAACAGAATTGAAAATTGCTCTCAGTCCATATGATAATAAGCGATATATTATAGCTGATTCAAATGATACACTACCTTGGGGGCATTATAAAATAACATTGTAACGGATAGAAGTTTCATAATAATAGATTGACATTATTTTATGAAAATTGATTTATTTGCATTTTTTTTTTTTTTTTGTTTTATATTAATATTGTAGTAAAAACATCTTTTTATGTTTACAATACATTATTTTTATGTATCCATGAGTTGTGTGAATTATCAAATGCTAACCATTTAACATATACTTTATCATCCCTCTTACGCAATACTTTTTCCACTAAATACACATCGGGATTGTTAACGCGCTGTAATTCATGTTCATAAAATCCTCCCGCAATAGGTTTTCCGCATGAATCTTGTAGCAGATAAGTCACAGGATTAGTTAACTGTACTTTGATTATCTTGAACACTTCAGCTGTCCAATTTGGCGTATATCCTTTGTCGAAAATGGTTTTGTATTTGCTGATGCGTACAGAGTCACCAACCTTGAATCTCGATGGAGCAGCAATCTTTATATTGTTATATACTGTGTTCAGAAGCTTATCTGCAATTGTTGGGGTAACATCACATGGCCGCATTCCAATAGGTCTATGTTTTCGCATATTGTATTCAGCCACAAGACTTGGTAATGCATCGATCCATCTATATGTTCCATTGAGTGTAAACAGTTTCCACATATGATGTTTTAAAGTACGATTAAAACGTTCCACGATGGATGCCTTCATCACTGAATATGTTGAATAGTGATTAATATTATGTTTTTTTAAGAATCTCTGCACATCAGCATTGTAAAATTCTTTTCCTTGATCGGTTTGTAAATTTTTTGGACATCAATCTCGAATTATTTTTGCGAATGCTTTGGCTACTTCGAAACCATTTTTTGTTTTGAGTGGTACAACTCATGCATATTTGCTTAATGCATCTATAACTATGAGTATGTAATGATAACCTTCATTGAATCGTGAGTATGGACGCATCTCAACCATATCAGCTTGCCACAAATCATCATATCCATGTACGATAACACGTCTGCGGGGGAAATTTCTTCGAGCTGACGCATGCAACTCCTTTACAAGCTGTTGCTTTTCGAGGCTATGCTTTTCCTTAGATTTCATTGATTTGTACATTGTTGTTACTACTGTGGTTTGTTATATAATCTTCCTCTTGAGAATGAGGGTTTAATACTTGCAATACTTGTCGAACATCATTTTGCAGTATTATTAAATTGTTCTGAAATGTAGCCAATCTTTGTTCAAATTCCTGCTGTATTTGTTGAACATTATTCTGTATTGTTATCACATTGCTTTGAAATGTGCTCAACTTTTTCTCAAATTCCTGCTGTTGAACCTTTAAGATTGATATGCATTGTTCCAAGTACTGTTTATTGACTGCATCTGTGTCGACCTCTGGCTGTGCAACATTTCGAATTTTGCAGTATTTTGCATCAATGTTGGATCCAATCATGCAGAGCGCATTATCGCGTATATAATTTCGAAACATGCTACTCCATTTATAGTACTCTACTGGTGAGGTCTCATACTTTCTAAGTGATACCCCAAACTTATTGATTGACATTTCGTTGTGAATAAATCAATTATCAGCTTGCAGTTTAATTTATAATGAGACCTGCTTTGCGAAGTTCTTCGATAATCGATAGAAACTCGTTGTCATGTGAATTGTTACCCGCTTGACGCGATGCTTCTAACAAACGCAGGCGATCTACTAATTCATTTGGATCATCCCAATGTATATAATCGATTTGGTTATTGTTTACTGTCATAGCATTTGGTATCTGCTTGTTAACTGTTATGACATTTGGTGTAGTAAGTTCAAATCCTCTACCTGTTCGGCTCTTAATTGTATGCGCAAGTAAAGGAGCAATTATATGTTTGTATTTGTAACCTTTGTTACCCATTATGGGGCTTTGAGAGTTATGATCACGCTTGTGTGCATTGGTTGCCATCAATATGCTCTTGTATTTTTGCTTATCAGTATCAGTGTACACTGCATCGTCAGGAATTCTCATAAAAATTAATTCATATTGTTGCTCCTCTCCCGTTCGTTGGTGAGAGCTAGTGTACTCCACCGCCGATAGCCGTCAGGTGGGAAGGAGATAGGATGATTGGGGCCTTGGCCAGGTTAAAGAGTTAGGACTCACCGTGTACTTGACTACCTTTTTATTCAACACTAATTAGCTCTGGTACTGTCGCGTGTGGTTAGCTGGACAGGCTATACCAAAGTGCGATGCGTTCCTCGATCGTTTCCACGATCCGCGTTCCTTTTGGAGGCAAAACGGGGATGGCCGAAGCCGTCACGTTTTCCCGATTCTAGCGAATTCGCTTAGTTCGGCGCGGAGGTATTAAGACTCCGCGGTTTTTGCTGCTAAGCGCACGTGTCTTTACACGAGCTACATCCCTCCCCCCTTGGAAGACGGACGTTACGCGGACGAATCGTAACGGGAGTACCAGAGCCTTATCTACATATGTTTTCCGCGTGTACAGTTTTGGATTACAATCGTTTCTTACTCTTTAGTCGCGCGACGCTGGTTGTGAAACATCTGCGAAAGGTGGGGTTACATATATCATTTCTCTATGTTTCACTTTCATCATTACGTATATGATGACGCTCGTGCTTACTAATACTACGATGGTTAGACTGCTGGGGTACATTATGTGAAGTAAAGTTGTCTTATCGGAAATGTTTAATTCTTCCGATTCGTTTCCTAATTTGTTTTGTAGGTGGGTGATGTCTTCTGTTTTTTGGAGTATGTTGTGTAATTGTATTTGTGTGTAAGGTTCTTTGTTAGTTTTATATGAATTTGTTTGATTAGGTAGTGTTAGATTATATATTGTTGCAGTATCTAAGTTAAGGAGTGCGCTATATGTTGTTTTTTGGGACTGCAATGTTACTTCCTGAGTGTGTAGTTTACATTTACTTAGTATTGTTATTGTTCCTGACCGTTCGATTATTGTTCTAATTGTTCTTTGGTTACATTCTAGTTCTATTTTCTTCGGTTCATGCGTTGCGTATATCCATTTTTCGGGGCGTGACGTCTTTATCCATATAGAATGGTTAGTCGCAAAATGTTCTATTCTACAATTTTTGGGCATTTCAATGGATGGTTCTAGCCATAGTTTGTATTCGCAGTCCATGTTGTCTGTAATTTTGTATACTGGGAACGAGTTGCAAAGGTATTGGGACGCTATGTTTTTACAATCTTTTAAATCCTCCGTATTCGCTATTATATACTTATTTATGTTAGTGTAACGTCCCTAAAGCGATGCTACGTTGTCCATGGAAGAGCGGCTTTCCGATGGACGAAAAGTGGGGTTCATGTGGCGTGCGGTTAAGGAGTTAAAATCCAAAGCTTAGATCTTTCTTGACAATAATTTATTCAGTAAACCCTATTCTAATTCTAACGTAAATACAATACTAATGCCTATTCTAATTCGTTAAATATTTATAAGAACAAATAAGGTTAATTATTATGTACAGACGAGGTTATGTTGATTGTAATCGTTATGCGATATACTTCTATCATTTATCTCGATAACGCGAGAGTTAGGTTATGTGTCTATGCTTAAAATTCGTGAATAAGAGTAATTATGCTGTTATTAATTATTAATCCGTATTAATTGCGGTAGAGGATACGCAGTGTAAGTGTGTGTGTGTGTGTGCAATAGATCTTGTCTCGTATGCCCTGGTCGCTGCCGAAGTTATAGGTGGCTATAACCTAAGAGCGGTCTCAAGGTTTCATGAAACATATAATCTTTGCTTGATTGCCTAAGTATCCGTAAGCCCTTCGTTATCTTTTCTACATCAGTCGCTACCTTGGAGAAAAGACTCTTCAGGACCGGTCTTAGAAATGCGTCCGACTAGGAATGGCTTCTAGCGTTTGTTGGCAAGCGATTCGTCTGCTTACGGCAAGTACGAACTCTATATTAAAGGAGCATCAATTACTATTTGGTAGAACGGTCGCTACCCCTAAAGGAGCGGTATCGATCTTTAGTATATCAGCTACCTCCAAGATGTCGCCCGTACTGTACTTGCTTAGAATCGTCGTAGTGCACCTGTCATAAAGTTACTCAAGATTGAACCTGTAAAGGAGCATCGAATACTCTTGATCTCTGGAAAACGGTCGCTACCCCTAAAGGAGCGGTCTCGATCTCACTGGACGAGTATCTCAGCTGCCTCCCAGATCTTCGTCTATTCGGAACCTGATGCCAGAGAGAAGTGCGTTCCTGCTGCTGTCGCAGCTCCTTTTATACCCGCCAGTCGGAGTTCGCACATACGCAGTTGTTCTAATTCTAATGGCGCTCTTATTCTAATAGTGACTGTTTTAATATGAAAACGTACGAAATATGTTATACTTATATGAGAATGTAATTAAAATCTATAATATATAATGTGTGTCGTAATACAAAAATGTCTATTAGTAAATGGATGAACAGAATACGCGCTTATATACAGTAATAAGATAGAAATAGGAAGAGATAGACATATTTACAATAGGATGGAGAGAGACAGCGATAGTAGAGAGAGATAGAGTGAAAGAGGAAGAGACAGAGACAGAGTCGTGGGGCGTTACACCTCCCCCCTTACGGAATCTCTCGTCCTCGAGAGATCGAGTCTTGACTTGGATTTTACCCATTGCTTTTTCAAGATTTTTGGGATTTCCTTTGTCTTCCTGCTCTGAGATGGGTCTTCTTTTGGTGGCCTCGTGCATCGGGTGCACCTGCAGTTCCTATTTGAATTTGGGGGTCGTTTTGGGGTAGGTTCTTGTATTGGTTCCAGTCTGGCTCTGGAACGTCCACTTGTAGTAGCCGGTACGGGATCGTGAGTTTTGGGAGGGGTCCAGGGTCCGGGGTTATCGGTGGGGTCGGGGTGACTGGGAGGGACCAGGTTTCCTCTGGAGGCTGGACGGCTGGAGCGTCTTCTGCAGGGGCAGCTGCTTTTGTTGGGACGAGGACTGGGGCGCCCTCTGGATAAAGGCCTGGGACAGCTCTTGCTACCATTATCCTGGTCCCCGGAACGACTGGCACATTGCTCCGCACAGTCGGCTTTGACTGTGTTTCTCGGTGCTGCTTCGTTAGATTAGAGGCTATTAGTATTTTCAAAATGAAAGAATAAAGAAAATTTCAGTTAATGGTTACCGGTCCTAAGACGGATTCTGGGATAGGGAGAATGGGAGCGGGTATCTGGAGTAAATTATCCATGATTCTTTCCAGGTTAGCTCTGTAGGTTCTTCGTTTGCCTGCTCGCTTCGGCATGATGTTCTCTTCTGTGGCGATTGTGATTTTTGCGTTCTTTTATACCCTTTTTCCGAAGCTGTTGAAAAATCTTGTAGGTTTCTGATTGGTCCCCTTGTTTTTCCTGTTTCCTTATTGGTGCGCTTGCAGCTTTGCGCAGGAGTATTTATATCGTTCGAATTTTCCTCTTGCGCATTTGCTTCTTATCGGTCGTGGGGCGCACTTTGGTCGCGCCATCTTGGTTTTGCAATAATGTTCCAAGAAGGTTATGGATATTTGGATGAAATAAATGAAACCCTTTTTTTTTTTTTTTTTTATTATTATTATTATTATTATTATTATTATTATTATTATTATTATTATTATGTCCTAATTGGGACAGGCCTGTCTTGTCCCAGGATGAACCAGTCTTCTTTGGAAAATTGCTGGGACGCCTGCCTGCATTCCATGCACTTCGCCGCCGGGTAGTGCCCGTATAGAATGCGGCGGCAAAAGTGGCATATTGCGAGTCTTCTCCTTGCCGCCTTTGTTACCAATAAGTGCGCGTCGGGACAGTCAGCTATTTCTCCTGGTTCTCGTGTTACACATTTCCCGCAGGCCATCCTTGAGAATTTCTTGATCAGGCACACTTCTACCGGCGCCGTTTTTTTTAGACATGTATACCGTTCCATGGTCTTCTAGAAAATAATGTATTCTATTCTATATCTTCTTTAAAATTTCCTATTTTTTTTTTTTTTTACTCACGATCTTGGCTCTTTTGATTGTCAGTTGTTTCTTGGCGTCGGTAATGGCCGCTGGCTCTGTCTTAATGTATGTATTTTATGATAGATGGGCTTTTTTAATTCTGTCCATATGGACAACCTTAAGTTTTTTCGGTCCTATAGCAATTTTTACATTATTATTCTCTAGGATTTCAATGACCTGGTAAGGCCCTCTGTATTCGCTACTTAGTTTATCACGTCGCGGATTGAGTAGCATCACATAATCTCCAACTTTGTAGATTTCAGGATGAATTTTCCTGTCATAGTAATATTTTTGTCTATACTTTGATTGTTCGAGATTAGTTCGTGCTAATTCCCGAATGGAATGTAATTTGGAAATTAAATTGTCTACATAATCTGTATAAGTGCCTAGACTGTCATTTGAAGGAATGCTTGAGGGTAAGCGCGCTTTTCTGCCGAAGACAAGTTCGTGCGGAGTGAATTTTGTTCCTTCGTGTGTGCTTGTATTATAGGAGAACATTGCTTGAGGTAACCATAGATCCCATTGTTTCTCCTTGGATACGTAATGCTTCAAGTATTCGATGAGAACATGATGACTTCTTTCAATGGAACCATTCGACTGAGGGTGAAAAGCGGAAGTTCGATATTGCTTGATGTGGAAGGCTTGTGCAAATTTCCTCATAAGGGATCCTGTGAAATTAGTGCCTTGATCTGTTAATATTGCCTTTGGGCTACCAAATCTGCATATGAAATGTTCAGTGAACGCTTTGGCAACATCTTCAGATGTGGTCGCCATTAATGGGACTGCAAGGGAGTATTTTGTGAGGTTATCTTGGATTGTCAGAATGTGACTATGATTCCTTTCAGTGTAGGGAAGTGGTCCTAAGATATCCATGGAAATTTTGTCAAATGCATCCACAGGTGTGTCTGTTATTATCATTGGTTCCTTGTTTTTTACTCTAATTTATTTCTTTGACATTGTAGGCAAGTTTTGATGAAATTTGTAACATCATATTTCATGTTTTTCCAGTAGTATTGACTTCTGATGCGATGGTAAGTCTTCTTAATACCCTTATGACCTCTTATTGGTGATTCATGGTTTTCCTTCATGATTTGTAGGCGATCTTGCTGTGGTGGAATCTGGATGGTGCCCTTACACAAAATAAACTTCATATTTGTTTGCAGAAAATTTAACCGGATTAAATTTTGTAATTTATTCCACGGAATTTTTCCTTTTTCTCCTGATATGCATGCTTGCGTTATGTTTTCTTGTTGCAGCTTAATCCTTAGTGACTTCAATACCTTATGGAGGGTTTCTTCTGAAGGATTGCTGGTAGTGACTATACCAAAGACAGTGTTCCTACCTTTCTTTAATTCTACTATTTGTCCTGCTTGCAGTGGTTTGCATGGTTTGATTTTTTTCTGTTTTATTAATTCTTCCCCTAATGTTCCTAATGGTTTGCTATTTTCATTAATGAATATTATTATCGTTTCCTTCCTCATCCATAGGTGATCGTTGGACTCCTGAATATTAACTCCTACAGGCACATTACTAACAACTTTTGGTTTCTTGTGCACTTCTTTTGTTGGCTTCTTCTGCACTGGTCCATAGACTTGAGGGGTAAGTATTCTGTGTTCCTTCTTGCTGATCCTTATAGGGGATACGGGGGCTGTTAATGTACCACTAGAGTCTGACATTGGTTCCCTTTTAGGTGCGGTAAGTGTTGCTTCGCTGGAACTTGTACTGCTACTAGTTTTTGAGCAAGAATCTATTTTTGGTGGGTCTCTAAATTGATGTTTGGGGACTATTGTTTCCTCGTCAGCTTCCATAATTTCATTCCAGTCAGTAGGTTCTGGTTTTTGCTTAAGGGGAGTTGGTTTACTAGGATTTTTGGCAGGAGGTGATCTTGGGGTTTCATGGACTTCCACTTGAATTGTTCGCTTCTTAGGTGCAGGTTGGTTGGAGGAGGAAGTTGTTTGGCTCTTTTTCCTTTTTTGTTTCTTTTTTTCGTTAACTTCTACTTCTGTTTCGTTATCTGTATCGCTTGAATATATTCTTGCTTGTTTCTTTGGGGCTGGATTCCCAGATGCTGAAGTTGTGGTGCTTCTCTGGCGTGTTGGGAACTGGTGATATTCCTTTTTCTTCTTGTGATCTTCAGGAACAGAGCTAGAGTGAGATGTTGATCTCTGACGTGTTCTGTACTGGTGAACTTCTTTTTTCCTTTTGTGACCATGGTCAGAACTAGAGCGAGATGTTGATCTTTGACGGGTTCTGTACTGGTGAAATTCATTTTTCCTCTTGAATTCATCCGAATCTGGGCTTGAGTGAGTAATTGCTCGTTTTGCATATACAGGAAGTGAAGTCGGATTCCTGGATAAGGCGTCGGCGTTAGTATTATATTTGCCAGGTTTATAAACGATTTTAAACTCATACTCAGCTAGTTTTAGTTTCCAACGCATTAACCGTGACGTTGGGTTAGTCAGATTTTGTAACCATTCTAATGGTTTGTGGTCTGTGATGAGAAGGAATTTCTTGCTATGCACATAAGGTCTAAAGTGATGCACAGCATATACTACAGCAAGTAATTCTCGCTCTGTTGGAGAGTATCTTGTCTCGGCATCGTTCAGGACTCTGGATGCATATGCTATGGGAAGGTCCTTACCGATTTCTCCTTGGCTGAGAACAGCACCTACAGCAAAGCCAGATGCATCTGTTGTTATGTTGAACATCCTGTTAAAGTCAGGGTACTGTAAGATAGGCTCTTTACAAAGTGCATCTCGTAGAAATTCGAATGCTTTATGTTGGTTTCCTGTCCACTCGAAAGTGTAGTCCTTTTTTGTTAAGTTTGTTAAAGGTCTAGCAATTTTAGAAAAATCCTTAATGAATCGACGATAGTATCCGCACAGTCCCAAAAATTGTTTTACATTCTTCTGTGTTTTGGGAATTGGAAAATTTTTTACGGCTTCCAGTTTTTTTGGATCAGGTTTAACACCATGTTCGCTGATGATGTGCCCTAAGTATGCGACTTCTTTCTTTAAGAACTCGCATTTTTCTGGTTGTAGTGAGAGGTTGGCCTCTTGTAAACGTTTCATTAGTTTCTTGAACTTAATTGTATGTTCATTAAGTGAACTTGCATAGAGGACTATGTCGTCGACGTATACTAACAGTTCTACCCCTTGTAGGCCAATTAGAACTTCGTCCATTAGCCTCTGGAAGGTTGCAGGAGAATTTTTGAGACCAAAGGGCATCCGTACATATTCATAATGCCCGTAGGTGGTGGAGAAGGCGGTTTTGTGCCGGTCTTCAGGGTGCATGGGGATTTGGTGGAATCCAGAAGCCAAGTCAAATACAGAAAAGTATTTGGCGCTTCCTAATTGGTCCAATATATCTGCGATATTTGGAAGTGGATAACCATCTCCCATAGTTATTTCGTTGAGTTTCCTGAAGTCGATAACCATCCTCCACTTCTTTTTCCCTTGGGAATCTTCCTTCTTCGGAACGATCCAGACGGGGGAGTTATATGGGGAGGAAGAGGGTCTAATAATTCCCTTATCGAGAAGGTCATTTACTTGATTTTTTATTTCCTCCTTGTGTACTTGAGGATAGCGGTATTGCTTAACGTGTATAGGAACTTCATTTTCGGTAATTATCCTGTGGTATACCTTGTTTGTAGCTTGTAGCTCTTCTCCAGGAAGTAAGAATCTGTCTGCATGTTGCTTTACCAAGGTCTCTACACTGGCTCTTTCTTCAGAGTTAAGGTGATTTAGGCGCATGTGTTGGAGTACCTTGTAAGCTCGACACGGGTCCTTATATCTTCTTGTGCAGTTTTCAGCTGAAGGTGCCTCTTCAAAAGGCTGTATTTCGACCGTGGGCACTGGAATTTCGATATCTTCAGTTGAAGAGTTAATAGCAAAGAGATAGGCGGTGCCATTATGGTTTGCTACTACAGCATTTCCCATGTAGATGTTGGGATGTATGTTCATTTTGGGAATATACCCTGTGGTTGCTTGTAAATTAGCGACGCGTACGTAGATTTGACTTCTTGTTCTTGCGGGAATTGTAATAGTTTCTGGATCTGCAAAGGGTAATACCTCATTCCCTAATGTTATTGCAGATTTTGTGTAATCGATGGTCGCCTTGTTACTTCCAAAAAATTCAGTTCCCAGTATGCCGTCCTGAGGTATAGGAAGGTTTTCAACGATGTGAAAGGTGATTTCTGTATTTAAGGTCTTTACTTTTATATACCCTAGGGTAGTAAGTCGTCCTTCCGTAATTCCGTGGAGATCGAAGATGAGATTGGTTGATATAGGTGCATAAGCAGAGATGGCAGACTCCTTTATGACATTTAAGTCAGAGCCTGTATCCACCATTAAGGTTGCTCGCCCATTGTCGAATTCTGGACCACAGAGATTAATGCTTGGAGGTTTGCTTATTTGTGTTGTGGCGAGTTTAAGTATGGCTTGTCTACGTACCATTCTTGGTTGTACTGGTTCTCTTTGAGGTCTCTCCTGGTTAGCGGTTTTTGCAGCTTCCCGTTGGTCGAAGTACTTCTTCTTCCTGCATTGCTCAATTGTGTGTCCCTTAAATTTGCAGAATTGACATGTAGGAACGTCTGTAAGTTGAGCGTTTCTTCGAGGACGGTTTAGACTTCGGCATTCTTGAACTGTATGACCTCTCTTCTGACAGAATTGACAGTGTTTCATCTGCCAATCTACTCGAGAAACTTGTTGTTGATTTCCCATAGGCTGACTACTACAAGTATTTGTATTATGGCCGTAGCCGAAACAATTTGTACATTGGGTATTCTGAATAAGACCTTCTGCCATTCGAATTCGCATTTGATTTTCGTGATGTTCGGCCTCTGCCCTAATAGCTGCGCTAATAGTTGCGTCGAGAGTACTATAATCACAATATCGCATACGGGAAAATATCTCGGGTTTTAACCCTGTTAAGAAAGCCTTGACAGCGTTGCGTTCCGCAGTTATATTGTATTGCGCGGTATGATCGGGTACTTCGATATCGTTACAATTCCTTATTTGTAGTAGAATGTTCGAAACGCGACTACTATAATCTACGACGGCTTCATTTGGCATCTGAGCAATTTTAGACATGTTGCCATATAATTGTATTGACGAGTGTAATGGAGCGAAACGCGAACTGAGCACGGAAATAAGGTCTTCAATGGTGTTATAATCACCACTTAAAACTACTCGTGAAGCTTGTCCAAAGAGTTTGTTTTTTATTAACTGTACTAATCCGTACTCAGCGTTTGGAGCAATCATTCGCCTAGCACTGCGACAGCTTTTTGCAAATTGATAAACGGCTAAGTTTCTACCGTCAAAAGAAGGAACTGTAGCAGCGGCATCTCTAATGCTCATATGTGGAAAAAGGGGGAGTAGTATGAACAGGCGTCGCATTACCAGTGTTTAATTGTAATTGCTCCAAATCGTTCGCTAGGTTATCTACGCCAGGGTTGTTAGTCGATGCCATTATGCCAAGTCAGATATAAGCCCCGCTGAGAAGTAATTCTCGTTGCCACAACTTAATCGATAGTACTCACTTATATTTTGGAGTAGGTTTCACAAAGCTTATTATCCTAAGATATTAAGCTTATCGTGGGTTGATTCTATCGAAATTACACGCGGTTCTACGCTTCGTATATCCCACCCCCCTGTCACCAAAAAGTGTATACGTAGTCTGTAACGTCCCTAAAGCGATGCTACGTTGTCCATGGAAGAGCGGCTTTCCGATGGACGAAAAGTGGGGTTCGTGTGGCGTGCGGTTAAGGAGTTAAAATCCAAAGCTTAGATCTTTCTTGACAATAATTTATTCAGTAAACCCTATTCTAATTCTAACGTAAATACAATACTAATGCCTATTCTAATTCGTTAAATATTTATAAGAACAAATAAGGTTAATTATTATGTACAGACGAGGTTATGTTGATGGTAATCGTTATGCGATATACTTCTATCATTTATCTCGATAACGCGAGAGTTAGGTTATGTGTCTATGCTTAAAATTCGTGAATAAGAGTAATTATGCTGTTATTAATTATTAATCCGTATTAATTGCGGTAGAGGATACGCAGTGTAAGTGTGTGTGTGTGTGTGCAATAGATCTTGTCTCGTATGCCCTGGTCGCTGCCAAAGTTATAGGTGGCTATAACCTCAGAGCGGTCTCAAGGTTTCATGAAACATATAATCTTTGCTTGATTGCCTAAGCATCCGTAAGCCTTTCGTTATCTTTTCTACATCAGTCGCTACCTTGGAGAAAAGACTCTTCAGGAGCGGTCTTAGAAATGCGTCCGACTAGGAATGGCTTCTAGCTCTTGTTGGCAGGCGATTCGTCTGCTTACGGCAAGCACGAACTCTATATTAAAGGAGCATCAATTACTATTTGGTAGAACGGACGCTACCCCTAAAGGAGCGGTCTCGATCTTTAGTATCTCAGCTACCTCCAAGATGTCGTCCGTACTGCACTTACTTAGAATCGTCGTAGTGCACCTGTCATAAAGTTACTCAAGATTGAACCTGTAAAGGAGCATCGAATACTCTTGATCTCTGGAAAACGGTCGCTACCCCTAAAGGAGCGGTCTCCATCTCACTGGACGAGTATCTCAGCTGCCTCCCAGATCTTCGTCTATTCTGAACCCGATGCCAGAGAGAAGTGTGTCTCTTGTTGCTTTCGCAGCTTCTTATACACCGGCCAGTCGGAGTTCGCGCATGCGTAGTATCTTATTTCTAATGGCAATCTTATTCTAATCGCAAATGAAAACGTACGGCATAGAAAAGTACAAAAATATTAATTAGTATTAAAATAACAGAATACGCGGTTATATATAATAATAAAGTATTAGTAGAAAGAGAAGGAAATAAATACAATGAGGTAGAGAGAGATGGTAGTGGATAAAGAGAGATGGCAAATATATAGAGAGAGATAGGGTAGGATAGAGTACAGTAGAGCTAGAGAGAGCTGTCGCGGGGACACGAGGGCTGCAAGGGTCTCGTCCGGGCACGTCTGCCTTGGCGAGAACTCCGATGGAGCTGATGTTCTACCAACACCCTGACGAGCTTGCTCGCCAGGTGAGGGGAATTTCGGCGAAGTTTGGGGCCCGACTGGCTCAAGACCACTCACCGCACCTCCACGTGGGGTCCCTGGACCTCCGCCCCAGTAGTTGGTACTCGCTTGCGAGTGCCAATTTGCTGGACGCGGAGGACGAACGCGGTGAGCTGGCATGGGATAGAACATCGACGACGACTTTGGCACATAAGACGGGCGTTTAGGGTACGGGCCTACCCGCAAGAGGGTATCGGACATGCGAGATGACGACTAAAGGTATTAACGTTTACGGTGCAGGGGGCGTCGGATCCCCCAGCACCGGCGCGGATGGGAGTGGCCGTCCGGGCTCCCCCGCGTCGTCATCCATCGACCGGGAGAACGCTGTGGTAGACCACCAGGCCACAGTGTTCAGCTCTACTACTGGTGAAGAGGCGTCCGGGTCAGGCAGATCGTCTGTCCCGGCGTCTACTTCGAAGACTAACGCACCCAGGGTCGTTAGTGAGGTGACCCTCGCGCGCCCTGTGGTGCGCTTAGAGCGGCTGCCGGGACCGAGTTCCGGCCGCAGCCGCAAAAAGTCTCCATGGAGATCCGCGTCAGCCGGCATAACGGACGACGACGGATGGGATTCCACCAGCTCGGCGGGTTCCATTCGGTCCGTCCGGCTGCCTCGGGCCCCGCGGCCCACAGCAAAGAAACGCGGTCGACCCCCAACTACAGGGGAGTACGTCGGCCTCGCGGAAGCTAAGCGTCTGCTAATCCAGCTGACGCTGCAGGAACGGCAGCTAAGGGAGGAGGCTGAAGTGGAAGACCCCGCGGTTTTGGCTCCACCGATATCGAGGTTCTGCAAGCCCATCCGCGACCTACGCTGAGGTCATGGCGCGCGCGGTGGCGGGCGTACGCCTCCAGGACGTCGGTATAACCGACCTTAAATATCGAAAGGGCCGCACGGGGTCATCCATTCTGGAGGTCCCCGACCCAGAAAGCGCGCTCTGCGCAGATCGCCTCAGTGAGAGGCTCATAGAAGTATTCCGCGGCACGGACGTCAAAGTGTCCAGGCCCGTAAAATGCGGCGAAGCGCGCATAAGCGGCCTGGACGAGTCCGTGACCGCGGAGGCGGTGGCGGCCGCCGTAGCAGGCATCGTCGGTTGCCGCACCGAAGAAGTGCGCACCGGCATTGTCCGCCGATCCGCGTCCGGGCTGGGCACCGTTTGGCTTAGGTGTCCAGTCGTGGCCATGAACAAACTCATGGCCGCCGTTCGCATACGGGTCGATTGGACATCGGCCCGGGTCGAGGCGCTGGCTGCGCGTCCCCAGCGATGCTTCAAATGCCTGGACTTGGGGCACGTGCAGCAGAGGTGCCCCACAGAAGCAGACCGCCGCGCCAGGTGCTACACATGCGGTAGCACCGAGCACATGGCGCGGCAATGCACGGCACCGCCGAAGTGCCCGGTGTGCACTGACCTGGGCCGCCCAGCCAACCATCGACTGGGCGCAAAAGCCTGCGCGCCGCCACCGCCAAGAAGGGGGAGGAAACCACGCCCTACACCCGAGGCGTCCGGCCAAGTTGGCCCGGCCGCCTCGGCAACGAGGGACAAAGAAGAACCACGGGCCCCTGAGCCCGCACCGATGGAAGGAGAATCCGGCCGTGGGGAGGCCATGGAAACGGCCTAAAATTCACCCCCACGGTCAAAATCCTCCAGGCCAACCTCAACCACTCGGCCGCGTCGCAGGACCTTCTGCAACAGACGCTGGTCGAGCTTGGTGTGGGTGACAACGCTGCGCGTGGTCGCCGGGGGGAGCGAGGAAGAAGGTGCCGCCTCAGTCGGGCGCCGGGTTCGTGTAGCAAATGAAGGGGGTCAGCTATATTTCGGTTTTAAACAGTCCTTTATTGTTCTCTAGTTACGCACGGCGGAAGAGGCCGGATGCCCCTCGTATACGATTCGGAGTGGGAGCCGCTGCTCCTTCTCGGCGAGTGGGGAGTCCCACTTGGTCGCTCACGTTGGGAGTCGTAGCTCCCCGGTTAGTCGGCGTCGGTAGGTTGGGAACCGCTGTTCCCTACGGTATGCGGTAGAGGGGATTTGGTATCTCCAACGGCGGTGTCGGCGGACGTTGGGAGCCGCTGCTCCAGGTTGTGCTTACAGTACGCTGGGGAGTAGGATCATCGGGATCGGAATCTGAGGTTGGCGCTACAGGCCACGTCGGCTATGCCACCCGTTGACCATGGGCCGAAGAGTCCTTTGCCTGTGTCCACCGGGCTACGCCACGGGTGATGCACAGAGACCCGAGGTTGGTGACGCGGAGAGGTAACTCTCCCGTCGAGGATCACGGTTATTACCACAAGGAGCGGTTAGAACACCACCTCCAAGGGTCCGTTGGAGGACTGCGGACAGTCTATTACAAAAGAGAGAACCAGCTTGTGTGCTCGTTGCGGTATCGCTCGCTGTAGGCACGCTCGGTAACTGAACCGCTCTGCCGCCTGGTCCGGCCTGCCCGCCTTTTATTCTCACGGTGTCGCGATTTCACTCGTGAGATCGGCCGCGGCGCGAACCAGGGCGGCCTCGAGTGGGGAGTTCGCGGCCTTCCTCTTACTCGTTATAGGAGTGACGCAAGACTGACTGCGAGACTCGCGTGTGTCTCCGCGGAAACGCGGAATACGCTAATTAGCCGTTATGCGGCGCTCGCTTATCCTATTTTATCTTTGTCCAACGTTCGACAGTTTCTCTTTCTCTCTCCCAGGTTCTAATGTCCCCACTCGATGTCGGGCCTGAAATTCGATCAGCTGACACAGATCGTTCACGTATTCGAGTTCAACTCTAATAGCTAAAAACGAGTCATACACCAAATTTACCGTGTTTGTTAGTAGCGCAACGGAATCTCCTACCGAAGGCGACCTTCGGTTGGCCACGTATATCAACAGCCAACGGTTGTCGCGAACGAGATAAAGTGCTCGTTATATCATCGCTTTTTTAAATAATATGGAAAGCCTTCTGTATTCTCGACATGAGCAAATCACTTACTTCAACGAACTGAAAGATTGACTACAATTTTGAATACATTAATTGTTCGACCTTTTTTGTTAGAAATTTACACAGTGTATCCGTGAATCAGTATAATTAGCAATCTTTATTGTTTAAAATGTGGGGAGGACGAGCGGGGTTTTAATAGAAAAATGAACGGTCATCATATAACACTAACAGTTTATTTAGAGTTCGTAATTCCGATCGAACTGCGATCGATCTGTCACTCGTGGACTTCTGACCAGCACGCGGATCGTGCACGTTGCTATTACACTTCGTTTTCTCAGACAGACTCTCTGCTGACACGCTGTCTCTCTTAAATCTATCCTGAGTGGTTGTTTTTCCCCACTACATCCGATCTGCGGAATATTTGGGAAAACCCACCCGCCTAAAGAAGTCAGCGGAGTAAGGGCACGTGGATACCGTGGGGTGCAGTCGCCCGAGCTCTCGGCCGCTGCCTGGGTTTTCCCCATCTGGCCTGCAGGATGGAGTTTTACGGTGCGTCAATGTGCATTGACAATTTTCTTAAACGCGATTCTTACAATTCCTAAAAATCGCCACGGGTCACATCTGCACCATAAACTCCACCTCGGTCTCATCGGGTCGACCTTGCGCCCATGCCTCGGCCACTTGCACCCTTACTTTGCTCTCCAAATTGCCTACAAAAAAGAATATTACATGAGAAGGAGAATGCTGGAAGCTTTGCGATCCGCACTGGTCGTCTAATTTTCTCGGACTGACTACGGTTGTAGCTTTCGGTGCCTGCTAGGACCCCCGCCCCTTTTACTGCTTTAAGAAAAACAGTCCCTTTACCCCAAGACCTTGAAGTGGCAATCGTTGCATTCCAACATTTTTCTATTAGGACTTTTCTTTTCATTCGAGAAGTATTGTCTACCTTTCAAGTTTTAAACCCTTTTTTTACGCCTTAAAGCGTGCAGTGTTTCATTTTTTCAATATAGTCGTATGTACTGCACAGCATAGAGTGCCAGTGTATATTACACATTGCAGCCATGCCACAATCGTGAAACGTGGATCAAGGTTTTGGCACTACTAGAAACATAAGCAAACAGATAAAAGGTCTCATTTCTATACAAAGTATCGAACCCAAACCTTCCGATAAAAATCTAACTTTCATTCATACCTACCTAGTCGCCTTTCTACTATGTGGGTATATTGACATATGGTGTTACTACAGGGGTGTGAGGGTACCCGAGCCTCGAGTCCGGTCGGGTTGGGCCCCAAATGTTTGTACCCGTCAAGTCGGGTACTCGAAATTAAAGTCGGGGCGAGTCGAGATCCCGAAAACTTGTAATATTCATATACCCGAATCTAATAAAGACAGCTCAGGTAGTATCGTACAGTTAGAAACTTTTCGACGACCATAAATATGATGTTTCTTAAAAATCCTTTAACTGAGTTTTCCATATAAATTTTCCAATTCGCATGGGTCATTGTATTCTATGTCTATTATAATGAAACATAAAATAAGGGAAATGAAACAGATTATGATTGAAAATGTGAATGTTATTTCATTTTTACATTGGAATGTAAAAAACACAATTGCTTCCCTTTTTCAATTAATAATTTGGCGAGTTCCTAGAACAGCACATTCCATTGCCGACTATCGAAAGTCGTTTTACAAAGCTTTCGGTTACGCGGAAATCATAATTTTACAATAATAATTTAGTATGGTTAGACTGATGGTGAAGAATTTTGAATTTAGAATACAATCGGTACTAAATAGCAAGATTTGAATCGGGTTTTTCGGATAACGATGATTCTAGGGAAAGGAGGGGTTCGAGTTACCAGCTCTTATTATGGTTATATGTCTCAATTAGGGAAATTCCCAGAATGCTAGGCATTGCCAAGACATATTGGTACAAAAATTTAGTTCGGTACGGGTCATTCCACGCGAAATCGGGCACGTTTCGGAGCAATAACGCACGTTCGCCCGCTGGAGTCGTCCAGGCTGCCAGCGAAGACGCGCCCGCCGTAGCAGTGCGACTCGACGCAGCGTCACCTTTCGGCAATTTTCACAGGGCCAATTTTAAAATGTCCATCTTTTTGAAAGTTTGTCCATCAAGGGGAAGGATCAAACTATATTCTCCCTTTTTTCCAGATTTTTAAAATCGCGCATCATCTTAGAAACCTGCATTTGTTTAAAATCATTGCAAAAAAGATGATTAAAAAACAATTTCTGTTAATGAAATAATTTTTTTTACAAAGTTCAATGTTTTTTCTATAAGCACCGTAAAGCTCATCTCCATCCGCTTACCAGTTCAATAGCTATAATTTTTTAAAGAAAAGGTAGCACTTAACTTCAAACAGCTGTAAAATCGACAATTTTCAAAATTTTGAGAAATCCTTTGGGGTACGTTTAAATATCGTTAAAGACTACAACATATTCAAATTTGAGCAAATTACAAGAACTTGCTCCGAAACGTGCCCGATATCGTGTGGAATGACCCGTACGTAACATCAGATAATTAAAAAATTGTAATAATTAGAAAAACAGAGATTTTAGGCTTTATGGGAACTTTATCGACTCCTTGACTGCCTAAATATGCTATCAATATCATTGACAAAGTATGTTTCATATTTTGTCGATGGCTGTAAAAGTTTGTAACAATTTAATACAATAATCTATCCTTTTCGTACACCTTGTCTTTAATTTCAGATCGATATCATAATTGTTATTTTTACCGCTCGCAGTGCTTCGTTCTTATTTCATGCACAGCCGTTAACGTTAAGTGTGAAACCAAAATGGTAATGGGGCTCTAAAGCCGCAAAGACGCGAGCAGAAAAAAAGCATTGCATATCTAGTCTATAGTGTATACTCGCTTGTGGACTAACTAAGGAGCTGCTTAAAGCTGTCTTTGCGTGGTAATCAAGGTGCTGGTTAAAGCTGTTTCGATGTGAAGGAATCAAGGAACTGGCTAAAGCTGTCCCGCCTAGGAATGACTCAGAAACTGGTCAAAGTTGCCTCAGTCAGAGGAATTATGGAGCTGGTTAATACTAGTTCGGTTAGGAGTAATCCAGGAGCTGGATAAAGTTGCCTTGATCGAAGGAACCATGGCGGTGGTTAAAGCTATCGAGGTTAAGTTAAGATCGCTTAGGTTTAGAATGAGTTTTCCGTGGGGGAAGATCGACGCTAGACGCGATCGATCGCGTCAGATCCCTCTCGGACACGGCTGTCTCCCAGGGTGGGGTTGCGTTGGCGATCAGCCTTGACATCGCCAACGCATTTAACTCCCTGCCCTGGGGGGCAATAAGGGTGGCACTCCGAGAACATTGGGTGCCGCCCTACCTACAGGCCGTGGCCCTGGTCGTCGCCAGGATCCGGGCATTGGGGCTTAGGATCTCGCCGCAAAAGACGGAGGTAGTCTGGTTTCACGGGCTGCGTCTGTCGCGGCGTGCCCCCCAGGCTCGGGTCTGGGTGGGTGATGCCCGCATCCAGGTCGAGGGAAGGTTTAAGTACCTCGGCCTGGACATTGATAGCCGCTGGCGCTTCGATGGACATTTCGACCGCTTCGTCCCCCGGGTTGTGGCCGTGTCAACCATGCTTGGTCGACTTTTGCCCAACCTCGGGGGACCCAGTCAGAAGGTACTCCGCCTATATGTGGGAGTGGTGTGGGCCATGGCCCTCTACGGGTGTCCTGTTTGGGCCCGCGGCCCGGTGGTCAGCTGGAGCGCGCGGCGCATGTTGCAGAGGCTTATGGCCATTCGGGTCGTCCGAGGTTACCGCACCCTAGCCCACGAAACGGCGGCGCCCCTGGCGGGTGTCGCCCCCTTCGACATACAGGCGGAGGCAAGCGCCGATGTTTATCGGCGTCTGCAAGCCCTGGGTCTGGCTGCGGACGACCCGCCGGACATGGCGGTTAAGTCCGAAATGAGGCGTCAGTCCCAAAGATCCGCCCGCGAAATATGGCGGCGTCAGCTCCTGCGGAGATGCGCCGACCGTCAGCGGGCAGTAGGGGTGGTCCTGCCCAGCTTTAAGAGCTGGCTGGACCGTGAGTATAGCGGGCTCACCTACCGAATGATTCAGGTGCTCTCCGGGCACGGCTGCTTCGGGGAGAACCTGGAGAAGATAGGCGCCGAGTGGATGACCAGGTGCAACCACTGCGGCGGGAAGCTGAACTCCGCGCAACACGCACAGGAGGAGTGCCCCGCTTTTGAGGCTTAAAGGCGGGGCCTCCGGAGGGAGATGGATGGCGACCTCTCCCTCGCAGCCGTTGTGGCCGCGATCGCTGGCGATCGAACGTGGGCGGGAGGTCGCAGACCCCGCCCGCGCAGAAGGAAGATGGGCGCGGCGGGCAGCGGGGCGGCGAATTCGTGCCGCCCCAGTCACGGGTGGGGCTGCTCCCCCATGAACTGCTCGCCCGTCACTCGGCCGGGCGGAACCGTAATCCGCCCGGCAGACAGCGGCGGTTCCCGCGCTCACTACGACGACGGGCTCGGCCATTGAGCCCGCCAACCATGCGCGGGGCCGCCAGGGCCTGAGGTCACCGGATTGGGGACACGGTGGCCTCCTCTCAAAAAGCCCAAAAGGGGCGTCATCGAGGGTGTGGTCCCCTCGGCGGCGCTAGTCCCATAAGGGCGCGCTACGCGCCCAGCGCCCGCGGCCCGGTGGGGAGGTCAAGCTCCCCACCCAGAAGGCACTCCGTCGCGTTGGTAGCGGCGGTGGTGGCACGGGGGGCTCCGGAAGTATTCGCAAGAGTTTTCGGAGTCCCCCCTCATGCGCCAATGACGGCCACCGTGGAGTTTTAGTGGGTGCAAACCCCGCACTACCACGGGACCCCCCCGCCCCCCGGGGTGTGCGTTAGGAATTTATCGACGTTAAAAAAAGAAAAAAAGGTTCGGAATGAGTGGAACTCTTCGTCAGCTGGATTGTGATCAGGATATCGAAATGTTTTTGCAGCCGCTACTAATGCCGTATTTATACTTGAAACCTGCTTCCCTCCATCGAACCTAGCGATCCCCCTCATCGGAGGAGAAATGCTGTATCGCGCATGCGTGCCTAGGAACCGTTGCAGGATATTCGCTGCTGATAGGTTCCAAACGTCTGGCTCATGTACATACATGATAGCACTTACACATTGTTCATGTGTGTGGTAGCACTTACGGACTGTTTATGTATGAAGAAGCACATCATAGGTTGCTGCTTGGCTGAGGTTCTACTGTTATACACATATGTGGAGGGAAAAAGCCCTGATGCTTAGGTGTAGGCGTGTGGAGCATCACTGGCGTGATCGTTTAAATTAAGATATTGGGGTTAAGATAAGATTGTAGCTTAGGGTTTGTGCCAACTATACGTGTCTATGCTATAACCTATTTATGTTCGATATTACTATTAATATTATTATCTAAAATAATTAGTGATGTTCCGTTCGAAGAGGCAATCGCGTTTATTGCTGCAAGATGTGGGAATCCGAGTTTCTTGTAAATACCTTGTGTATTCATCCGTACTTTCAAAAATTCCACATCTGGCAGAATAAAGTAATTTCGTGCTTTCTTCGAGCCGAGTGTTCCTCCCTAATAATCATCGAGGGCCGTATTGCCCCGTAATCGGTGCCTTCGCCAGCTCATCCTTTTCGGACTCAGAAGATTGACGCCTACTCGCGGGACAATACGGCCATAAAAACATTCGGAAAATACGCGGGGCCCCGCTCGAGACAACCTATTCTGGGGTTCGTTCTTCCTCCCCAATTTTCGCGGCCTTCTACCTGAAGGAGACGTCTCTTCCACCTTCGTCGCGAGGAAATCAGAGCGTCAGGTTGACTAGGAAGATCTTCCTTCTTTGGGTCAAAGGACGATCAATGCCGATTTATTTTCGTCATGCGAAATCGGTGACGCTCTTAAAGACGTGCGTTTTGGGGGATGTAAGGTGATGAAGAACGGACTCCGAAAAAAACAGAGAAGATGCATTCGAGTCTTCGATAAGAACGCAAGGAAAGAAGTCAGAGCCGTTTGAACTTCACCGCAACTAGAGTCGTCGTGCGGACTCACTGTTTTTCCCTATAACATTTCACTGTCGAGGTCCATCCGGAATTTGAAACAGCCACTCAAGATTAATTTGGCGAATGGCAAGACGAGTGTCGCGAGTAAACGATTAACTGCGAACCGAACAAGTGATATTTTTCGGAATATTATGGCATTAAAATACACGTTGGTTGTTACAGTACAATAAATAATATATGTATATCATAATAAATAACTAAGCTGAAAGTGTCAGATAATTCCCAATCACAATCAGAGTTCGCACTTTGATTCATCACTCTGTGGTAGACCTGAATGTAATTCCAAAACGGCAGCCGGAATTTTCTTTTTGTTCCATTTTGGCTGGGTATTATTCAGCGATATTCAAAGATAGAAATGAACCATCATTTTATTAAGTATATCCTTCTTTGTCTGAAATCTTAAATGTAGATCCTATATCAAGTTTTACGTTAAAAGCAACATTAACAAAAAGCAACAACCTGAAGTAGTGGTATTTGAAACATAATTACGCGAGCAGCGCAAGAGACTGGTCAGGATAGACATATTTCCATAGAATATAGTAATTGAAGTGTTAGTTGGTACAACGGTCGAAACTGACCTGTGATCAGTAAGCTACAAGAGCGTCAGTTTCATGAACGCACCTGCTGCGAAATCAAGCAGTCAAAATAAATTGAAGTGTTGTTGAGAACATTGGCAAGTTCAAAAAGATAAACCTGATGCAAAATCAGGGAGGTTGGATAGTGTTACAGGTAGCTGTATTTGAGAACCTTAGCTCGATCTAACTGCATAGCTACCGACTCTAGCGAACTTGACTGTCAACATGACGGTACTGTTTTGAATCTGTAAAGGCTAAAATCTCAGAGTATGTTAGGCCGAACAATGAGTGGGGATTCGTTAGAAATTCATATAAGGATTATTTCTCGCGATTGATACAGCGTCAGCTACCCAGCTGCTCGGAGTCGCGCTACCATTAAAATGAACGAAAAGAACGAGAGTGCTAGGGCGTTTTCCTTTAACAGGCAGAAACTCAACTATTTGGGAGAGTAATGGAAAATATTCTTCGTACGTAATAATGCTGTTTTCTACTTCAAATGCTAATTTTTTCTTTTTGTGCAAACATATGTAAGATTTTCTTTTTAAATATTATTTTTGGCACATTCCTGAATGTTTTTTATACAAAAACAGTCTGTTACCACGCGTTACACTTTTTTTATTGGTAATGATATACAACATAATTTTTGTTTACATAATCATTTATTTTAAACTGTGTGTACGTTTATATATCATTATAAGAATATTTCTGATGCTATTTACCATTTATTTAGTTGCTAAAGTGCCATTTTCAGTCAAACAAAAGTTTCTCAGAACAAAAGATTGAATATAATAACACTAGAATGTCATTACATGTCAGATCACCTAAACCAATAAAAATGAAAACGAAACCATGATTCAAGAGATTTATAGTAAGTCTTTCCTATTAATTTTGATCATTCCTTATTACTTGAAGTGTCATATTAAATGTCGTTTCAACCATATTTATTACTTTGGAAAATCGAGTTTTGGCCAGCTTCTTTACACTTTGAAAGTGTCCCACATTTTCCTTATTCTGTATGGGATTTGAGTTAGCGTTTTACGCATTACAAAACAGTGTATAATTTAAAAAACTAGACGTCTCCGAGCATATGTGCATTTGAATTTTTTCATTATCTACGCATGTAGAACCCACCTTGCAAAAATGTTCCACATTTTCTGATACACTCTGGTATATCGATGTCAAGTTCGTGGGAATGGATTTGCGAATTGCGAACAAAACTGGAGTTCCACCTCGAGAATTTGTTCGCGCGTGATGGTTGTAGCAGTGGAATCTTGCTTTAATATGAACCAGACAACATATCCTTTAAATCTGGCATTGTGACGATATTAGTTCGGATAAATAAAGTTCTACTGTACATTAATAGATGTAAATATATCAGGATAGATGATAGCGAGAGTTAGTTACAGGACTCTTGAGCTATGGAACAAATATTGGATAGATGAAGGAGATTGAATATGTGTGTGCTGTAAGGGAGGATGGAGAACGTCTAGACACAAAATGAGAAGTTACGGAATTAGAAAGATGCGAATGTAGGTTGGAAAGTATAGCATCGAGGAACTTCAGTGAGAAGATTGTAAAATGATTGGCTAGGTTGGGCAGGAAAAAGAGCGGGAAGAAGGTTTAAGAAAGGGTAAGAAAATGATGTAAAATGCAGATAAATTGGATGTACCTGTGTAGACTAACAAATTACATGCAAACTAAGTCCATTTTATGACCAAAAAAGTTAACATTAACAAGTTATAACTTTTATTTTGCCATACAAAACGAGAAATATTATTTAACATGATATTATATGATATTCTTTCTTTTTCTTTCTAACAAGTATTATTGCTATACGTATAACGTGATGTAGTGCGATGCATTTTAATACTACTAAAAGAACAAAATCTAGTTTTTCAGAAAACAAAATTAACAAAATTATCCATGACAATTAGATCTATGGTATCCAAAGTATGATATATACTACGTATTTTGTCTCTTTTTTCTAAACATTGCAATAATTAAACGTACAACTAATTTCACGAACTGTATGGTACAACATTATATTTTATTAGGAATGGATTCGTATTTGAACCACTGACTTGCCAAACCGATTAATCCTATAAAACAAAAATCTTTATATTTATTTTAAATATAAAAATTTAAACAACAATCAAGTCCTTTGCCAAGAATTTGAAAAAGTGGAGTTAACCACTTTGCCTCGCAAACAGCATAGTTTTAACCATAGTAATTATATTATCTTATATTTCAGATTATAACTCGTCAGATTGAAAAATTACATTAGTGACATTGTTTGTTATGGGAACTTCTGAGATCTTGTTGTTAGTAATTTGCTGTTTAAATGGGTTTGACGTCCTTCCTTCTTGATTTTCAACTTCGGTTTTCAGTTTATTCTCCTGTTCCAGTAATTGCACATCTTTTCGGTGTTCTGTATACAGCCAGCTATTCATAAAAAATTAATTTTAATATTTGTAGAAATTTAGGGTTAATATTATAAAAAATCATAGTAGGGGTTGGAAAAAATTGTCTACACTCGCAGGATTCGCGTCTGACTGAAAATCCCAATGTTCACAGTACTCAAAACCACTTAGAGTGGATCATCTCAAATTCTTAATAAGGAAACATTCCGAATAGGGGGTTGCGATAGTAAGAAAGTATTGGTATTGCTACAAACCTAGTCTAATGAAAAAATGATACAAGAAGTATTAACTGCTGGTGAACTACACCACGCGAAAAAATAAGCGAGAAAGCTTGCCTCTTCCATTTATATCATTAGTATAGAGTCGCTCGTCATGCCGGTCAGATGGCACATTGTTTACAATTTGTTTGATATTTAAGCACGATTGAACTGATCAAAACACAGTTCTAAAATGAAAGAGCATAAAATAACAAATCCCACATCACTATTATCTTAAAAATACTGTCGTTATCGCTACTGTTTGTATTATTGCATTCAAGTGTGTAAGTTGTTTCGATTTTTACTGCATCTTGTAGGAGTGCTAATATTTCATGAGCTATCTTTTTCCAGATTCGAAATTTTACTTGTTGGTTTTTTTTAAGTATTAAATTTGGCAAGCGTTGAAGTTAATATTTGGCAATATTCGCTTTGTTTAGCTAATTCTATTTTCAATTTTTCTATTTCTTGCATACAAATAGGACACATATTATATTTCACGATACCGTCTTTACAGATTGCACGATAATTTCTTAACGAATGCGAATGCGAACAATGATGTGTCATTTGTTACTTCACATTTTTCCATTTTTGGTCTGCGTGTTGCTCATTTCAATCGTGCTTACATAACAAACTCTAATAATTTAGGCTCGTTGTACACAGCATGTTCACATATAAAGCGGCTTATCAATGAATTGGGAGTGGAATTAGTGTGGCGCGCGGTTAAGAAAGGAATTTCAAAACTACGCTTTCTCTTTTCTATACAATCGATATTTATTAACAAAAATGAGTAATACCTAATATAAAAAATACTAACACGTGATTAAACTTAAGCTTAAATATTAGTACAATCTTCTTTGAGTATACATTTATTCAGGGTTCGATTGTCACTTCATTGAACTAAAGCCTTTGTCGGTAATTATCATAGCTGATTTATCGACTGAACTGAATTTCAAGATCACTGATGAATATTGTCTTGTACACATGGTAGTGATATTTTGGAAATAGAATTAAAATCGGTAAGGACCTAGGATCAACTAAGGAGCTGATTAACACGTTGGATGTTAGGTTGCAGAAACTAGCAGCGTTGCGAATTCGATAGCGTGAACATGAAACGTTCAAGAGATATTGGCGCGGTTTATTCAAACGCGAGGCTTTACCTTTCATTTCTACGAGATTCATTGCTATACTAGCAATGGAAAAATCGCATGGTTTTGATAACTAAAGGCTAACTTCAAAATTTTATTCACAAATTGATCCCGATGACTTGGTGAGTTGCCCATTGTTATATTTTCTTTATGTAATGTACATCATTATGATCTGGTTCATTTTTTACATTGTCGTATTTTTATGTACGGATTGTAAACGTAATTGTTGTACTTTGCGTGGAGGTAAAAGGGATCAATCAGAGTCTTTTCTGATCTTGAAGCATCACTGACTTTTTTATAATCGTTCCATTCAATTTTACCTTATATAAAGTGTTTCTGAATAGAACGGTATAAACTTAAGGGCTTAGGGTAGTCACGTGACTTTACGAGATTTCTTGGTCGGTATCTGCCGTTACAGTTTTCTTTACAGAAATAAAATTATCCACAGACATGTGGCTGCCTAATGAATGCGAGATGGAGCCACACTATGATTCCCCCTCCACCATACACACTACTATACGAGCCGTACGTACGTGAATTCAGCCCTTCGGATCACTTCGGATAGCTTCGGAAAGACGAGAGAGAAGGCAAATGTCAAATCTTACTCTCGCGTTTCTAAAACGCTATTGTGGTTTGGCCCAAGTCGCCCGCAAGCGACATTGAGCGGCACGAGTCATTCGTAAAATATTTCGAGTGGAAACTCTGCTTTATCTGCAAAACTAAATCAGTTTAATAAAAATTACTTTTCGAGTTTATGTAACTTGAATGTAAAAGATGATATACTTACAAGTTTTACACTTTCTACGTTCTTGATACCAGCCTTTAAAAAACAATTAAAACAAGTTCATAATGATTTCATATTAATTTACTTACAAACAATAACAGTAAACGAATTTTAGTTATCTCTTTGTATATGTGGCGAATTATTTCCAATTCGTTTCTCCTTCCGGTTTGGTCTGGGTTAGGTCAGGGTTAGCTCTGGGTATATACAAAATAAGAGGAGACGTTGCTAAAAATACATTAATTTAATATATTTATAATAATCATCAGAATCTCGGTTGTCGCTGCGACCCCGACCGCGGCTTCTCCCATACTTCCATTTACGGACTTTCTTTTTAAAATCCCAGAACTGTAATATGAAAAATAGACACATGTTATTCACGAAATTTACTTCGTTCTTGAACAAAAAATGAATAGATAAATTACTTAGCGCTTTAGCATAAGATCGCCTATGATCTACGTATCTTTTGTCGTCATGCCTCCTCTAAAGCTTGCACTGACTCCGGCGTCGGCGTCGGAGTCGGCGTTGGTGTGGGCGTCGGCGTCGGCGTCGGCGTCGGCGTCGGCGTCGGCGTCGGCGTCGGCGTCGGCGCTAGCTTTAGAGGAGGCATGACGACAAAAGATACGTAGATCATAGGCGATCTTATGCTAAAGCGCTAAGTAATTTATCTATTCATTTTTTGTTCAAGAACGAAGTAAACTTTGTGAATAACATGTGTCTATTTTTCATATTGTAATTTCGGGACTTTAAAAAGAAAATCTGCAAGCGGAAGTATGGGAGAAGCCGCAGTCGGGGTCGCGGCAGCAACTGCGATCCTGGCCTGGGGGAAGAGGCGGGAACGGAGGGGAAAATTTAATTATAAATTATTATAATTAAAAAGTAAACATATTAAATTAATGTATTTTTAGCAATGACTCCTTTTATTTTGTTTATATCCAGACCTAACCCAGACCTAACCCAGACCTAAGAACATATAAATATTATAAACAATTTATATTCTTTATTTTTAGTTTATTATTGCATGTAGAATCGCTCTTTCTCGATTGTATCAGCTTGTACATAAACTAGTTTTAATTTAATTTTTCATACAAAATACACAGAGAATGTCATCGTTTGATCTTTAAACTCATCCCTCAAAATTTCATAAAAATTTTTGGAGATCTGACCGAAGAAACTCCATTCGAGTCGAAACGTGAAAATATCTATATCAAAAAGATTGCGCGTGCCTCGTTGCGCTTGCCGGTGACTTGGACCTAAGCGTTTCAAGCTTCTTTCCGAATCTTTCCGAAGCCGTCCGAAGCGGTCCGAACCGCCGAGCTCACTTTCTGTTCGAACCTTACAATGTCACTCGGAATGAGTTTTCATGGGACTTCTTGTGGGACATGAACGAAACACGCAGCTCGTATAGTTGCATGTGTAGTGGTACGTCAAATTCTCGAAACTCGCGTGCCAACTCAGGGCAGCACGGGCCTCCTGATTAGGCGCCGCCTGGTCTGTTCAAGCGGAACTAAACTTGTCACTTTTTTACTCTGTTTTATCTCTAACCTCGCAAAAAGCACTGCAAAATCGCGCTGTCGCTTTACGTCCTTATATTGGAAGGTTTTGAGATGGAAAAGGACTCATTCGATAGAGGAAGGTTCAATCTAGCCCGCTCTGGTCATGATTTCGCTCAGAACAATCCCTAAATTAGCTAAAAATGCTTAGATTTCATGACTGTGAATTTGTCGATTTTTGCTTTACTTTGAACACTCATATTACTGAACATCAGCAGAAGCTGATTAAATAATGACCAGAGCGGGCTAGATTGAACCTTCCTCTATCGAATGAGTCCTTTTCCATCTCAAAACCTTCCAATATAAGGACGTAAAGCGACAGCGCGTAAACCTCTGTTTTTGCCTAATTTTGTCGGTAATGTCACCGCCCTGACATATCTGATCCTAGGCCCTTAACGGGTGATGCTAGACACTAAAATAAGACGAAACTCAAGAATAACGATTTCACGTTTGAGGATTCCTTTATTAGTTACAAGCGTTTAAAAACCTGATGGAAAGCAGTAAAAATAAGTCCGTATGGCGGCCTCGATCAATGGTTGTCCAAACAGCAGTATAGTGCTGCTGCACGGGAAGGAAGCAGTTACTCACCGTCGAACAGTTGATTCGATATTTTACGAGACTCGACAAGACCACAGGATCCAAAATTCAGTTAAAATTGATGAATATCATTGAATAAAGATCACCTTGTCTATTCGTTACAATCCATAGGTTTACACAAAACACTCACTACAAGATAGACATTATTAATATATCCATCTTCACGTAAACTGTCTGTTTAGTTCACATATCCACATATCACGATTCTATCGTCCGCAAATATTGAAACACCATACGAGAGTATCGTTGCATAACACTAAACTTACCTACTGTTTACAATTCAGAGGGCAACTCAAAACACGCTCTATGAAATTTCGGAGTAGAAGGGGTTAATGTCTCCACTGTCCGATTAATCTTCTGGTCCAAATCCAGATACGAAAAGCTGTACACACTATTAGAAGTCTTAGCGTAGAATTTGGAGAAAAACTGCACACAGAATGGGAATATCACGAGAAAAGAACTCGATTTGTAGGAAAACTCGGCACGTATCACAAACATTTGCACAAGCGTTTGATGCAAAGGACAGTCGAAAAACTAACTGCGGCTTCTTGGAAAATTCATCGAAGACCCTCCGCAACAACTGTTATTGTTAGACATCTGGGTCTGTCCTTAAAGGCCTTTAACTTTACTGTAGGCTCTCAGAAAACCGAGCCAATGCTTGAAGAAAGTTCTTTAATGTTGGACATTCAAATTGACATGTAACAATGATTTCTGTAAACAAAATTAAGCTAACTACATCGTTAAATCGCGTTCGGTGTTTACATCTATTGCACTAATCACCAGCAGTCTTTGCTTTTCTGAGCGATTGTTACTAAAAATAGATAAAAGTAAAGGTATTTTCTTGAAGTTAAAATAAACAGAATTTTAATTCAATTAACACGTGGTGTGACGTGGTACAAGTGTCAGTCACAAAGCCGAACTCTTCCCGGGGCAAGAGAGGCCTTTAGTGCGCACTATCGGGAATCTAACGCGTTACTAACATCTCTTTTATGCTCAAGCTACCATGGTTATCTTGGCGGCCTAGATGTGAGCATTGGCAGGAGACAGGTGCGAAACAACATCGGAGCCACCAACACGGTGTCTTGCGGCGGATCTTCGGAATCGTGGAACGGCCAGGGTACCAGCCGCTCCAGAGTCACTCCACACCGCGAGTGACGCGATGCCTAAATTGGGACGCTGTCGTGGCCCATCGAGCCAACTCAAGGAGGACGTACGAGGAGGACGAGGTTGGTCACCTCGCCCCGCGTCCCGGGGAGAGATCCTTGACGGAGAGGTGTAGGGATGGAGCCACGGGAGCCATCTCGCGGGCAGAGGATGGCAGCGGACCCCGGAAAAGCGACGTTTAATACTGCGCCTCGGATCCACGCCGCAAGACGAGTTCCAGGGGGACTCAGGGAGAACCTGCCAATCAGCCGTCAATCTTCGAACGGCGCTACGAATTACACTGTTCAACACGGGTCTGATTTTGTAAACGCGAATAAACATTTCTTATAGATTTCGACGTGCTGATTACGAATCTGCAAACCGTTTTTTGCCAGAACGTTTTTGAAAAAATCAATTTTGAAAAAAATGACAAATTTTCAACTTTGGGATTTTTTTCTGCTTTTACCTTAGTAGTTATTTAGTTGCTCTTTGCACGAAATGATTCTGTGGACTCTCCCGAATAAAATAATATAAATAGTTATTAGATTATAAACATCGAAATAGGTTTAAATAACAATTAAAGTGAAAAGGACACCCAAAACGCATCCATTTTTGCTGATATTTTTCACTTTACTTCAAACAGTAAGGGTCTAGGAGAAAATTTGACTATAGCACGCGATAGAGCAAACCTTTCTACTAAGGAAAGCATCAAGCGAATGTCCAAAATTATTTTTGATTTTAATATAGAAATAAAATAGTTTGGCGAAACGCGCGGCGGAGACAGTGGTATTCAATGACGTCAATGCGTATAGGAACCGCTGAACGGCAGGCGGTAGGCGAAGCGTCCTCCGCACGCGCCGCTGTCATTGAGTACCACTGTCGCAGCCTCGTCGTCGCTCGAAAACCTTTGTTACGCGATCATTGTAGCGGGGAACGGGTAACTGCCCGCGGCCACGTGTCGCTGGACCGCGCGTGTAAGAAGTCGCATAACCTTTGTACGTTTCTCGCTTAAATACATCTTTTCTTACCAGAGAAAACCGTGTTTTGGCTGGCGTTCTCGCTGTAAGAACCCGAAATCCCGAAACGTTCCTCACCCTGCGTTCGAAAGAACCTCGCCCCTCTCCGCGCGAAGAGCTAGCCCGGGCCGCGGTTTTGGAAAACGGGAGATGCATTCCACGCCGGTATCGAAAGATACCTGGCGCCCACGGAAAAATCAAGGCGTGGGACGCGTCGTGGCCGGATCTGCACGGCCGTTCTAAGCCGAATACGGCTCGGCGGGACGGTCACGTCGCAACCTTCATAACCAATTGTCATAGTATAACCTCCTGAATGTGCTGTAATTTCGCAATGATTCTACAGGTAACTCTTGAACGAATTTGGATTTATTACATCCTTTACGAATACAATTTCAAAATTAAATGAAAGATTTTGCATTAACGGTTAAAGGTATTTTTAAAAAATTGCTGTTAAAAATCGAGGCCGCGAAATTTGCAAAGCTAGCTAGTTATCAGTATACAAAACGTATTCGTTGGTCATCTTAACCGTGTCATAAACTCGGATAACTTCAGATACTTGGATCACGAATTACCTGCGCATTGCCTTGTACATTCCACCGCGCGGATTCTGCTGTTTGATACTTAGTTATGTGTACGGTCCCTGAAAAATTTACAATACGTTCAGAAGAGTATGATGTCTATAGCACTTCAAAAAGAAGATCCAAAAAGAATATCGGAGTAGATTCGTTTGAAAATGAATGTCAAATTGATTTTAACGCATGCACATTTTTTATCGAGTTTGGCTCATACACTTTATGTAATACGTTCGCTGGCCATCATGCGGCAAAGCGTAAAGGGGCGTTTCCGAAAGTAACCGATCACGTGCCATCGCGTGATGAATCCATGTTTCGTTAGCGGAGTTACATCCGGCTTTCATCTGAGCCCCTTTTTTGGGTGTCAATCAGCGAGAAATGCTGATGTATTCCGAAATATGTAATCAACCATACGAACGATTACGACTAACTCTATCGAGCTGATTCGTCAAACTGATGTAAGCGTTCTCCTTCTTGATGTTATGACACATAAAGGAATAATATAAGAACGACAATCGTCAGCGCATGCCAGTTAGAGAGAGAGTCAGAGACAGAGTTAGTCCAATCGTGATTCAAGTACAAATTCGAGTTCGAGTAGTAGAAGTGGCATATCAGAATGAATCTTTGGTTGCCATCCACGCGAAAGCTGTAACATTGTAACAGCGAGGACGTATAGTAACATTGAATCGGAAACTGCGTAAGAGTCGACGGTGTCGTGAGTACATTCCGCGAAATCCGAGTCCGCCTCTTTAGACAGCGTTAAGTGAATCCGCGAAGTTCGAAATAGCAAAGTGCGTGTGACAAGGAAAGCTGCGTTGAGAAGCGACCAGAAGCGACTAGAGAGCCGATAACTTACAAGGTGGCAACGTTGAAATTGTACTGACAGATCAAACGAGTTGATATGTAATCCGTAACCTTTCAAAATATATGAAATTATTAAGCCTAAACAGAACCTACCAACTCACTTTTCCCTCTCTCCTTCCACTCTACATACGATAAAGTGTAATCAAAGTGTACTTTAACACTTTAAAAGAGCAAGAACCCTAAAGGTTGATCTCCGCCGCTCGAGACCACCGCCCGTCTAGTTAGGACGTAACAGCGGGAACTCTGTCGATTGCAGTTTTGGACTCGCTGTCATTACAGATCGGCAGCAAAGGTAATAACATACAAAGAAAACTGAAGGTGAAAGCTTTAGTGTCACAAAGAAATTGTGAGAATTGTTTTATGCATACAGAAAGTAAATACTCGCAGTTTGGTATTTAAAAATACAAGTTTTATTTGGTTATGAAACAGGATGTGATATTTTACTTGTGACATGTTATGCGTGGTCACCGGAAAACAGACAAGAAAATGCTGACTCAGTCGGCAGCCGGGTTCGTTTGGAGAATAAATGAAATCTTGAGTTTGGTTTGAAACTAATTTATTAAGGTTGGTTGGGCTTGTGATTGATCCAAGGATCATTCAGGCTTTGTAAGTTTGCACATAATGTGCTGACGATGCCTCGAAGGACCAGCGTTGCACGGTTTGTGCTGTCAAGATGATTTGCACGTAATGTGCGATGCACGAATTGTTGCATCCAAAAGTGTTGCATCATTTGTTGGAGTAATTGATATCTATTAAACCTATTTTCTTTTAAATGGAGCAGTTTGGGTTGTGGAAGTGCTGTTAGAGCTTCACCAAATAAAAAATGACCTAGTGTTAACGGCGTAAGATTGTTCGGATCATTTGATAATGGATGAAGAGGACGCGAGTTTAAACAAGATTCCATTTGTGTTAGAACAGTATATAATTCTTCGAAAGTTAATCACCGTTCTCCTATTACCTTCTTCAAATGTCGCGTGACACATTTGATGGCGATCTCCCAAAGGCCACCAAAATGTGGAGAGTGAGGTGGAATTAAATGCAATTGTATCTGTTCCTGAGAAAGTATGAAAACATATTTGGTCATTTTGACGCTCAACTTTGTTCAGCAACACTCCGAGTTCATTAAGCTCATTCCGGGCTCTAATAAAATTTGTCCCATTGTCGGAATAGATACAATGACTTCTTCCTCGTCGTGACATAAATCGATGTAAACAGTTTGGAAATGCGTCGGTAATGAGATCTGTCGCAAGTTGTAAATGTACGACCTTGGTTGCAAAACAAAAAGAAACGCAAATATAGCTCGTATGCGCGATACCAGCACGGCCCCTTTCCTTAATAAGTATCGGACCTACATAATCGACACCGTAGGCAAAATTGCCCATAATGTGCTTCCTTCCGACAGGATTAACCTTAAAGTATTGCAAACATTTGTGAAGGACTTTTTTTTTACGTTTACCACAAATTGGCCACAATCGAGTGCGTAGCGATGCTAATGTATGCTGACACCCAGCATGCAGAAGTTTCCGGTGTTCATTGTGACGTTGCACACAGCGCCGTCCCTGTTTTGGTGAATTTCGCGAAGTTTGTGATAAGAAGGACCGTACGGCTCCCTTGCGGAACACATGCCGAGAGGCGCCTCCTGGAGGAAAATATCGTGAATTTGAATCGTCGCTAATTTCGGGTGCCCCTGGCCGTGCAGTTTCCGGATTCAGGCGCCGTATCAACACTGGATGGTACTGGAGGGCCCTCCACCCTCGGAGTTGAGGGACTTGCTATCTCTGCGGAGGACCAGACAGCCAAAAGAAAATCTGCCAGCAGATGGTCCCGCGGAAATGGATTAAGAGAAGCTAATCGGTTGTTTGGACTCAGGGCTTTATTGCCAATCAAATTCCTAATTTCTTCATGGAATTCGTTTGGTTGAGCTAGTCTAACAAGAGCTTGCTCCGCTCAAACAAGGTCTTGCGTTACTAAATACGAAATTTGTGATGCAAGTTCATTATCAGTACCTGCATTGTAGTTCCGTCGACATTTAAATGCGTGTAAAAACCGAAAACAATATGCTACAATTCGTCGTAAGTGTGAATAGTTAGAGTATTTCAAGAAAAGATTAAAACTATTTAACCCTTTCGCTACGGGGGACTTCTCCGCCGTGGTATTTTCGCTGAACGGGCCGCTGCGCCAAAAATGTATACAGAGCTCGAGTAAAATCGGCAGCGGCCGCGTTCACGGCAACCCGAGTTGGTTTAACGGTGTTTATTGAAAAAGAAACTCCACAATTTAAAATATTTATAACATTTAAACATATTAACTTTTTACTAAACGTTAAATTAGAGAATATAGTTGTAAGATAATAATTACTGTTAATAATGATATTGTGTGTGATATTGCTCGAAACATGGGATAACGCATAAACCAACATTGCAAATTTCGCATTGGTATCGCGATTCGCTTCTCCTGTCATTTATTGCACATACAACTCATTTTCGCAATGGATTTTTTCGTTTTGCAGTTGCACTTGTATACAGCGAAGGAAAGTGTCTTCCAATTAGCCGAAGTGGATTTGTTTGTCCCGATTTGTTTGAAATATTGTTGTTCGTTTTTTGCAGATAGCGATTTAAAAGTTGCCGAATTAATTGTAAATGAAAATTTGCCATTGATACATCTTTACCAGTTTTAAATTTGTATGAGCATTTCATATGTTTTCTCTGTGAATGAATTATACTAATAACCATATCCGTTTTATCAACGCTTTCCATTAATCGATTATAATCGACAACACACTTCGGTTTCGTTATCATTTCGTGTGTACGATAATGCCGTTTCGTGTTGACAAATTCTTGATTGTGAAAAGTGGACAACATATACACTTCCCTCTTGTCACACCATTTCATAGCTAATAGAATATCACAGGAGCGGAAACTCGCTTCACCTTTTCTTAATTTATCTTGCATAACTGGCATACCCTTTCGTCGTTTTCGGACTGTTTTGCAAGCATTAGTTCCATTTTGATTTAAAAAAGTAAAAAGGGCCGGACTTGTGTACCAATTGTCCACATATAAAGTATGGCCTTTATTCAAATACGGTTTCAATAATTCCATAACTACAGTGCCCGATTTCCCAATAATTTCGTTTTCGCTACTCATAGCCAATCCTCCACTATAAATTATAAAATCTTGTATGTATCCGGACTTAGTATCACATAAAACGAATGATTTGATCCCAAATCTGTTTCGTTTAGAGGGAATGTACTGTTTAAATGATAGTCTACCTTTATACAAAAGTAAACTCTCATCAATGCATAGGTTTTGAAAAGGGTAAAATACGTTTTGAAAACTTTGTCGAAGCAAATCGCAAATTTCCCGTATTTTACATAATTTGTCCCTATCTGCAATTACTTCATTAGAATTAAAATGTAAAACTTTTAACAAATATAAAAATCGGTCTCGACACATCACTTCTCCAAAAATTTTGCTCTTCAACAACTCGTCGTTAGACCAGTATTCATAATATGATAATTTTTTGTTTCGCGACATTAATAATTTTAAGGCAAGGAAGCAATAAATTTCTTGGATAGAAGTGTCTCGGGAATTTATTGTATTTGTATGGTTATCATATCTACTCCGATAATCGTTTGTTGTGCCAACAATGAAATTTATAAAATTTTCGGAACAGAACAACTGGAAAAAACTAAAGCTGATGCTGAATAACCAATTGACGTTTTTATTCCCGAATGATTACATTGAAATTTATGAATATTCGGCCGAAATAAATTGGTAGTCCATGTAATTTGTCTTTCTATATCTTTTCTAGATTCAATTGAATTGTCCTCTTCGGATTCAGAATTTATTATATTTGCTCGAATTCTTTTATTACGAGTATTTCGTCCTTCTGTTGCCAAATTTAAATTTATTTGATCATCTTCGGATTGCTCCGAATAATTCTCATTCTCATCATTAATATGTTCTGCTCTCTTATTTCTCATGATTTTAAAGAATGGGTTAAAATCTGTTAAAAAATAATTAATTTAAATAAAGGTAATTAAATTTAAGAAATAACGAACTATACCTTTGTGTCTGTTGTCGGGAACAAAAGTAAGAAATATATCTTTAGTAAGCACCAACTTTATTCGATGCAAACAGTCAGACGAGCGTCTCCAAACTGATTTGGCATTATTTCTGATTTTTATACTCGAGGAATGTCGAAAGAAACAAATAATAAAAACAAAAGACATGCTAATTGCCAGCAAAAAATACTCGATGTGAAGTAACAATAATCGCTCGTCATATGTATTATACAGTGTATACTACGCGGCATTTTATGCAGAGCGACTATAGTCGCCCGTAATGGCTAAAGGGTTAAACTACAATTATTTAGAAACGTGCAAGTAACTGGAGTTTGCATCTCCTTTGGTAAATCCTGAATTGGAACATCAAAACCTAGCTGATGAATTTTCCCAGTTAACCATTCTGGCCCAAACTACCAGAAATGGTTTTCTGCTATGTCATTAGGACTCGAATCGCGCGAAAGTATGTTCGCGGGATTTTGTTCTGATTTGACATGATCCTATTTTCCAGAAGATGTCAATTGTTGTATCTTCGATGTCCTATTTGTAACAAATGTTTTCCACCTTGACGATCAATTTTGAATCCATCCTAATGTAATAGTTGAGTCAGACCAATAGTATGTATTTCTAAATTTTAGGTGGAGTGAACGATTCACCTTATCGACCAGTCGTGCAAGTAACGACGCTGCCCAAAGTTCTAAACGCGGCAATGTTTGTTTTTAATGGTGCTATCCGAGATTTAGCACATAACAAATGCGCAGACCAAGTACCACCCTCACGTAATGATTTAATATAAACGCATGCCCTATATGCCCTTTCAGATGCATCCACGAAACCATGCAACTCCACAGAACTAGCGGTTTGAAAAAGAACCCTACGTTGTATTTTTAACAAATGCACCTCTTGTAATTCTGTGTGGAAGATGGACCACTGGGTGTGTAGACCTTGCGGTGAAGTCTTATCCCATCCTACGTGGAGTTACCATAATTGTTGCATAATTAACTTTGCTTTGACAATGATCGGCCCTATCAAACCTAATGAGTCAAAAATCTGTGGTATTTGGGAGAGAATAGTACGTTTAGATATTTTAACTTGTGAACAAGGCTTCAAAATGTATTTCAACTCGTTGGTTTGTATTGACCATAAAAGTCCTAGCGTTTTTGAAATTTTATCCGTCGTGTGAAACTGTATTTCCTGTTCTGCGTCTGTGATATCTGTAAAAACTTGGCAGTCGTCACTAGCCCACTTTCTTAATGGGAAGCCTGCCTGCCCTAAAATGTATCTTAATTCCTTGTGGAGTTGCCTAGTTTCTTCTTAAGTTTCGCAACCAATCAACAGATCATCAACGTAGAAATCGTTAATAATCACAACAGCAATCACAAACCTATCGGAATTTTGTTGTTCTACTTCAACTAATGTGCGCGTTGCTAAGTAGGGAGTTGACGCTGTTCCGTATGTAATTGTGTTTAATTCAAATGTATCGACGGGAAGATCGGGATTAGCACGCCAAAGAATTCGTTGGAATTTCCTATGTTCCTTTCTGACGTGTATCTGCCTATAAATTTTTTCGATTTCAGCTTATAAAACAATGTTATGCTTCTTAAATCTCAGTAGAATCGAAAAAAGATTGCTGTATATTGTTGGCCCAACAAGCTGCACTTCATTCAACGATATACCAGATGTTGTTCTAGCTGATTCATCAAAGACTACTCGAATCTTCATAGTTGTACTTGAATGTTTAAAGACCGCATGATGTGGCAAAAAGTAACTTGAACTTGATGTGTCAATAGATTCAGTGATACGCGACATATGTCCTAACTAATATTCTGACATGAATTCTACGTATTGCTGGCGAAGTCTTGGATTTCTAGCAAATCTTCTTTCCATTGCAAATAAATGCTTTTCTGCTTGATCCTTTGATGTCCCTAATTTGTGAATTTTGTTATTAATTGGGATACTGACTATGTATTTACAATCTGTCTCATGAGTGGTAGTTTCTCTAAAATGTTTCTCACATTCTTCAATGGATTTATCTAAGTGATTAGGTTGAATTGATAAATTATCTTCGATCTCCCAAAATCTAGCTATTGCATTATCTAATGATTTCTGGGTGTATGCATGAAATGTTCTAATGTTACTATTCGGACTGTAGCGAATCCAATTTAAGTTTCCCCCTAAAACTCAACCTAAACGTGTTTTTTGCCACACCAATCCAGAACTTGCCGAATGTAGTCTAACGCGAAGTAGCTGCCAGAAAAGTGCAGCACCAATCAAAAGATCTATCTCTTTAAGCTCATTGAATCGAGGATCAGCTAGAGTAATGCCTAGTGCAATTGTAATATTCGATTTACTGGGATATTTAACATACTATCAGTGATGTTCTGAATAACAAAACATGATGAATTCGATCGAAAGTTACCACTTCTAGCATGTACGACAACCTGAGTTTTGAAATTGATGGGATTCGTAAACTACCTTCGTAAACCCTTCCTAAACCACCAACTATGGCATGAATACTACTCTGTGGAAGATTTAATTTTTCACGCAAACGTTCTGAAATGAAGTGCTCCTGTGAACCAGCATCTAATAGCGCATAACGGTCATGCTTGTTTCCACATTCATATGTAATGTTAACTAGTGCTGTCGAAAGAATGGTGTAGTCAGATATCATTCTTTGCGCCTTAGATAAACATGATTGTACGACCGGCTCTGTGACTGACGGTTGTGACGTAGATTCGTAAATTTGACTATGTGACGACGATTAATCGGACGAGACAGAATTAGCAGGTGAAGGGTCATCCCGGTGTAAAATGGTATTGTGCTTATTTCCGCACGTCCTACACGCTCCGCGAGTGCAAGTCTTTACGCCGTGTCCCATTTGTAAACAATTAAAACAACATTGTAAACGTTTGATGGTGTCATGTTTTTTTGCGTGAGATATGGACTTTAACTCCCTGCATTGAAACAATGTTTGCTCACCTTTGCAGAGTACGCATAGATTGGGCCTACTTGCAACGTGTGATGAGATGCTCACTTGACTTCTGGTCCTAATTCCATTCAAATTTGAGTTACTACTAGGAGAAGACAAACTAGTTACTGGTTTGGTACGCTCCAATAATCGCGATCTTTGCTCTAGAATTTCAATAAGTTCTCTAAATATTTGAAAATCCTCTGACTGTAGGGCACGTTTTTCCCATTCAACACGCGAAGCTGGATCAAGTTTTTTGGAAAGAAGGGAAGCTATCAACAAATCCCATTGCTTGACTGGCAAACCAAGTGCGCCTAATGCCGAAATGTGGTTATTGACGGTATCAATAAATTCTCTAATTGTAGTACCGGACGATTTCTTAACTGGAGATAAGTCGATCAATGCATCAGTATTATGTGTATTATATTACGTATATTACGTAGACGGAGAACTTTGATGCCTCGACAATCGGTGAGGATGGATCTGCGAACGCATCGTACGTTACTAGTATTCCTCGACGGATGCTACGCTGCCTCGAAGATGTAGAAGGTGTAGAGAAACGAGCTGCAGTCCAAAGCTCTCAGGAATCCAGCAACCAATATCGGTCCAACGTGACCGTACGATGATCCATAATCCAATTATGCCTTCGTGAAGTCCAGCAGTCAACTGCAATTCACTGAGCTTACGAATGAACGGTGTCGTAAGAACTGCGATGATCCAAGACAACATCTTTCCCAGGATGATGGATCCAGAATACTGATCTCAGTCCTCAGATGATGCTCAAAGATCCGACTCGAAGGACCAATGATTGGGCTTGTGATTGATCTAAGGATCGTTTAAGCTCTGTAAGTTTCCACGTAATGTGCCGACGATGCCTCGAAGGACCAGCGTTGTATGGTTTGTGCTGCCAAGATGTTTTTCACGTAATGTGCGATGCACGAATTGTGCCGACGAAAAAAAGTTGAACAGAGTTTTGTTCCTTGAGAGAGTTTATTGAGTTCTCTGGTTTGTACAAAGTTTGTCGTCTTTTGTACTTGTTGGCGAAGCTTTTCGATAACCAATCAGGAAACAGAAATTTTCCTTTAATTAACACACACCATATAAGTAAAGGATTACATATGTAACATTTAGAAATAGTATACTATTTAGGTATAGTACGTGATGTTGCGTATAGCTCCGTCCCCTATTACGAATTTCGTCACGAGAAGGGCTGGACGGCTACCTCGCGAAATCTGTATCAAGAGACGCCTTTTGGGAGAAAATACCGTAAATCAGATTCGCCACTAATTTCGGTTAACACCATGCCCGGCGCGCACGACGTTTCAGAACTGTATGAGGGACCTGAGGGACCCCGTGATTCAGACGGCATATCGAGTTCTGTCTCGACCACCGAGCTGTACGGATGTCTTACGCATCGCTCCGTGTTTGTAAACAGAAAGTCTGACTTCGCAGTGCTAAACCGTGTATTCGATTAACGGGTGCTGGTGTAATTCAGTGAACCTTATAAATTAACTGTAAGAATATTCTTTGACCGCTACGGAATTAAATCGAGAGGGGGAGGCATGTGACTATCGACACTGTGCTAAGCACTAAGTGTTTAGTTGCAATACAACAGTGACAAATACATTCAGCGATGGATACCCCTATCTGTATCAAATCAAATAGTAACAATAATGGTTCGGAAACAGCAGATAAGTTCACTTGCAGATTATAAAGAAAAGAAAAATATCAAACCGCTCTCCAGAACCAATTATGGTAAAGGAGTCGTTCCATCTTAGTACTCAAAACCGATACGACGAACTATCACAGCTTCCAGACGTATACATGCAAATACGCGAAACAGATAACACCGAAATAAACACTCAAAGTAAACAACAAAGCGACCATAAACCGCCATCAATATTTATCTGTGGAGTAATGAACTATCAAAAAATGGTAGAGTACATAACACTAACGATAAATACAGAACAATATCGATGCAAGGCCCAATCAAACGAAATAATTAAAATAAATGTAGCTACATTTAACTGCTATAGGGAATTAATTAAAAAGCTCCAGTAGGATAAAATAGTACACCACACATACCAACTCAGGGAAGAAAGAGCATGTAGAGTAGTATTGAGGAATGTGTATCACTCAATATCGACAGAGGGAATAAAACAAGAAATAGAAAAACATGGTCACACAATTCGTAACATCGTAAATATCAGACATCGCAAAACAAAAGAACCACTTCCTCTGTACTTTATCAACTTAGAACCCAAAGATAACAATAAAAGCATCTACGATACAAGTATATATGCAACCCAAAAATAGCAGTTGAAGCTCCCAGAAAAAAAACAATATTGTGCAGTGCACAAGATGCCAATGTTATGGGCACACTAAAACCTACTGCACGAAACTATATGCTTGTGTTAAATGCGGACGCGAACACAACACAATTCTTTGCAAAAAAGCCTCCAAATATCCCAGCAAAATGTGCTCTATGTGAAGGAAGTCAGCCCTCCAACTACAAAGGATGTGACGTTTACAAAAACTTACAGAAAGCAAGAGAAAAAACAACATATCAAAGCAGACGAAATCCTGCTTAACCACATAACACAAATATCAATGTCAGAGACAATAACGAATTCCCACACCTAACCTCAAATCAAATACAAGTCGAAGCACCAGCAACCCAACAAAAATCCTACTCTCAAGCATTAGAACAAACTGAAAGGACAACTAACGTAACAGAACAAATATCAATCTTTTTAAACGAGTTCAAAACTATGTTTCAACAACTGATCCACAAAAACAGTATGATATTAAACATGCTAACCACTGTCATAAATAAAATTAATCAATAATGGATAATTCACTACGAATTCTGCTATGGAAGGCCAACGGTCTAGTTAATCATAAACTAGAGTTACAGAACCTCTTACAATTTAATAAGATTGATATAGCATTAATATCTGAAATGCACTTCACCGCGAATACTATATTTAGAATGCCGTAGTATAAAATCTACCATACCCCCCGCTCAGATAACACTGCTCATGGGGGAGCAGCTGTAATAATCCGAAACAAGATTGCACAACACGAACTAGTACATCATCAAACGGTTAAAATACAAAGCACAAATATTCAAGTAGAAGCGAAACCGCATCCATTCACAATTTCTGCATTTTATTGCCCTCCAAGGCACACCATAAAAGTGGAAGAATATACGGCGTTCTTCAAATCCCTTGGATCTAAATTCTTAATAGGCGGTGATTGGAAAGTTAAACACACTGAATGGGGAGCAAGACTCATAACATCGAATGGACGGAATCTACTACGAGCCATAACTAAGCTAAACTGCAAATACATTACTACCGGCAAACCAACCTACTGGCCAACGGATTTCTCCAAGATACCGGATCTGCTAGACTTCTTTATTCTCAGAGGAAATAATCCAACTTATTCTCAAGCTGAATCCAACTTTGAACTATCATCGGACCATTCTCCAGTTATTGCAACCTTAAGTACTTACGTAATAAGTAAACCAGTCATACCAAAACTTATCACAACCAAAACAAATTGGGACAAATTTCGTGCATATATAGCTGAACATATAAATCTCAATATTAGGTTAAAAGAACCCAATGAGGTTAGACAATGCAACGCAATACTTCACCATCCTAATACAAGAAGCAGCATGGTACTCAACACCTATTCCAACTACACCAAAGGAAAATCAAAATCAAAAAATACCACAACACATACGCGAGCTAGTAGCAGCAAAAAGAAGAGCACGGAATAAATGGCAACGAACGCAAAATAGGGACGACAGGCATATTGACAACAAGTTAAGACGGAAACTACATAAAACGCTAACAAATGCACGAAACCAAAGTTTCGAACACTACATTGCTATTCTATCGAAAAGCGACCACAGAATCTGGAAGGCCACCAAAAAATTTAAAAGACCACAAATATTGATGCCACCGCTGAGGAGGAGAAACAGCAGCTGGGCAAAAAGTGATATCGAAAAAGCTACCGTTTTTGCCGAACATCTTGAACATGTATTTATGTCATCATCAAATACTAACTCCGATAATAAAATAGATAGATTCCTTACAGCACCACTCCAAATGTCGTTACCAATAAAACATTTCACGCCTATGGAAGTAATGTAGGAAATAAAAAAAATAAAACCACTAAAGGCTCCCGGATATGATCTAATCACCGGAACAATACTTAAGCAACTGCCAAAAAAAGCAATAGTATTACTAACAACTATTTAGAATAGAATGCTCAGAATATCATACTACCCGCTAATATGGAAATTCGCCTAAATCATAATGATACATAAACCTGGTAAACAAATGAATGAAGTAAGCTCATATTGTCCGATTAGTCTGTTACCCATGCCTTCAAAAGTATTAGAAAGACTGCTGTTAAAAAGAATCAGAGAGGATGTAGATATATCAACTGTCATCCCTGATTATCAATTCAGATTTCGGCAAAGACACTCTACTCTACAGCAAACGAATAGAATAGTAAATAAAATCGTAGCTAGCCTGGAGCAGAAGACACTATGTACAGCCGTATTCCTCGATGTTGCCCAAGCTTTCGACAAAGTCTGGCATAAAGGACTCTTACACAAAATTAAGAAAAATTTCACAAGCCCATACTACATGCTGTTAAAATCATACATCACTGACAGATTCTGCCAAGTAAATCACAATAAGTCACACTCGGATTATTACAAAGTACAATCGGGCGTACCTCAAGGAAACGTGCTAGGACCCCTATTATACCTACTATACACAGCAGACCTACCTACGACAGAAGATACTACAATTGCAACCTTCGCAGATGATACAGCCCTGTTAGCAGTAAATAGCAACGCAGAATTGGCATCAAAACAACTTCAACATCACTTAGACCTTTTACAACAGTGGTTTAACAAATGGAAACTTAAAATAAACCAAACAAAGTCAGCGCAAATCACCTTCACAACGAAACGCATAAATTGCCTACGAGTCTCCATCCACAACACACTAATACCAGTCCAAACCGAAGTAAAATACCTGGGATTATACCTTGACCAAAAACTAACATGGCAGAAACACGTCAAAACAAAACGACAACAATTAAACTTAAAGCTACATAAATGTCTTGGCTACTGGATCGTAAATCTAAACTTTCCCTAAACAACAAAGTTCTACTTTACAAATGTATTATAAAATCTATATAGATCTACGGGATACAATTATGGGGTTGTACTAAACCCACAAACACAAAAATCATACAAAGACTGCAGTCAAAAACATTACGCACACTAACCAACTCGCCCTGGTACGTTTCAAACTTCACCATACACAATGATCCCAATATCCCATTCGTAACTGAAGAAATACGTAGACTATCATCACTCTACCACCCAAGTCTTATGGATCACGAAAGCAAACTGATTGCTGAAATCATCAACCCTCCAAAGGTAACAAGAAGGTTAAAGAGGCAGTGGCCAATCGACCTACTACAGATTGAAAAAGACAAAGACAACTAACCATGGAAATTATAGGAGTATCATTGATGGATGACATCTCTCCCCACGTCTTTTCTCCACAACACATTTAATTATTGTCCTTAAAGGGCAGATTGTAAATATGCAGTAATAAAGAAAAATAAGACGCCATATCAACACCGGAAGGTACAAGCGCCCTCTACCCTTGGAGTTGAGAGACCTGCCGCTTTCGCGGAGGGCCAGCGGAGTCAAAGAAAATTTTCCGACTATGAGCCCAGGCATGATCCCGCGATGCTGCTCTTCTTAGAAAGCTCAAGGAGAAGGTTGGAGAAGAGTAGAAGAAAACTTAGAGGCCGTTGCCGAGGTGGCGGGGGTCACAGGAAGTCCTGGGGAAGTCTTTATGATGCCGAGGAAACCTAGTCCGGAAGCGCCGCTCCTCGTAAACGTGCCTGAACCATATTGAGTATACCGAGGGGCAGCCGCTCTTGCGTCGAAGAGAGACGTGCCGCGAATTGGGAAGTCGCATGCATGCTTACCGGACTCCGGTATTTATTGCCGTTACGTAAGCGAGAGCGATCATGCCATGAAAACATGCGTCATAGCTAGGGTAAGTTGCACCAATTTTCGGGCGCAGAGTGCCATCATGCGAGGCGTAATCCGGGTTCCTTTAGGAGCGTCTCTCGTAATTTTCCGACGCTTTCCGGTATCTCTTCGTTTTTATTCCGATCGAACCTATCATATTGTAACAGACGACTAAACCACGCGTGCCGACTGTCACGGACGTGTGTAGTAATATTGCGCTGCCGACCATCTGTAGCGAATTTTGCGTTGCCGTACCGTGACGTATGGCTGAATTCTTATGTAAAAAACATCTGTGGAAGATACGCGTCGTATTGTTCTTGCCTTGCGTGGAGGCTAACCTTTCCTAACACTTCCGGCTTGCATCCTGTTCTCCATCACAAGCTAGCACCTACCCGGACGAAAGCCTTTTTGTCTAATGACTTGTAGGGCGAATACGGCGAAGTTTTATGTATCCTTGCCTCAAGCACACGGTAGCTCAACGCGGAGAAATTACGTAATAAATGGGCGCCTAACTACAAGGATATCTTCTTATAGAGGAAAAAATAGTGCAGAGGATCGTTGAGTTCTCGTTAAACGAGCGTGGTATGAACGTGACGTTCAACATGCATGTCTCAACAGAGTAGAGGTTAACTTTATTGACAAAGTATTGAAGTAGCCTCACGTAATGAAAACATTGCTATTTAAGACACCCATTGCCATTAGAAATTTAAAGATTATTGCACCTGGCGTAGTGAATTTATTGTTAATGCTTTTATTGTTTGTTATTGAATTATGCAATTGCTGGTATGTGCGGGAAAGTAGTTCGGAAAGAACAAAAATTGTTATCGGTTTTCAGCTGTTTCAAAGTAGTTCATCTGAAAAGTTTTCTTCAAATGAACAATAACATAATACATTAGTACTGTTTGAATATGCCGTGCATACATCTCTTGAACGTTCTATATTCGCACTACCGAATTCACAGCGTTCCGTGAACTAACGTTCCGCACTGGTCTCATAGTAGTCGCGCTAACGAAGGCATACTAAAAGCACGAATAACATTTTTTGTGCCTCTGCCAATTTTGAGTCTATCTTATAATCTTGGACGATTATCTGTTCTTCATACATCCGATTCTGTGACTCTCCTATTCTAACTCCTACGATTCTAGGCGACCATGGGCCCTGTTTTCAAATCATACTATGAATAGATGCAAAATCGAACAATTATGATAAAACCTTTCTGTGTGGGTGTCTATATTAATAGAACTTATAAGATTATATAAGTATAAAAGATATTATATAACAGAGTAAAACAATCTTCTCCTTGTTATCATTCGGTAGTAATAGTCACAGAGCTGAATTTACATACCAAGGTATGGTCAAATGAGTAGTTACTTTTAATTACTTGGAACACAATAAATGCGGTTTCATTGTTTCATTTCCACAAAGTTTGTCTAGCATTAAATTTGCAACGTATTGAGCCACTGCATTAGTGGTTTCAGCCACAGAAATCCGCATATAATGGACCGCAATATCTTCCTTGATATTTTGAATACTTGAATTGTAACAATCGTACAAGTGATTTTTTCTTAGCGCCGATTCATCCGGAATAGTGTGATCCATACAGAGTGCACCATTTATACATTTCAATATTTTAAGGAGTGGTAAAGGACTCCAAATGGGTTACAAAATATCCAATACAATAGTGTCCAATCTGCTTCCGTTTTGTAGTAATAATGCGTTAAAGGAAACATGTCTATATGGTAAACTAATAGTCGGAGGATTTTGTAGTTTTGCAGATATGTTGAGAAATCTTAATACATTTTGGTATATTCCTTACAGTTTTATTTTTATACAGCTTTAAAGATCGAAAATGGTTGTAAAAAAGAAAATACGTAACAAATACACATGAAGTATAGACCAAAAGACTACCGTCAGTTAGCTGACGGTAGCAAAGCAGGGACGGTTTATAGTAGCAGTCTCACTGAAGAACTTATGAAGGTTTTAATATGTGTTAAAGGCATTCCGAAATAAACACAACTTTCTCAAATAACCAAATACTCTAGGTCAACGGACTCTTTCAATGTATTTGTCTCATTGATATACGTGAGCTATTTTTCGTTTCAAAATGTGGTGTCAACTTTAACACGTTCACGCCGGCGCCGATTATCATGTTTTTCGCTATAAGACGGCCCTCAAATTCGGACGGTCTCATGTTTTTCGCTATAAGACGGCCTCAAATCACACCGGTGATGCACGCCGCCCGATGGCTCAATAGCGTGTAACCCACTGGTGATGCACGCCGCCAGATGAAACAGTCGAGTCTGACCCACCGGTGATGCACGCCGGCGCCAACGTGTTAAGGCATTATTACTACAAAACGAAGGCAGATCAGACTCTGTGTTATACATTTTGTGCTTCAATTGGAGTACCCCACCACTTTTTAAAATATTTCAACGTATACTTATTACACATTGTATAATAAGCCTCATTTATGTTATGCATTAAATAAAAATTCAGAAAATAATAGGCTATACCATCTTTTTGTCTCTATCTGTATATTTTACAATTCTTGGAGATTTTAAAATTCAAACCTAGGAACGATATTACTTTCCTGTAATATGTTTAATCATTTTTTTATGCTACGAACATAATATTGGTGGATGGGTTAACGATTCATATTCCTAAATAACAATAATTTTATAATTTATTGAACATACTTCATGGCAGGTTGCGAAAACTTTATCTTCTACTGTTCGGAATGATTATTTTATTGATGAATCATCATTTGAAGAAGAAAATATCGAAATACGTTAATTAAGTGAGAATGGACAACAATATTTCAAAATCATACGTGTTTTTTATAACATTCCTATTGCCTCGGATTTATTATCCGATATTACCTCCTACATATCTCGGATAACTAATAGTGCTTTTCGTACTCCTTCTTAAACAATGACCGTAGAAACTTGGTATGAAAACTGTGCTTGTGAATTCATACAATAACAGTGCATCAAGTGTAACGGAACTTTTGTCGCAATCATAACATAGGATTTGTTGTGTCTACTATGAGCATTAGTTTTTGCATATGACCTAGAGCTAGTATAATTCAATGTATAAACAGCATCCCTTTAAAATGGCATATTGGTCACGAGTTAACCACAGAAAGTTCGAGACCGTATAGTGAGATAGTTCAAATGATCAGTGACTCGAACATGGTCGCAGACGTACAAATCGAACGCGATAGGTCGAAGTAATCGATTTTTTTACATTAGAAGAAAATTCTCGAGATATTTGATAATCCAATACGAAATTGATTAGTGTACCCGTTAATACACACACTACAATATTCGTATCTAGTAACTGATAATAAAAATGAAATAATGCAGTAGTAATATTTCTAGTTGTAGTATCTCGATCTGATATCTTGTTTGCTGTAAATACGGTTAACAAATTCCTGAATAAAAAAAATGACTATAAAAAAAAAAATGAATAAAAAATAAAAATTGCGTGAAGCGAATATACGTGTACCTTATAATCCAATATGGCATCGAATAAGAAAACGGCGTAAAGAATTTTGATTGCATAGGTTTTTAATCGCAGATTAATGACCCTTTCAATAACTTAGAAACTGTTTCGTAACGATAAAAAAAAAAATAAATGTCGAACATGCGTATACATATTCCTTTCGTATGCCTAACAGAGTTTAACTACGAGAAGTTCTAGAAATAAAAAGGACACTGATATTTAATCTATAAACAAATTTTTGTACCGATAATCAGTTAATTGAAATATACATAATCAATAACATAGGCGTTCGCGTCGAGATGGGACACGTTCAATAGAAAGAAATCGATTTGTACTTCAACTAGATATGTGCGGGTTGCCGACTATACTGGATAGAGACGGGACGGAAAATTTCGGACGGGATCGAGCGGGATCCCGAGACCTTTGCGTGTTCGAAACTAGGCGAGATCTCGAGATTCATGCCAGCTCGGATAAGCACGAGTCGGGCCGGCTCGAATTTAACTTCGAATCGGCTCGGCAAACATCGGATACGATCGGTTTGAGAGATAGAAATGCAGGATGCAGAGCTACATATTAACTTTTGAGTACTGACGTGCTATTTTAGTTACGTAACTACCGACGTGATGTCTACTAAACCACCATACTTTACTAATGAAAGCTTTTATGTTTTCTGATGTTCTTCTAAAAAAAACGTTTCTATGTATTGTTAATATATCTAGTTATTGTATAAGTAAAACAAAATATTGAAGTTTTCTCGTTTATTACTAATTATAAACATTAATATTGCAGTCTCAAATTATTTGGGGGAAACAATTAACATTTATCAATTAAACAATCATTTTTCCTTGACAACATTTTTTTCTTAAAGATTAATAACTAGATAAACAATAAAAATAAAAATAAAACAAATAATCAACAGATTTCTTGAAAATCACAAGGCATCAAATTGTAAGAACTATTAAAGTTTACAAACAGTCTTTGCATACAGACTTGCTGCATTGTAGGCACACATGTTTCATACAAGTGTCACATTTATAAGCCGTCTTGCGCTTTAGTTTTGAAGGACAGATGTGACAGAGTTTTCTGGTTTGATTTCTCTCTGCTTCATTTTGTTCCCTTACATTTTCTGGTGCATCTGGCCCAAGAACTCTATTTATCGACAAGCGCAATTCTCTTGGTAGATGTTTTTAGAGTGCCAACAAATGTCATGCCTCTTTTTTTCAGCTCTTCGACAAACTGTACAGAACTATACCAATTATCAGCGGTAATACTTCGGTTACTGCCGTGCAAGTCCTTGATCAATCTGAATACACATTGTGTGGACACCAGGAATTTTTTTTCTTTTTCTGTCAATCCTTCGCCGTCTGATCCTTTCCCAGAATATATATAATCATCATAAAAATAAAATGTCTTCGAGTCGCAAATTGCTTGTACCTTCAAGCCATACTTGGCAGGTTTTTGGGGCATATAGATAATGAGATGCGAGCGGCCTCTAAACCCAATCAACATCTCGTCAATGGTTGCACTTATGCCCAACTTGTAATTTTTTCGACAGTTGTTTACGAACGCATTGAACACAAATGATATTGCTGCAGTTTTGTCTCCCCTTTGTCTTTCTGATCTTGTGTCAGAGTTGTCAAAACGCAAGCAATTCAGGATATACATAAATCTGTGTTTTGAAAAACCATATCTGAAAATTTCGCGGCCAGTACCATCAGTTGTAAACAACAAATCACAGTCTTCGTGGTTGGGTTTGAACACCGCTGAATATAGAAGGAGTCCCAGGAAAGCATTCAGCTCAATTTTATCGATATCATGCAATTCTGTTATAGTTTTGAATGGTTCTCTGTATTCTTGCAACTTTACATTGGTCCAAGTAAGAATCTCCTGATATATAGAATCATCAAAAAATTTACGTCATATGTGTAAAGGATCTTTCGGTTCAGCTTTGAAGAGGGTTGAAGACGATGTTGCAGATGCTACTACAATGTTGTGCCGAGGTGTGCGCACGCCGCTGGTATTGGACGGAGTTTTGTTTCACTTGAATCGATTTTTGTCAAAATAAAATCGCGATCGACTGTCCTCGTCGGGTTCCATTTTCTGCTCCTCAGTTTCCTCGTTTCTTCACCTTCTGACTCTTCCTGTTCAGATGCCGAATCATAGTCACTCTCCAATGCAACAAAATTTGTGTCGATATTGTCAGAGTTGGACTCTGAGTTCTCATTTAGCCATTCCGCTAAAATTTCTTCGTGGTCTTTATTTGGAAGCCTTGGTTGATATTTTTTCTTACTGACAGGAACACTCTTATTTTCATTTATGGCTGCCCGTTTCATACCCGAAGTACCTGTCTGATCCATTTTTATAATTGTCTGGAAACAAAAGAGAAAAATAATATAATCTGAAAAAGTCGTGCCAAAAAAAGTTACATAAATACAGACGAGTGGTCTGACAGACCACTCGCGATCTTATAATAATCAAAACTTACCGGAATCACGTGCGCCGACATAGCCACTCTTCACGAACGCTGCCGGGCGACTATCCGTGGGGTAGAGAGATGCGCGGGGGGATACGTCTTCGCTAACAAATGTAGCTAGATTTTTCGAACTCTCAAAGTGTCTGTCAGACCACACGTCGGTACTTAAAGGTTATGAGACGGAAAGGAGATAAAATGATTTAAAACATAGATACCATGCTTCAAACTTAGGAAAAATGTACTTTTATACTGAATTTGAAATAAAAATAAAAATAAAAAGATAGGAATAACAGGAAACACACTGTTTTAAAATATATTGAAACAAATATTTTATTGCCTTAAATTACTGTGCAAGAAACATAATTGTTCAATATTTTCAGACAACAATCTTGTTCTGTTATTGGTAACGATATTTCCAGCCGTAGAAAATAAACGCTCGCTTGTCGTTTATGTTGCGGGAATCGCAAGTATGTATGTTGTAGCGGATTGTAAAAGCGGATATCTATTAGAATTACATTTCCACCATTCCATAATATTACTTTGTCTTGATTCAGTTGTTTCAGAGAAGTTTAATTTTCTCGTACCGTTCCTAGTTTCCCTCCAAACAATTTGGCTATTTTTGATTTTCTGGTATCTAATCAGTAAAAATTAAAAAATACATTAGAAATTGATCAATGTAATCTGATTCACTTATGTATATTTGTATGTAGGTATGCATATAGTTTGAAAATTTACCATTCTGATTAGAGGGAATATTTTCGGAATTGCTACAAACATATTTTAAATTATTTCCTGTCCTCTTTTTGCATTTCATCTACTTTTTTACTAAGTACTCCTACAGCTGTATGTCGCTCTTCATGTTGTAACGAACGGTCTTTATGTCTGGGATCTAAGAGCATGGCAATTACAATAAAATCATTCTTCACGATTGGTTGCAAGCGTTTCTACAAATAAAACATCTGACATCATAAAGTCCACCTTTTACTAAAGCAGTAATAAAATGAATAATTAAACTGATTTACATTTAATACATTGCAAACGCTGTTACACATTGCACTAATTATTTTGCTTTGTGTATTATTATTATCCGGTTGAAATACGTCTAGTTGTGCGATATACAGGGTGTCCCAGTGAACACTGTACAGTGCGTTATTTCCTAAAGTATTAGAGATAAAAGAAAATTGTTTATACAGGATTGCATGGTTCGAAGGGGCCAATTTATTAGCGAAGGCGAATTTTTTATAACATTACTATTACATGACATATCATGGTCAAGTTTGGTTTTTGAAATGGAACTATATATTTTTTTACAGATCAGTTGATAGTGTATTTCAAGGCGAATCTAGTGACGTCTACTTTATATACTTTTTTGAATTAATTTCTGAGATATTGCGCCTACAAATTTAGTAAATAACTATGCAACAAATTAAAAGTAATTTTATTTTCTTTTTAACAACCTGAAGAATATATGCAATTAATCCTTCCCGGGGCAAGAGAGGCCTTTAGTGCACACCATCGGGAGTCTAACGCCCTTTTAAACAACCAGGGTTCTCTCAGCGGCCTAGATGCGAGCATTTGCAGGAGACAGATGCGAGACCACAACGGAGTCACCGACACAGTCTCTTGCGGCGGATCTTCGGAATTGGGAAGCGGCCAGGGTATCCGCCGCTCCAGAATCACTCCACCCGGCGAGTGACGCGACGCCTAAATTGAAAGGCTGTAGTGGCCCATCGTGCCAACTCAGGAAGGACACACGATGGGAGGGCTGCAGCACGGTTGTACGAGGACGCACCGATGGATGGAAATCAGCAGACGCGTGCGAGGTTGGCCACCTCGCCCCGCGTTCCGCAGAGAAGTCCTTACCAGAGAGGTGCAGGGACGTTGCCCCGGGAGCCATCTCGCGGGTAGATGATGGCAGCGGACCCCGGAAGTGCGACATCTAACACTGCGTCTCGGATTCACGCCGCAAGACGAGTTCCAGGGGGACTCAGGGAGTCCCTGCCAATCAACCATCGACATTTGAACGGCGCCAATAATTATTGGTCGCGAGGTTGCGCGACACGAGCGAGCCAATCGGGGCACGGTGAGGGAAGCGTCGCGTGCCAAGATGCTGCCGCACGCAGCGATCTCGGCCTTCTTCTTGTACGGGACGCTAACCAGGTCACAGGTGGTATGTCTTGCCCCATTGTTCTCCCCGGTTGACTCGGATTAGATCGGTTCGTAAGCGGAATCTTGACAGAGCCGACTCCTAGTGGTCGTGTAGGCTGTGTAACAGGAAGAAAGCCTTCGCGTGCGGGTTTCCCGAAGCCCGCGGGCTCGACTAAATAGCGAGTCCACAGCTTAGCGACGTCATAGCGAACAGTTGTCGCGTGCGGGTACATCGTCGGCTTGTTGGTATAACTTCGTTGTAACAGCGGCCACGCGGGCGGTTCTCTTACGCGTGCCGAACGCGCGTTTCAGCCTCGTCGTCGCTCAAAAACCATTGTTACGCGATCGCTGTAGCGGGGAACAGGTAACTGCCGGCGGCCATGTGTCGCGGGACGGCGCGTGTAATCACCTCGACTAACGCTTGTACGTTTCTCGCTAGAATACATCTTTTATTACTTCAGAAAACCGTGTTTTTACTGGCGTTCTCGCCGTAAGAACCCGAGAACCCAGATACGTTCCTCACCCTACGCCTGAAAGAACCTCGCCCCTCTCCGCGTAAAGAGCTAGCCTGGGCTGCGGTTCGAAAAACGGGAGACGCGTTCCACGCCGGTATCGAAAGATACCTGGCGCACGCAGAAAAATCAAGGCGTGGGACGCGTAGTGGCTGGATCCTGCACGCCCGTCCTAGCCCAAATACGGCTCGGCGGGACGGTCACGTCGCAATACATACAATCATAGTATAAAATATTTATAGATGCATTTCGATCCCATTATTAAAAATGAAATCATCATGCAATCGATGTTATTAAACCCTATATATAAAGATAGGCTTTTAAAATATGAAGACAGAAATCATGCTATTAATTGCTTGCGGGAAAGTATTTTATGTCCAGTAGGAAAGAGATATAATGGTGACAATAATTATCAATCGAAATATGATGATAAAGGTACGTCTATACAATTATTCATAATCTTTAAATTATGACGGTTATTAAAATTTTGCAAGAGAACCCAAATCAAAATTATCCATGTTCTTCGACAATACGTTCGGTAATAAGAACACAAACCGCATAACAGGCATCTTTGTCACTGATAGAGACGCAGAAATAAAAGTGTATTTCGAAGAAACTACAGTAGATAGGAGTACTAATATTATAGGGTGGTGGAAGGAAAATTCAAAAAGATTTCCTATACTATCAAGTGCTGCAAAACGTTACATTGCTGTACCAAGCACACAAATAACTAGCGAAAGGCTGTTTTCAACAACTAGAAATATTGTTACAGTCAAGAGAACCAGCTTGTTACCAACACATGTGGAGGAATTAGTTTTTTTACACGAGAATTTAAAATAAAAATACGCATATCTTATTATTTGATATACTAATTTCGCTTAATGTTATAAATATAAAATAGCAAATGTTGCCAAGTGATCTCCAAAAACCGAAATTAGAAATCTAAAATTATGACCATATTCAAAGAAATAAGACACGTTTTTGAATCCCGGCATTTTAAGAAATCCCGAACATTTTCGGGAATCCCGAACATTCTCAAGAATTTCGAGAATTTCAAGATCCCGTCGCGATCCCGAAAATCATTCCCGTTCCTGTCCCAACCCGGTCTCGCACACCACTATTCTATGCCTATTTCTCCTGTTTTCAGGAGTGTTGTTCAACACATTTATAGCGCTTTCTTGAGTCACCCCAGCACTTTCAAAATCCATGATTAAATATTTTACAGTTCTTTAAAAATATCCTATTGTTAATATATTATTGTTACACTATCACTATTCCTATTGCTACACTATTGCTATTTTTATTATTACACAATTACTGTTCCTATTGATATACTACTACTAATATTGAATACACCAAATACACTACTTAATTTTAAAGTACTTTAAAAGTACACTACTTAATTGTAATCCTTGCGATTTAACCAACTGGAACTGGCTTTTCTGCTCTAACGAACTGACCTAAACTAACTGCCATTCGCGTTTTAAGCTTTGAAGAACGTTTCAATTTATTTTCTCGAGTCATTGGTTTAGGAAAAGCACTTAACATTTCTAAGCGGTTCCCCTCCATCCCCATGCCTATGTGCGTTGCAGAATTCACACTATGTCATCGATACATGTTGAAGCCGAAATAAAAATCAAGAAAAATGAGAAGTATGGTAAATTTCAAAAATTGAATGTTTTTTTATTTCATGACTTAATAAATTAACTACAACTAAATAAATATACGTTGTATAAGTTTAAAAAAGAATTGTTATTATTATTTATAAAGAGAAGGACAAAGCGTTCCCTTCAAAGTTGTCTGAAAATACAGACTAAGTATGCTTTTCGCAGAACAATATAGGACAATAATACATCTGTTCTTTTGTATAGGAATTACAGATAACAGTATATTTTATGTCATTTTTACCTATGTTATTTTAGTAACATTACGTAAAAGATTATGTATAAAATAATTTGCATTAACATTTACAAGTATTACCAAAGTAAAAGCAATTTTCTCCTAAGTTTGAAGCATGGTATCTACGTTTTAAATCATTACAACTCCTTTCCGTCTCTTAATACGTAGCTGTATCCTGCATTTCTTTCTCTCAAACCGATTGCATCCGATATTTACCGAGCCAATTCGAATTTAAATTCGCGCCGACCCGACTCATGCTTATATCCCGAATTGAGTCTCGGGATTCCGAGCAGGCACGAATCTCGAGATCTCGCCTAGTCTCGAGACACGCAAAGGCCTCAGGATCCCGCCTGATCCCGCCCGAACTTTTCCGTCCTGTTCTGAAGCTCGGGTTCTCGAGACTCGGGACAACTTGTACACCCCTAACTTCAACTCTTTAGGTTTAATATTCTATTAATATCATACGTACTGTTCAAAGCTGGTTAGGTTCGTGTGGAAAGTATACATGTATAATTGGTCACAGTGGACATCTCATGCGTATAGTCGACGCGGAATATAATGATTCCAGTAAAACAGCAGAGTGTCGGTCGTTCACACTTTTAACAATCGGCGTTGTAGTGGTAAAATGGGGACTTAAGTAGGAACCAACGTCTTTTTACCTGTTTCCTTCCAATTCGGAACCCTAGGAATTATGGAAAGGGCATTATAATCAATACAGCACTGTCAATTAACTCAATAGTATCCATTCACATAAAAATTGTTAAAACTCGCCATTTAACATTTACATTACTGAAATGTTGAATTTTATTCTGTACCACATTCTTTAGTACTTGTAATATTTGGTTACTTATTAATACAGTAATGTTACGGACGTAGGGTTCCAACCTTTATTATTTAACCCTTTGCACTCGAAGTTTATTTTGAGTCATATTACCAGCAACTCGAAGCCATTTGAGTGAAAAGATCATATTCACATGTAAGTTCATGATATACGCATTGAAAGAAAAGTCATCGTTGTATGTTATTATTTTTTTTAATTGTTTATGGATACAAATGTTAGGATATATAAAAAAAATTATAAAATTATTACATTTTGTAATTTTCCAAAGTGTGATACCTCTCGAAGCAATTGCCAATATGTAATCTTGGCTTCTCTAGACAGGTATCACAAAAATAATGGGTCTGCCGTCTTTCGCCTGGAATTTTTCTATTCGAACACACTACACAATCTTTCTTGGTTCCAGAACGTATAATATGTAGGTGGTTGTTGAGTCTGGCCTCCGTATTTGGTGTGTAACTGTATTCTCGAGATGTGCTGTTTTGTCGGAAATTCCCAATCAATTGGTCCACCAACAATTTTACAAACTTCAAGTGTGTCATTGGTTTTTCATTATTTATTTTTTTAACAGAAGTGTACAATATATATGCATTTACTGTACACATTTCCATCCCCCAAAAAAATAGTTTTCTCCACCATTTCAGGGATTTTCTCAGAAAACAATATGTTGCAGCATATTGGTCGGCCCGATCTACTCCACGCATATTTTTTGTGTAATCGATAACAATTTTAGGTTTTTGTATTCTGACCAATTCACCACCACGTACTCTTCTATCAACCGATGTCAAACCCGCTTCATTACGAGTACTTAACAAAGTGACAATCCTTTTGTCCTTCCATGCGAGAACTAGGGTTTTGCCTTTTCTGTAAGCCACTGTTTTCCTGTCTCTTACAAATTGCGGTTTTTTTATTGTCGTTGGTAAATATTTCCTATTTGTTTTGATTGTGCCGGTGAGGAAACAATTCATTTTTAGCAGTTCTTCGGCAAGGGGTATGCTTGTATAATACCTGTCGGTATACATATGATAACCTTTAGCATTAGGAACATTGTCCAATAGTTTTCTGTACAGGTCTAAAGGAATTCTGGAACTGACAGGCAGATCAGGTCTTATGAGATTTTCAGAAGTAATACTGCCGTAATAAGGCAAAACCGAATAAACATAACCGGTAGTTGAGTCGGCCAGAACGTAAATTCTAATTCCCCATTTAGTGGGTTTAGCTGGATTATATGTCATAAAACATATTTTCCCCTTAAATTTTATAACGGATTCATCAACGCAAATCGACTGATACGGTATAAAATGTTCGGAAAATTTTGAGTTGATGTATTGTAAAAAGTTATTGGCTTTATGAATGCGAGTCCTTAAGCACGTATTTCTGCCTACTGGTGCATTTTTGTGTAAATGAAGCATCCAAAATATTTGCTGGAATCTATCTCGGGTAAATACGTCTGAAAAGAATGGAATTTTACTGGTGAACTTGGTACACCAATATTCCTGGAAATTTGCAACCGGCATGGTTCCCATATTCAAGATCACTCCGATGAAGGACAGAAATTCTTTCCGATTAACATCACTCCATGTATTCCATATTGATCTCCTTGACAATTGCCTTCCACGCAATCTTGAATTTGCGTAATCATTTGTCTCTTTTATTATGGAATCAATCAATGTATCTGTAAAATATAATTGAAAAAAATCTAACGGTTCTTTTATATCGTTGGAAATTTGTGGTCCGGCAATTCGAGGTGAAATATCGAAATCAATAGGAGATGGAATATTATCCACTTCCGAAACATCCATCCATTCGTCATTTCCAGTTGGATCTGTTGTGTCTTCTACATTTCCTTCTGTATCACTTTCAAATCCCTCAATATCACTTTCAATTCTCGGTATGTGTCGTCGTACTGCAGGAAATATATCACTATCATTAGAATCGGATTCATGGCTTAGTTCAATATTGTCTGCTTCATCACGGCCAAGAGCGTCTATGTTATTTCTGTAATGTTCACCATGAACTTCAAATTCTAATTCGTCGCTACTACTTTCAATATCACTATAATTTTCACAAATTTTTCTTTTATTTGCCATATCGGGGATATAAATATGAATTCAAAATATAAAAACAACAGATAAACTAGAATCTGATATACACTCTACTGCTGAATAACACGACTTAACTCACTTGCATCCAAGTGCGGAATGCGGAATGTTGCTCAAACCGCGATTGTGTGCTGTTATCGAGAGCATAACAATCTGCGAGCCGCGACCGTCATTTGTCACCAACAGCGAAATATCCTATAACTAATTTTTACGATTTGTTTTTGTTCTCATGTTAAAAACTGAAAATTAATTCCATTGTCTCCGTAGCGGAGCCCTCGAGTTTGAAGACAAATTTAAAATGGCTCCGCTCCGGAGCCCTCGAGTGCAAAGGGTTAAATATCTTTATTATAAATCAGGCTTCGGAATTAACTGCTCTTTTCGGCCGATTTTCAAAGGCGACGCCTCCTTTCTCCCTCGCACGTCACTTCTCTCCGCGGCGGTCCTAGTGCTCGGAAGGCCTCAGGCGCGTGCCACAAGAATCGCGCGTCAGGGGATACCACTGACAAAACAAAAACGCATCAATAATATTACCTCATGGGTGATGTGGAAATCTATGGATATAAGTGACGTCGCCCAAATGCGCTACGCGCGATTTTTGTGACACGCACCTGAAGCCTTCCGAGCACTAGGGCCGCCGCGGAGAGAAGTGACGTGCGAGGGAGAAAGGAGGCGTCGCCTTCGAAAATCGGCCGAAAAGAGCAGTTAATTCCGAAGCCTGTTATAAATAATTGGAATCATGTCGTGGTTGACATCATTTTAGTCGGGAGAGCACAAGGAATCGATTGGTATTACTTGCGTGAAAATCCGTTTGCGAATAAGAAACTTCAATTTTTCCTATCGCTATCCAATTTTTCCTAAATCCCTAATGCTATCGTTGTTTTTTATGACGTCCTTGTTCTCGGGCGTCGAGCTCGAACGCGATGGTTCAAAGAATTGGTTTCTCGGCGGCACGTATCAAACGAGGTAGTGGGGATAAACCACGGCTCTCGTCCGTGTAGACGAAACGGCTCTCGTCCGCAACATTACTGTACTGTATTGACGATAAGAAATTGTTGAATAATGACCTTTATAGAACTGAGACTTGTTTACCGCTTTTGCTATCTCTGGGGCCTCGTATTTGCAGGAACCAGGAAAAAAATATTGTGACGAGCACCGGGTACGTGGCTATTGCCTGCTGTGCTCGCAAAGAAAAATGAAAAGACGGTCGAAGCAAATGTCTTCAAGATTGATATTTAGAGAAGTTACTGACAGTTGTCACGGTGACTGCACGCAATCGAATTGTACTAAACGGAGAGATATAAATTGCCTGATTGTAAATAAAGTTGTAAGATACAGTCTTTAGATTTTAACACTTTGATGCACACGATTTTAAGAAAAATAGAAACCCAAGTTGCATCTTAATCACAATAATGTCAACAACTTACTAATGCGTTTTGACTTATATAAATTTTTGTTTCCACTTATTTACGTATTTATCGTTGGTTCGTAGCGTTGCCAACTGAATGAAAAACTTGAAATAAAATATTAGACATTAAACTGTATAACTATGAATAACTAACTTTTCGAAGTGGATTAAAACATATCCCACCATTCATGAAAAGCTAAACAAAAAGTGGGACAGTTTTTAATCCACCTAACCCCGAAGAGTTAATTTGCTGACGCGATGGTCGCGAGCTCGGAGTGCGCGCGGGGAGTAGCCAGTGACTCTGCATTACTCTGCAAAATCGTAACAATACGTTGAATCGTATCTGGGTCCCCAATTGGCCACCGTGGCGTCAATTGTTAAAAGTGTGAAGGACCGATAGTCTGCTGTTTTACTGAAATCGTTATATCCTGCCATCACGTTGTCTATACTTTCGGTTGAAGTGTGTTACTGACCGATGCGGTCACAGCTATTAGGGAAAGACGATGTGAGGCGCAGCAAAGCGAGGGACCCCTCTGGCCGCTGTGCCATCACGAGTATAACTTTATCAGCACTGAACAGTACGTCTTAATGACGAAATGTCAATTATTGAGTAAAACAGATATAAAGAACTTACGAAAACCCAATGATGGCAGGCATTGTCATACAAGCACCGACTACAAAGAACATCCCTGGAAATGTTTTCATACTTGCAGCATAAATGAAACCGTACATTGGTCCATAAACAAGCGGCATCAAAGATTCGCAGACACCAAACAAGGAGTTCACTTTACCTGTAAATAGTAAAGAAATTAGTTTTCTTAAATTCTGAAGATAGGGTCCACCTTGTGCATTTGTGCGACGCAAACCGATTCCTCAATTATTTGAATAAAGGCAATTTGTGCAAATAATCGCGCAATGTTAACGCACTCCTGTAATTAATTTATTAACTCGGCTTGGTATATATATATATTTGACACAATAGTGCCAAATCGGATCGAATGTGCTTCACATGTCCGTTTATTCAAATAAACAAAATACAAATTGTCGTTTGTACTGATCTTATCAAGTGTAGCTCATTTCCGTTTCTGAAGTCGCTCGGCTGTTTTTCGCACCCTTAAATACTAATTTTGGTAGCAGGGTTCCAGCCAATTAGGTATAAAAGTGCTTCTGATTGGTGCGAGCCAAACTTCGTTTTTCGTTAATTAAAATGCATTTTTAACTCTTTAAAAACTCTAATAAGCTTTTTGGGGCCAGCTTTCTAACCTATGTGCAATTACTAAAATATCAATCGAAAACAGATGTAGCTCAAAAATAGTGTCTTGGCGATCGTAGCATAAACTTATTAAGCAGAAATCCTAACACGCAGAAGAACTATTTTTCTCTGATTAGTTAAGATCATTTATTCGGTGCAATAATCAAATCGAGGGTTCTACTCTTAACATTACTTGAGGTACCCAAATGAATGCAATATTTTACTCGAAATTCGAAATACGTGCCATATATTATTTTATTTATATCCACTTATCTCTACATATAGTCAATCACGCTAAATTTGCAGTGCTGTGAAAAATATGGAAGACTCTTTGACGATATTGTACTGTATATGCTTATGGATTCTAAAGACCCTCATAAAACTTTTACGATCTTCAACCAAGTCTTCCCGAGTGGTCAACAAAAAGAGTGTAGTTTGAGTTACGTACCGAATTAAGTTTTTGTATTGATATGTCTCGTCAAAGACTAACATTATCGAAATTTCCCTAATCGAAATATATACGCATAATAAAAGTTAGTAATGCAGACCTTTTCTTTCCTTAGAGTTATCGTTATCCGAAAAACCCGATTCGAATATTGCTACTTATTACAAATTGCATTTTAAATTAAAAATTCTTCACCGTCAGTCAGCCTAATCACGTTAATTTATTATTGTAAAATTATAATCAAAAACCGCTTGTAAAGCGATTTTCGATAGTCGGCGATGAAATATGTCGTTTCAAGAACTCGCGTTCCAAACTGCATAGTTCAGAAAAGTCAAAACCGTATACTTTACATCCAGTACATCGAGTCACATAAGCATCATTTCTACGAATTTCTCTGGTTACTAACCAAAATTTAATTTTCCATACCGTATACGTCTATTTCAATATTCCAATAACAAAATGAATTTTAGTAACCTAACTGTAATGACTTCAAGTATCCAAGGTAACACGAAATAACTAGCTTCATTTTCGTGAACAAATGACTGTTTATTGCTTCACTGTTTAAATTATAATCGAAGCTCTACTGTAATGGAATTTTTATTGTTATGTCCCGGGGTACGCTACTGAGGACAAAATACAGTATTTATATGAAGTTTAGGCTATGTATGCCTTCCTCGGGATCGTCGGAATGTTCGGGAATCGGGAATTGGTCAGGCTGTCGTCATTTAACCCCTTAGATATACGTGTACAAATCGTTTAATTTATTATATCTCGTTTTGGAGATAAAAATGATACGTTATTACAAATATGATTTACAATAATTGGTTTATCTTATAACTATGACAGTAACGAGTGAAGAAGACTTAATGGCTCGGCGGTAGGAGGTCTACAAAGGGTTTTCACTCGCGGTTTTACGTCGCGTGACACTGATTACGGAACTATGTACTCGGCGGGCGAAATATACCTTACTTGGATTTTGATAAAAGAATCGGCGCGAGACGAAGGGGTTAAAGGAGTTGATTGGAATTTTGTTCGAATGGTGGGTCCGAAAGAACTGCCGCAATTACCTCAGCGAAATCTATTTTTAAAACGCGAATTATATACTAGGTCGGTCATCGATACACATTGACACCTGCACGGTTGGTGTAATGCTGAGGTTGTTAAAATACCAGGTTACACGGACACTCGGTTTGAAGCAATACTTGTGTTGAAGTGTTATACGATATTAGGATATAATTAACCGTAACGTAACATTACATGAATGTGTGTCACATATACGATTGAAATGTGTAAGTCGTTTTAAGTATGAAGAGAACGTATCGTATGAATACGAAGAGATATGTGGAAGTCGGGTGCGGATAGAGATAGAGAAAACATTTACGCGCGTACACATATGTGTGATCACGGGAATAGCAGGGACCCACTGGGCATTCCTTGCAACAAAATTAGTTCTAATTGGGCGCAACGAAAAGAATGCAGCAAACGATTTCGGAAAAAGATTTCGAAGCAAACCGATTATGAACGCCTTCAAAAATGCGAAACTGCGACGCTCATTGACGAAAAATCGCAAGGTACGTGTCGTCAATTCGCGAAGTCAGTTAAGTAGAGTTTTCTTAAATTTTTCAAAAAAAGGACTATGATTTTTTGTAACAGTTAATAGTAATTATACTTCTTTTTTTATATGGCACGTGGCACAAGAGCCAGTCATAAAGTTGAACCCTTCTCGGCGCAGGAGAGGCCTTTAGTGCGCACCACCGGGAATCTAACGCGTTACTAACACCTCTTTTATGCTCAAGCTACCAGGGTTCTCTCAACGGCCTAGATGCTAGCATTTGCAGGAGATAGGTGCGAGACCACAACGGAGCCACCGACACAGTCTTTTGCGGTGGATCTTCGGAATCGGGCAGCGGCCAGGGTACCAGCCGCTTCAGAGTCACTCCACCGAGCGAGTGACGCGACGCCTAAATTGTGACACTGTCGTGGTCCATCGAGCCAACTCAGGGATGACGCACGATGGGAGGGCTGCACCATGGTTGTACGAGGACGCACCGATGGATGGGAACCAGCCGACGCGCGCGAGGTTGGTCACCGGAGAGGCGCAGGGACATTGCTACGGGAGTACGGCGTCTAAGACTGCGTCTCGGATCCTCGCCGCAAGAAGAGTTCCAGGGGGACTCAAGGAGTCCCTGCCAATAAACGATCGTCATTTGAACGGCGCTAATAATTATTGGTCGCGAGGTCGCGCGACACGAGCAAGCCAATTGGGGCACGGTTGGTACGAAGCGTCGCGTGCCGAGATTCTGCCGCACGCAGCGATCTCGGTCTTCTTCTTGTACGGGACGCCAACCGGGTCGCAGGTGGTAAGCCTTCTCCCATTGTTCTCCCCGGATGACTCGGAATAGCTCGGTTCGAACGCGAAATCTTGAGAGGGTCGACTCCTGATGGTCGTGTAGGCCATGTAACGGGAAGAAAGCCTTCGCGTACGGGTTTCTCGAAGCCTGTGGGCTCGACCCAACAGCGAGCCCGCAGCTTAGCGGCATAATGGCGAACGGTTGTCGCGTGCGGATACATCTTCGGCTTGCTGGTGTCGAACCTTTGTAACAACAGCCACGCGGGCGGATTTCTTACGCGTGCCGAACATGCGTTTGAGCCTCGTCGCCGCTTGAAAAGCTTTGTAACGCTATCGCTGTAGCGGGAAACGGGTAACTGCTCGCAACCACGTGTCGTGAGACTGCGCGTGTAATAATCTCGACAAGAACTTGTACGTTTCTCGCTAGAATATATTCCTTCTTACATCAGAAAACCGTGTTTTGACTGGCGTTCTCGCTGTATAAACCCAAAATCCTAGACACGTTCCTCACCCTACGCCTGAAAGAACGTCGCGACCTCAAAGAGCTAGCCTGAGCCGCGATTCGGAAAACGGGAGACACGTTCCACGATGGTATCGCAAAATACCTGGTGCCCACGAAAAAATCAAGGCGTGGGACGCATAGTGGCTGGATCCTGCACGCCCGTCCTTGCCCGAATACGGCTCGGCGGGACGATCACGTCGCAATATATATAGTTTATATGTTTGGATCGTTAGATGAGTTCTAACGTCGGTCCGAAATGAGTGAGAAGGTGGGTTAAACCAAAAGAAATAATGCGCTTATAATTCCTCTTGTCTGTCCTGAAAAGGACAGATGCTTATTGAATGAATTTTGTCCAAGGAGGCTGAAGGGGTGTACGTTCGTTGTCCTAGGCCTCCTGGTGGTCCGGCGACAGTCCTAACGTCTCTAACGCCTACAGCAGAAATCGACAGAACCACACCATCTGAGCACAAATAACTCACACTAGAGTCGCCTGACCCATCTCCAGGGTACGGGGAGGAAAACGCAGTACCTTGTTGTGCAGACTGTCGTGTAATGAGCGTACAGAGAGAAGTTAGCCTCTGTTCCGTGCTCTATGTCCGTATTGGCGAATTGCCTCGAACGAAGCCCGGTGAAACCTGTGCTTCGTGAGCGGGGAGAACAACGTTGACTAGCAGTGTTAATCCTGGTGGCTGATAAAAGTGGCCTATTTCGTTTATGCCCTACAGCACAGCGTCCACCCTACACGTGTGCATCTATTCGTCACACGGAGGCTTTTACTAAACGCGAGTTTTTTGTGGAACACATTAATTATACCTGACAAGTGTACCGCTAACCAGTTGGCATCCAAGGAATGGTCTCTAGTACTCCAAAGCCGAATAGCAACTGCCGGGAATCAAAGTAACTTTTTGATTCCTATAGGTTTTCGGGCTTGCAACGAAATTTCTCTATCGAGGGCGATTTGCTTTGTCTGATGCACGTATAATACGCATCACTCAGAACGAATCACGTAGATCGCTAGTAATAAAGATATCAGCGTTAGAAGCCGGTTGAGAGCCTTCGAGCGATTTAGTGAACAAAGAGCGCTCACTGAAGTATTCTCTAGAGCGGATATGTGCTGACTGACTGCCGAAAGGCTGGCAAGTGTCTTTACGTAAGCGCGGAGCACTAATTTACTATGCGGCGCTCGCTTATCATTGTCTGTCTGTGTCTAATGTTCCGATTTTACTCTCTCTCTCTGTCAGACTCCGATATCCGCACTCGATATTGAATCTGAGATTCAAACAGCTGATCGCAATCGCTCACCTGTTCGAATGTCAACTGTATCAGCTGAAAAACGAGTCATAATTCAAATGTACCGCGCTTGTTGTTAGGGCAACTGAATCTCCTACCGAAGGCAACCTTCGGTCGGTCACGTATGCTAGCAGACTATGATTTTCGTGGACGAGACAAAGGCTCGAAATTTAACCGCTTTTTAAAAACAGATGAATTCACAAAATGAGCGATGCTTGCATAATTTGTCTCTCCTAACTCTTTACTGGAAAGTACATAAATGAGGTATTCTTGTTTTGATCTCGTACATTTTCCCAATAATTAGATTTGCTACGTATCGTCGAATTTTGTCTGTCGTCTCGTCTACCGAAATTCAAGTATAGTTTTCATCAATATCATTTTTTATGTTCAGCATTGCTATTTTATAACAATCGTCGACATAATTTTTACAAAGTATTCACTCATTGGGAATATCCTGTTTCATATTTTTTATAATAAAATTTCTCCATTCTACATTGTCAAAACCGCCAACTCACATCTACAGTGACCACCGCATTGCACATGTCAAAGAAAAATTCATTTTTTCTTGTCATAACTTGTTCTTGCGATATTGCAGATGATATTGTACAATTTCTATGGAGTTATTTTTATTAAATTGGAAAAATTATAGTTAGTGATATAATTTTGAAATTATAATATTAAGTGCTCTCAAAGTTCCTTTTTTTTGAAATTTTGTTTTATGCATAAGAGTGTTTAAATGTTGTCTTAGTTGTGATTTTCTATTGTAATGAATTTCCTTTTCACATGCTTCACATCGCACAGGCACTCCATCACTTACAAAACTTTGATCTTCTATTCCATTAATCCTTTCATGAAGCAATATACATCAACATTTTCTTGTTTTGGGCATGATATTAATTTATAGTTTCAAACACGAATTTTCAAAGTGTAAATCTTTACAGTATACTTAATTGCCACTGTAACGAGATAGTATTATCATGTAAATAGTGAATTAGCGTGTAATGAGTGAATTAGCGTAAAGTCGCGCGGCGATGCGACACGACGATGGGACAGTGTAGGCAAAAAGGATCCGCCCGCGTACAAAGGTAGCGCGCTGTACCCTCATTGGTTGACGCTAGGTGCGAAAATAAGTATAAAAGGCGGCGATTAAGGCAAAAACAGGGTCTTAACGGAGCAGACGTAGAGCACGGCACTCCGGTCAACTGAAACATAGGAAGAAACCAATCCCCCTAGCGGAAGACGTCAGAACGCACGGCACCTCTAGGTTTCCGCACCCCCAAAACCCGTTCAAGCAGACGTAGAGACGGCTCTTGTGCGATTTTCCTTCCACGACCTATCCTCAACTTCCACGGGAGCATACTTGTCGCGTCGCGGACGTTTCTTTTTACCGGGAAAAGCAAAAGACTAACGATATTCTGTTCCGACTAGTACCCATAGAAACTAAGTGATTTGTGTACGACCTAGTGTACAGTGTTTGTTTGAGTGATTCTATTTCTGTTTTAATAAATTGTGTTAAAAAGTGTTTACACCACACTATATTGATGCTACAAATATCTCGCTATCTCGAATTATACTACATTACCATAACGACAAAGGGTATATCCGAGGACATCAGAGCTGTATTTGTTGTTGTTTCTTATATATATATTGTCCCAAACTAAGTGCGGGAGCCGGAAATGGGAGATTCCTGGGATGATTCTAAACAACATTTTCCTTTGCAAAAATGTCCTCCGAAGCTTTGTTAACAAGTTATTAATGAAAAACCCTGACCAATCAGAGAGCACGAATAGCGAGCGCTCGGCCGACCAGCGACAGGTCACAAGCTACGCGGAGCGTCTGCTACTCACCGTGCTCGAGGCTTGTACAAGAAACTCAAGACCTTTACACGTTATTGCCAAATTTCTCCTAAAGTATTGGATGAAAAATTATGAAAAAAATTAGGGACACGCTAACTATCGCGACATATATTGTGGAATTTTTTCAGACTTTTAAATTATTAGCCAAGTTGTAGAAAAAAGAAAGACAATGCTAGTGTTGATTTCTCATAGACTATTGAACAAAAAATTATGATAAAAATTAGGAACACCTTACCTATCGCGACAAATGTTGTGGAATTTTCTCAGATTTTTAAATTAATTAACAAAATTGTGAAACATAAAAAACGAGAGACAAGAAGGATATTGACCAATTTTGTTAAAACTATTGTTGGAAAAATGATAAATACTCGAAATACGAAATACTCGAATTTCATTTGATAGTTGACACCAACGAGGTTGGATCTTCCTCGGTTACTTTTTCTAGTGGAGGTGGTAGTCTCTTCTTCGGGTCGAAAAAGTCGCAAGCAAATTCATGGGGAAAAGCGAAGGCCGTAACGAGTGTCTCGCAGATGTGGCCGTTTATGATCACAGGTATTGCCCTGCAAGTTCGAAGGAGCCATCGGTACCCGAGACTGAAGACCGCAAGGGTCGCGTCGCGTTTACCATGGAAGTCCTTTCGATGCATACGGACGGTTGAAATATGGAATTGCCCGTTGTTAAAACGCCAGTTGGGGAAAGCTTCTGAACTTTAAACATTTGGTCAACGGATGTCTCGCATAGACAGACAAACTCGTCGATGAGGAGAAAATATGGCAATTGTATTCTCATTCTTTAGTTACTTCAATATCAGAGTCTTGCGACCGGCATGCATTTTATTACGGCACACACACAGTGATCATCCGATGTTTGTTTCTCTCTTCCCCAATTTTCGTAAACCTTTTCGACCTATAGGGGAGGCTTACCCATGTATTAAACATTTGACGGATCTTTTACATGCACGTAAATGCATTTAGGTACTTTTAAAATCAGGACCTACTTTATAAACCACTTGGAAATTAAATTCAATACAATGGCAATACTTTTTTTCCTTCGGAATATTTCAACGTATATCTGTTTATTTTTTCGATTTTGTTTCATAAAAATATTTTGAAAGATAGCAGGGCAAACAATAAGAATAAATGTACGGTCACTACATGTGCAGCGTGATAAAAAGCAAGGCTCAGTCGCAAGACGCAGACATCGAAATAGTTAAAGGGATTCGAATACAATTGATGTATTTAACCCCCGATGCAGCGACGAATTAGTCTCCGCCAGACATTCGTTGACCAAATGTTTAAGGGCAAAAGAGTTTCCCCAACTCGCTTTTTAACAACGGGCAATTCCATATTTCATCCGCCCGAATGCATCGAAAGGACTTCCATGGTAAGCGCGACGCGACCCTCGCGGCCTTCGGTCTCGGGTACGGATGGCTCCTTCGAACTAAGCAAGGCAATACCTGTGATCATAAACGGCCACATCTGCGAGATACTCGTTACGGCCTTTGCTTTTCCCCATGAATTTGCTTGCGACTTTTTCGACCCGAAGAAGAGACTACCACCTCCACTAAAAAAAGTAACCGAGGAAGATCCAACCTCGTTGGTGTCAACTAACAAATCAAATTCGAGTATTTCGACGAAACTACACCCCGAGAACTCGCGCTGGAGGGATGCGAGGGCACGAGGAAAGAGACTTCGGAATAAATCGCCAGTATCCATCGTAATTTCGCCGCTGAAGTGTGTAATACCTTGTTTTTATTTACGGAATGTCGCAGAACGTTTCAAAATAGTCGATTGTCGGTCATTAAAAGGTCAAGTGCACGTTTAGTAAAGTGATCAGTATTAGTGACTGCGAAGTGTTGTAAATGCAAGATGTCTTCTTGCGGTGTTGGATACCTGCGATCAGCGCTACCTGGGCATCATCCCCCAATGATCGGGATCGGCACAACGACCTAATGGAGCAAGTGTTCGAGCAGCAGGTGAATTCCTCTCCGAATGAGTGAGTTTTACCGATAGTAATTACTCGTATTACTATAGTCATATTATTAATCTTAATTCATTTAAACATTTTTTGCTTTGGTCCGTCGTAATTAAAAAAATAAAGATCAATGTTTCCATACTTTTTAACAATTACAGCAACTAATACGTCCAATTTTTGTTCATTCATTATGAAATAAGTATTCTTGTAGAGCTTTCAATGTTTTAATACACAGTAAAATATCATACAATCCGTAGGAACTACGAAAACATTGCTTTTTATTTTTTTTACCATGGCATTACTTTACTAAATCGGCATTTTAAAATTCTTTCTTCTCGTCTTTTATTTTTTACAACTTGGATAATTAATTTAAAAATCTGAAAAAATTCTGTAATATATGTCTGAATAGTTAACGTGGTCCTAATTTTTTTCATAATTTTGTCATCCAGTAGTTTAGGAGAAATTGAGCATTGACGTAAACATTTTGAGTTTCTTGTACAAGCCTCGAGCACGGTGAACAGCAGACGCTCCGCGTAGCTTGTGCCCTGTCGCTGGTCGGCCGAGCGCTCGCTATTCGCGCTCTCTGATTGGTCGGGGTTTTTCGTTAATAACTCGTTAACAAAGCTTCGAAGGATATTTTTGCAAAGGAAAATGTTGTTTAGAATCACCCCAGGAAACTCCCATTTTCGGCTCCCGCACTTAGTTTGGGACACCCTGTATACAGGGTGTAACAAAAATGTCGCAGTTCCTTAAAAGGGGTGATTCAGGGGGTGACTTGAAACAACTTTTTCCTTAGCGAAAATGTAAGATGAGGCTTTGTTAACGAGTTATTAATGAAAAACACCGGCCAATGAGAGCACGAGTTTGCCGTCCGAGCGACTGCGGTAGCGTTGGGTACGCGCTGGGCGCTACGGTTGTTCTCCGAACAAGAAAGTCGGCATGCGTCGAAGGAAATAGCATTTGTATAAAAATATTTGCATAACGTATAAACGAAAAAGCAATGGAACAAAAGAAATGAACGGAGACTTGGAGAATTAACGTTGAAGATAAAAACGTGGAAAGTAGTCTGCGTTAGATTTAAAAAATAATAATCATTAATGAATTAAATGCAATTCATCTGTAGTTTGTAAATCTGTGTCACTGGGTCACTGTACCGATACTGGTCATCGACCGTCGAAATGGTTTATGGTAGGGTAGAATTTTGCCAAGGAAGCTCCTTGTACCCCCCACGTAGTTTAAGCACCTCAGGCCTTCCTTGTTCGGACACTCCGAGATCATGTCTCCTTCGAAACCAAAGCAATAAAACCATAAATTACCTAAACGCGTGCCCTAGCATAAACCATTTCGACGGTCGATGACCAGGATCGGTACAGTGACCCAGTGACACAGGTTTACAAACTACAGGTGAAGTTTGTTTTCCTCTCCCTTTATTTTTGGTTGTATTGCTTTTTCGTTTATACGTTATGCGAATAAGAAATTTACGTATTCGTGTTTTTACGTTGCACGTAGTTTCTCTCGATTTTAAGTAATTGTTCACTTCAAGTGATAAACAAAAAAGGACTCGGTATTATTTATTATGTCGCTTTCAGTTTTCATACTAATGCTGTTTTCTTCGATGTATGACGACTTTCTTGTACGGAGTACAACCGTAGCATCTAGCGCGCCTACCCAACGCTACCGCGGTCGCTCGGGCGGCAAACTCGTGCTCTCATTGAACGGTGTTTTTCGTTAATAACTCGTTAACGAAGCCTCATCTTACATTTTCGCTAAGGAAAAGGTTGTCTTAAATCACCCCCTGAATCACCCCTTTCAAGGAACTGCAACATTTTTGTTACACCCTGTATATACAGGGTGTCCCAAAACTATGGGACAAGCCGAGACATGCATATTCTTCATGCAAATAGAAATCGAAAAGTCCTGTACCGTTTTGCAATCTGGAGCTTCATCTTCGAGATATCGGTGATTGAAATTCAGGTATTGGACTTCCGGGGCGCGCTGTTCAAATCCCAGTCAGCCGAACGTGTGACCACACACACGCGAGTTCAAACGCGAGAAGCACGCGTCGGTGAACATACACACGCGTATACTGCTGATATTACAGATGTTAATGCATTTCCATGGTATGAACTGAACAGTTACTTAACTTTTTCACTAATTGTAAGTCATAATTCACCTAATGCAAGCATCATATCGTAGTACTCTTCGTTGGAGAACATTGTTTAACGTTCGAGTTTTTAATTCGACGTAAGTTCAAAACACTAATCTTAGTACACTACGACTTAGAAAATAACGCACTAAAACCTACACAATGACACACACTAAAATCCACACACTACTTTAAACTAAAGTCTAAACAATAATTAAGGGTAAGAACTAGATAATAACTAAGCTAATAGTTAGTTGGACACCAATAATGTCTGTCCTCAGAAATCTTTTTACGATGCTCTCGGTTTCGCTCAAAGAATGATTCTGACTGTTAGAATCCGCATGTTAACAGATCAAGTCAAGGGGATACCTCGAAAGAACATTATTGGTTCCTTCAACACTTAAGAAAGCTGGAAAATGAACGAAGATTGGTTGAGAAACTTGAAAAGAGCAGGCAGAGAAATGGTAAAAATACAGCATAGAAAGTATTAGCTGTTTGTGTGGAAAATTTACGACGGTGCCAAGTGTCTTGGTTCATAGAATCTGTGGCGTACTCGACCAGGTAGTTGGGTCGAGCGAACGCGCACGGCTGTTGGCCATTTAGGGCCTACGAATTGTTTAAGGAAAGGCCTTGGGCTTTGAAGTGTTTGCAGCCGTGTGCAAGGATGAGTCATGATGTTTGGGTGAAAATTGTTTCTCGGGCCTGGAAAGTCTCACTCTGGTTTACGACACGGTTTTTCCTTACGGAGACAAGGATTGCGGACCAGAGTGGGCATTCCGTGTTCGCCTGTTGTGAGTCAAACATCGAAACGATTCGACTGCGCTGCCCTTAACGCAAGGGTCGATACATGAAAAGAAACGTTACTTTTCATAGGTTCTATTTGAATCAGCTTGTATATAGTAGAAATAAATATTAGTGATAGGTAATAGTGTGTAATTATTAATCTCCACGTCATATCACCTCAAATCTAAGAAGGGTACGAGCGAGGTAAAGACCCACTTGTCTCACGACATGCAGTTATTTCTTCTCGAGGAGTGTCTGGAAAATATCAGCTCGCTTCATTTGGAAAAGCACCCCAAAAGGACACCTTTTAAGAGTTCAGACGTCTTCGTTCTGAACAATAAGCTATTTTTTTTTAATCTGTACGTTACTCCGGCGCGTCGGCGGCTAGTACACGTGGTGACCAGATTCTTATGTTAGCCCTGTCCACTGCCGAGGGACAATAGGCGCGTGTACAGTCGGCAGCCAGATACAGCGATTTCGGTAAAACAGCAGGATATCGGTTCTTCACACTTCTACAGCCAGCCAGGACGTACTTGGAGTTTTTACAAAATGAGCTGCCTTTGCTCTTGGAACATTTATTATGACTTACAATTAGTGAAAAAGTTAAGTAACTGTTCAGTTCATACCATGGAAGTGCATTAACATCTGTAACATCAGCAGTATACGCGTGTGTATGTTCACCGACGCGTGCTTCTCGCGTTTGAACTCGCGCGTGTGTGGTCACACGTTCGGCTGACTGGGATTTGAACAGCGCACCCCGGAAGTCCAATACCTGAATTTCAATCACCGATATCTCGAAGATGAAGCTCCAGATTGCAAAACGGTACAGGACTTTTCGATTTCTATTTGCATGAAAAATATGCATGTCTCGGCTTGTCCCATAGTTTTGGGACACCCTGTATATACAGTCCCAAACTAAGTGCGGGAGCCGGAAATTGGAGATTCCTGGGGTGATTCTAAACCTTTTCCTTTGCAAAAATGTCCTCCGAAGCATTGTCAATAAGTTATTAACGAAAAACCCCGACCAACCAGAGAGCGCGAATAATAAGCGCTCGGCCGACCAGCGACAGAGCACAAGCTACGCGAAGCGTCTACTATTCTCCGTGCTCGAGGCTTGAACAGGGTGTAAAAAAAGTAATGGTCACAGCTTCTAGGAGTGAAAGTAGACCTCTGGATCGGTGGACATTTGAAAAAAAAAGTTCCCGCAAAATTGTTCATGACAATGAAAAAAATTGTTAAAGATTTTTATTGCATAAATGTGTTCTATGTGTCGAGTAGAAAAAAGTCTACAAGGAACCGTGGTCCGGAAATGCACCGTTTAGGCGCTATAAAATTGTTAACATATACGCAGGAGTGAGCGCGAGAGGCGCCACTCACACAGAGCCTAGCGCGCGGCTGACGCACACGGAGACGTATGGACCGGTCGCGCAGTCCACTGGTGTGCGCCTGCATTGTTCTACACCAGCACGTTATGCGTAAGAGAAAAACAGACGTTTTCGCTAATTTCTTGCTACGCATTCCCGTGACCCAAAATAGGAACATTCGGTTAATGCTTCGTGCTATTGACGCAACAAATCGTAATTATGTAGAAGCTCGCGAAATATATCGGGAGTATTTAAGAAATTGTGGAAGACGTAATTAATGATATAGAACAGTATTATTGATAAGAACGTAATTAATGATATATTTACTAATAAATACTTACTTATGAATTTTTTATTTGTAGGTTAAGGCATCAGTGCAAAACGCGGTTCAATTATTAATGCAAATACAGACTCTATGAATACACGCAGTATTGTTATATGTCGTTACATACTGTTATAGATTCATATAATATACACTAATTAATGCATTTCTATTGAAAGATACTAACATTACTACATAGTAATAAGTGTAAGTAAAACTATATATAAGTAATAAATATAAGTATTCTCAATTAGTGGTATTACGTGTTGAAGAATCATTAGCGTTTGTTTCTTACACGAAACGATAAGGAGTATTTGGAAGCACACATTCACTGGCCAAAGATTGACGTATTTCAGCTGTTCTGTGTATCAATAAATTTATGACCATTTCGTCTTTGTTGTTTTAAACATTTTAAAGGATTAAAGAAACGGATATAGGTGAATATGCGTGTGTCGGGGTCACGGGAATGCGTAGCAAGAAATTAGCGAAAACGTCTGTTTTTCTCTTACGCATAACGTGCTGGTGTAGAACGATGCGGAGCGCACACCAGTGGACTGCTCGGCTGGTCCATACGTCTCCGTGTGCATCAGCCGCGCGCTAGGCTCTGTGTGAGTGGCGCCTCTCGCGCTCACTCCTGCGTATATGTTAACAATTTTATAGTGCCTAAACGGTGCATTTCCGGACCATGGTTCCTTGTAGACTTTTTTTTACTCGACACATAGAACACATTTATGCAATAAAAATCTTTAACAATTTTTTTCATTGTCATGAACAATTTTGCGGGAACTTTTTTTTTCAAATGTCCACCGATCCAGAGGTCTACTTTCACTCCTAGAAGCCGTGACCATTACTTCTTTTACACCCTGTACAAACGGGGCGGGGCAACTATATACTTTTGATTTCAGTACCTTCTTCAAGTTATATAGATTAATGTTTTCTGGCGGTTTCGTAATTACCGAGATTAAGACTAGTTATATCAATTGGACAACTACTTTTGATTTCAGTACTTTTTTCGAATCAAATGGTAATAAATATTTTTTGGTGTATTTTTTTATTATATTTTTTAAAGTTTAATATTTGTTGAGAGTATGTTAGAAGGATTTATTAATATCTTTTAGATACTTTCTTGGAAATTATTTAATATCTTTTGGATACTTTTCTGAGAGGATTAATATCTTTTGGGTGGTTTTTTGAGTGGTTTAATTTTTTTGAAGATTTTTCGTGGGTTAATTTTCTTGAATATTTGTTGTGGGAACCAGAGTCCAAACCGAACTTAACTACTTGGTGTTGTTACAGTTTAAATGTTCTTTCGGAGGTTTCACTTTTTTACTATTGATACATAGAACATTATTATGTTTGGAGAATATAGTGTTATATCCATAACAAAACTTTCGTTTCATAAATAGGAGGGAGAAAAAGTGCTAAAGAAAAGCCTGCACATGTGCGTTACAGGACCACCGAACTATGCAAACGGTATCGCCTGGGTTCAATGCAATAATCCTGACATTGACCAGAGCGAGCACTCAAAGTTTCTCAAAATCTTTGGGACGGATGGTGCCCGGATGTTAGAAAGTCGGAGTGCTTCGGCTGGTCGGTGTTTCGACAGTCTTAACAATAGGAGATGCCTGAATTTGGGTGGGCGCCTTGCATTCGGTGTTGCATTTGAACTTTCCCTCTCTCCTAAATTGCGCAAGGAACAACCACTATATGCTTGATAAAGTTAGTCTTAGTTGAGTATTCACTGGGAACAGGACAGAAAAACCCCAACACGTTAACTACTCCTTATCCCTGTAAAGTTCTTAAATGAACTGACTAAAAAGAGGATCTAAAGGTTTTTCCTCATTGTGCCATGTGCAATATTTGTCATAAAAAGAAAGGAAATAAATTTATTGTTACGAGTAAACATTGGACTCTATACATAACAATAGCGTATTCACATATCTTTTTGTTACTTATTATGTGTATGTATTGTGATTTCTGGTAGTCTACTGTCTTTTGCCTTAGGAGATAAGTACATATAATGTCCTTTATGACATAGATTTGCCATGATGAAGTATAGCACTAATAACTTTGCATGCTTCGAAGCTGTTTGTAATGTCGTAGTAGGCACAGCTTTGATGTTATACTGATTAATTTTTGAAACGATCTGGTTTCGAACAGAAAATATTAATTGAATTGTTATTATGAGCTGACCAGCAGATGCTATCTTAATATTAAGCATCCTACTCTTTATTGTAGAACAATTACCCCCGCGTTAGGGCATATTGTTACAAAAGTCCTCGATTTTTCATTTATTGCTTCTGTTATTTTTTTATTATTATTCTTATATATGTTAGCTTTTGTGATTAACTTTTTCGTTGTAAACTTAACGAATTTGAACAGCTTCTTAGCTGAAGCCCTCTAGCGGCAAATATATGAAAGCCAAAAAACCACCTAGCGGCAAAAATGTAAAAGCCAGAAAAGAGTATCTCCGTCGAACGAAATTGAGCAGGTTAAGTTACTCCTGCACGTAAAATTAATATCTCGATATCCCAATTTACATATGTGAGGGCTTATTTTATGCGTACGGTGATTCTTAACAATGCGGCAATCCTTAAAATTCATTAGGCACTGCGTCAAAAGAATAAATTGTTATCAAAGTTTTTGAACGTCTTGGTTACAGAAAAGGTACACATGCTAGCATTACGGGCCACTCAATTACTTCACGTGAGACGCTGCCGCGTGATATTTTATACAAACTGATATTTCATACAAACCAACCTATTATAGGTATAAGCAGACATATTTTACGCGGTTTTGAAGTCAATATCTTTAACTTTATGCGGCAATAGAATCGCTGAGGCATGAATTTAGCTCAAAGTGGTTGCGTGTGAGCGTGGGTGTGTGTGTGGGTGCTGGGGCAACAAGAGAGGGGCAATTGAATGCAGGTCGCGACCAGAGGAGGTTCTTATATTTCCTCATTTTGTATTTTCTTATACTAAATATTTTATTATCGTTGTATGTACGCGATTCGTTCCATAATCTTTCATATCCGCATCCTACATTTAATATTATATTAAATATTATACATTTATATATTAATTAATTATTACGCTTAGCATTTTCTAATAGTTTCAATAGATTCATTTGTTTTAATATGTTAATATTATTAAGATACAATTTAATTTAATATCTTAAATTGTTTTTTTCAAATGATTGATGCTTTGTGGGAGATTGGTTTCTGTAGGATAAATTTTTCAAGAGAATGTACATAGTTGTCGTGCTTTTTTCATCTTTTTAAGGTTTTTTGTGATATCATTATTTTTCATTAGTTTTGCACTATTACTAGCTTTCGTTTTTACTTTCATCTTGCTGATAATTACGTAAAAACATAGATGGTAGCTTTAATACCGAGTCATGAATGCAATAGGTGCTTACGGATCATGATAGACGTCGTGTTAATAAGAATTATCACATAAATACCGCATTCCTGTGGAAGCCTCCGATAATATTGAATCTCCAACATTACGCAAAGTAAAATTTCAAGAAACAAAGCGAAATTACTCGTTAACTGTTAAGTTTAAAGCGAATAAAGGTCAACACTTTTTTATTCAAAATTCGACGTTATTTCGTATTTTGGTATAAAGTTAAGCTTCAAACCTTCGAAACACCTCCACGTATTAAAAAAGCGCATGCTCAACAAATTTGTTCAACAAATTTTTGTGTACAACGCATACTTTGGAAGTTATAGAAGTGTGCAAATTACGTGTACCACTCTGTATATACTTTTCTCGTTATTTTTAGGTGCTTAATCAATATGTAAAGTAGTTTTCACTTATTTAGGAATGTTTTGTGTACAAAATTTCTTTCTATGATCGAAAATTGTTAAATGAATGTTATTGCAAGCGTGTGAAATATTGAATTGAAATATTGAAGTTATAAACTTGACGTTTTATGTATCTCCACATGAAACAATCAAGTGGAATATAATCTAGTGAATCGGCTAACTAACAGATTTTTATGAATCGAATTAACCTGCATGAAGCTAGGAAACAAAGATTGATGAATTTCCCAATCTACTTTCAACTAGTCTGAGTTTTCATTCAAGGATATTTATAGTTTACGGTTTTCTAGATCGTTGAATAACGTCTTGATGTGCACTACAATTTCACATTATAAAAAAACTCATATTATTACCATTAAAAAAATATTGATGATTTTGGAAACTCTGAAGAAATAAGGGAAAAGTCATGATTCGTATTATTTGTCGCTTTGAACCAAACAATTTTGTCCTAACACACTAATTTTTCGTATCGACAAATGTAACAAAAATAAGAAGAAAAGTAAGATAAACAAAAAACCCTACATCTTGGATATGCTATGTCACTTTTGAGTATAGGAAGGACCCTCATATAAAGCGTACCATGTTTGAAAAATAAACCATATTTGCTACTTAATCGGAGTCGTTGATACTAAGATTTTCCGATTCAAGTGAGTGCTTGTCATATTACCCAACGCGATTCGATGCCATTTATAATTCATGTTTCCTATTTTTTATGATATATTTTGTGTCGTAATACGTCTTCCTGTAAATCGGAAAACTTTAGTATCAGAGACTCTGTTCAGATGATGAATATGATTCATTCTCAAAGATGGTACGGTTCAAATAGACACAAAAATTTAGAGTCCCAACTGCCAACTTACCATTAACGTATAGTATGTACGTATGTATACCTCAGTGTCAGTTAAAGAAAAACAACTAGTATTTACTGGGTAGTCACACACGCATATTTTGTTTAATCTTTCATAGTTCTTTAACTGTAAAAGAATTACTTCATATCACACAATGCAAAAAATAAGTAAATATAAGTGTATATATATGTATATATATACGTATAAGTATTTGTATTTATTTACCAAGTTCATCTGGTGATACGAGCTTAGATGCTATTGATCTCATCGCTATAAAAGATGTGCCATTCACGATTTCAACAATTGCCGCTAAAATGAGTAGAATTATTGTTGATATATATCGTTTGTATTTAATAAAGATAATAAGAAATTATATTTGAGTATATTAACGTTCGTAACTACTTACCTAAATAAATCATCCAATCTGTAGTTGCAAACGCATAAACAAAACCAGCTAAAATTTTACTCGTTGAACTCATGATACCCACAATCGCATCATCAATTTTTAAGATATGACTAAAGACGCCAACGGATATAGCAGTTCCTATAAAAGGAACAAAAGTATTTGTGATATCAGATGAATGAAAAAAATATTAAATCATTTGTTTTTGAACTAGTTCTACTGTCAATTAACCCTTTAACAGTTTATCCCCAGTGAGACTGGGGCGAAGTATCAAGTACCGATTTGTGTGACCCGAGTGGGGCTGGGGCATAACAATACATCGAAAGAAATAATAAATAAAAATAAATAATAATAATAAAACGTGCCTTTTACATTTGTTGTAACGTATAGAAATATTTTAAAGAATAAAAAAAACATATTCTTTTACCTAAATTTACAATTTGATTCAACTATTAAAGGCTTAAAATTACTGGTATACTCAATTATTAGTATTTCAATAATATTTAATACTAGTTAATTTTTGACTAGTTATTTTTTCTTAACTCATTTTCATCATAAGGAAGAATATGCCTTTATCAACAAATGTGTTTTTATTATATCTAAGTATTAATATTTAAGAAAAAAATAAAAAATTTAATAATTCGATGATTTACGAAGGAGAAGAGTAAAGAAATAGATGAAAAGTGGACGCGTGTATATACGCACTCTGATGATACTAATCGGGAATTGGTGATAATGATGCAAATGGGTTAATTCGTATAAGTTGGAATATACAAGTTGAACTCTAAATACAGACAGTTTTAATCAACGAATATGTAATTATAAGTTTTTAATTGCCACCGTAGTAATTGCGTCCACAGGAAAATACATTAATATTAACAAATATCGAGAGTGTCCTCACAACCAATTTCAATAAAACACATAAACCGATCTAATATAAAAATAATATGAGTAATATCACTATATGCCCGTAAATATGTATACAGTGTATTTATCTCAACTGAAATTGATAAAATATTTCATGCAGAGTAAATTGTAAAAAACTAACTATATAGAGAAGTTGTTTTTCACCCTTTTATGCGTCTTATCAAAAACTGTTGAAATAGAAAATAGATTTTTTTTATAAACACAAGTTTTTTGTTTTGAAAAAATGACTAAATTACATATATGCTTACTTACCAATTAAATTCGTTACCATGGCAAATGTGGTGAACATGCTGTACATAATTTCGTTCCAATGATATCTATACCTCATATAAAGGTACATTACTGCCATTTCACCTAAAAGTTTAGTAAGACTTATTAAATTTCTAGTACACATTTAACTCAACGTATTTTGTGAGCTAATTAAACTATATTTTGAGTATTCGAAATGCATTAATTTTATTTAACATGTTTAGCATTTCACATAAAAATTTGGTTTTTCTTTACTTTTATACCTGTTAACGATTGAAAAATCTAATTATTACGATGCCATCAAGTATAATTTATCAAACTGTTCCAATCTTTCAAACAAACGTACGTGGAATAGTTCGTTTCGCATTGCACGAAAGATCATAGCCAAAACGCTTTCCAAAATTACATCTTGTATTTTGTACGCTTTGTTTTCTTTCAACATTAAAATTCAACATAATATTTGAAAGACTAGTGTTCGACATAGACGAAGTTCATATGTAAATCCATATTTAAATTAATTATTGTGTTAATTTATTTTGAGACAATTACGAATTCTATAACTTTATTGAAATAATTTTTCTTAATTATTTTTGAAATTTGTCCGTATTTTAAGTGTTAAATTTCCCTATAGCTAACTACACTCCGATTAAATTTCTCTATGGCAAATTACACTGTAATTACACTGCTTAAATTAAAATTATGTTAAATCATGTTGAATATAAGAGGATATTCATAATAGCTGTCGACTGAAAATTGTTTTCCGCTTGATTTGTTAATAACACTCGCATGAAAGAAATTGTAATCAATATTGTGAATACTACTTCTATATTTTACAAATTATTAGTTGTATATAATGAGTACTTAAAACTGATGACTTCACCTTTTCAATCATTATATAAGGATCTTTTAGAAAATAACGTATTTTTGCGCGTGATTAACAATTTTGCAAGAATATTTTCTCACAGCAATTTTTCTAGTGATATTAAATAGAATGTTACTCTTTCATATTTTAAAAATGTAACAAATATTAATAGTGCATTAAAAATTATAATCTTGTTGCTAATAATTCAAGTGATAAGTGAGAATACTTTGCAGACATAATTTTATTATTACAAAACTTTTAAATAATGATACAACAGTGATTGATATTTACGTTTAATAATTTCGTTGCATTACGACTTGACATTACATAACAATACACAAGGTTGCACAACAGAATTGTTCAGTCGGCTCTGTATTTAGTCACTTCCTTTAAGTTTAGATTATTATCGTGTCATTGTTATATGTTCATCACAAATCATTGTTTTCTAAAGAATTTAATATTTTTGTCTATGAATTTCGAGATAGACATAACACTTTATACTTCACCTCAAGAATTTTGTATAGATTGTTGATTAAATTCTGTTATACACATCTTTACAGTGCAAAACAGTCAAATTTTTTACTTGTGAAAATGTACATAAAATTATAATCGTTATTCCAGTTGTACAGAATGTGCAAAAATTATTTGTCATGGTCATTACAGCGGGATTTTACACTTCTGGATCGGTGAAGATCTGTTAAAGATATTGACCGTAAAATTATTCTTGATCTAGTTTTTCATGACAGGAGTTTGTCGCCCATTTGGATTGGGCGCGTGATGCGCCGACGTTGTGTGTGTCAACGAGTGTATACGTAACTCAACATTTCAACGTTACACTTATTTTGATTGCAGCGTATTCTACTCAGTGAGAGGTTAAAAGGATGAATGAGACTATGGATCAGAACCCAACCCTTCTCTTGAAAAACCACGTTTCCATTTGTTTTTAGAGTGATTTTGGTGCAGGCAGTTGCTCAATTTTATTTCTGTTTTTCCTTACTTTCTGCGCAATGGTTTATGTTGGTCATAGATGCTGGAAAGTTTGTTCGTCCCCATACTTTAATTATTGCCTGTCTCAAAATTTCTGATCTAAATATTAAACGGTTTCTTTTACTGCTCCTCAAAGAAAGAAGATCACCGTTATCAAATCTAAAGAACGAGGATTTACACCGTATCTATTTCGTTTCTAACATTTTGTCTAAAAATTGGCGAACTGATTGATTGCAATACGGAGAAGAGTCATCGTAAAATAAATGGGGTGCCATATGTGTCGTAGTACAACTTGACGTTGTTCACTTCAGTGAACGAAGAAACGAATCTGTAGAATTTGGTAACAATGTAGGCAAATAAGTTGGACCAGTATAACTCCTACTTATACGTTGATGATGAAACGTCCTCAATTAAATCTTTCAATCATTGCGTAAGGACTTTTTAAGATAGTAGGCTTCTGTTGAATGACTATCTTTAGTCCTGATTCATAAAGGATAAGTATGATAAGATATTCTGTTCTCAACGACTTAGGTTACTATTTGTGCATACTTTTCAAGTCGGAGTCCGAACCGCAGTTCAGACAGTGACCAAGCTAAAGAACAAGGTCCTCATCTCTCCGCTAAAAATGGATAGTACACAGGGTGAATCATGCACTTAGGACGGGTTATATCTCAAATTTGGCATTAGATAGAAAAAAAATGTAGAGGGAAAGCTTGAATAGTATGATATTGTCTATTCTTTTACGACTTTTTTTTCATGTGTGCAACGATGCATCAGTAAAATGCAGATGCATATTTTTCTCGTATCGATTCCTTGAGCCATTCCGCATAAAACATCATGAAGATACCATGTTGAGAAAATGAATATTTCGTGAGATGTTTGACATTTTTTATAAGTCGTGTGCTTATCTTACAAAAGGTTTTCGAACACTTCGCCTCTGGATTGTATGTACTTCATGCATCGTTTTTTAGATCTCCTTCACACGGCCATTCACGTATGCCATTCGTGTCCGACGATTCTTTTATATACGGATTCATGAATCGCAATTCACGTTTATATTTTTCTTTGTTTTGCCAATTACAAATAACGAAGACAGACATGCGATTGCAACAAGATCACGCGTCAAAATATAGCTTAAATTTTCAAACTTTTCTGATAATTTTAGAAAAAAAAAAACGTTTCTAGCGTAGGTTAGTCAACTTTAAATTGTCTACAAATCGCGATATTAAAAGTTTCCAAAAAAACTTTTCTTTCAAGGAGAAACCGAGTTGACCTTGAGTTTCTTTTTAATGGCATCATATACTTTTGATTTCATATTGTTGTAATTGATGTCAAGATGAATTCAACGACCTACTATATAATACGCTTGAACTAACCTTGGATTCAAATTACATACTCTGTATATATAATTTTGTAGCAAAGGAATATACTTGTTGTCTCTTGTTCATGATACACATGCTTTTGACCAAAGACTTTTCTGAGAAAATACAGGAAATTTAAGTTATCTCCATTTGGCTTATACATAAAAGAAATAATAAAAAAAGGGAAGTGAATAGAAAATATTAGATTCATCCGATTAATAGTACAAAAAGGTAAAAGGGAACTTTCCACATAGTATTTGCAAAACTTTTAAGGGATTTTAATAAGTTCTTTAATTAGTTCTTTAATTTAGTCTAGTACATCATTTGAAAAGCGTCTTAATAATATACAACATCCAATGATAAAGAACGAACCAAATATGCGTGCCAATATACCACCAAGAGAAGGATTATCGGTAACATTGAGGTACAGATATAAAATAGTTAATCAAAATGTACATGTACGTACATTTTGGTGGTCCTCCCACCACCACTGCCGTTCGAAGTGACTGACAACAGGGACATTATTCGCCCTCCCGGATATGCCACAAATTGAATACATATCAGGTCTGATAATAATTTTGTAACTAACTTAAGCTATTTCTCGTATTTCATCTTATCAACTTTGAGGGATAGTTTCATCCCCTAAATATGAAAACAGGCCGATATAAAAAAATATGTGTCTCTTATTTTTTGGTTCTCTATAACATATCCGAAAATCAAAAGAATCGAAGGCGGACACCAAAAACCCTTCCTTGTAAGTCCATTCACATTATTTGAAACAGCTATTTATCATTAATTTCGCAAGTGGTGAATCGAATGTCGCGATAGCGTCAATCGCGAAACGAACGGTTTCGTCAATCGCATTGATTTCAAGAAAGCCGTATGGCCGGAATTCATCATGCGTGATTCACGATTCACAAATTGCCATGTGAAGGAGCTGTTAATATTTTTCGTGACAGAATTAAGCTGCATATGTTACAACAATATATTATAGTTTAATATGTTCTTTCAAATTATCAATAGAAGCAAATGCTCACGAACGTACTTTATCTTTGAGGTAACCCCATAAAAAGATGTCAAAAGGATTCAGATCTGGAGACCGTGCGGATCATAGTGTTGTACTGTGTTCCAAACCATTTATTGGAATAAGTCTATTGTAGGTAATTTGTTACAATACATGCATTATGTGCAGGTGTACCATCTTGTTAATAATATCTCAAATTGTGTCGCATTTGTAAAGGTAGCTTATAAATGAAATCAGGTTACAGAAATTGTAAAAAATACAGATATCTTTCATCATTCAGTATGTTCGTTGTAAAGAAATATGGTCTAATAATAGTAGCAATTAAAATACCACATCAGATATTAATACTGAAACGTATTTGGTTATTCGTCTCTCTTCAAAGTCGTGAACTTTCTGTAGTCCATAATTATTATTTTCATTATGCCTACTGTACATTCCATTATTTGTAAGTGCACATTCATCAAACAATACAATTTTTCGAGGGAAATTCGGATTATGATATATTCTACGTAAGAAAAACTGACAGAATTGCATTCGTCAAATTTCACCACTTGAATGTGAAATATGTCTAATGGAAAAGCAATTTTTGCGATTTTAAAATTCTTTCGATAGAACTTTGAGTGGTATTACATTCTCTTGCTATTTCCCTCGTTAAAGCTTGTGGTTTAAACTCACCATAAGCTAATATAGTGGATTGTATGTTTTCATTACTTATAACTGGTTTTGGTACATTTCTGTTAGGTTTCAAGAAAGCAAAGTATGCTTACAATCGAAATACGTATGATTGTACATTCATACAAACTTCACAGAATTTTTATTGCAAAGCACAAAACAAGCAAACATATTAACTTTTTCACTATTCTTGAATGGCATCATTTTCTCATGTGATCCAGAAAATAACTACTGGTAACTAAGTGAATACATACAACATTACTGATGTTTAGAATTTTTGCCTTGAAGGGGTAGAATGTTGTTTATTTTTAACGTGTCTTACATTTGCAAATGTTTACGCTTAATGTCCTTTGCCTTAGTAAAAATGTGAAATATCTCACGAAATATTGATTTTTTTAACATGGTAAATTAAAGCTTTTTCACGCAGGATAACCCAAGGAATCGATACGACTAATCAAAAATATGCAATTACATTAAAAAAATAATGTCGCAGGAAAAAAATATTATCATATCATTCATCTTTTCCCTATACAGTTTTTGTCTATCTGTTGCCATATTCAACATATAACTCGTCTCAATTACGTGATTCCCCTTGTTGGGGGCCTGCGCGAACGCGTGCGAAGCGCAACGGCAGAGACTCGATGAGAAAGTCACGGCATAGGTGCGTTGAGTTTACGGCTCGAGATGTGCCACGCAGTCCCATGTAAAATAAGATTGAATAAATAATTAACCAAAGAGGAACCAAGGAAATGTCTAGTTAAACCTCTCAAAGACCCAACACCCCTCATACATACATCTAGGAAATTTGTAACTAAAGAATTTTCTACTCAGACTTTCTCTCGAGTATGCGTCTTCAAACTCGTTATTTTAACTGTTGTATCTCTTAAAATACATTACTTAGCTTAAAGTAAAACTTGTGTATTTAAATGCTTGCGAATTCTCAACACCTTCTTTAAGAATTATTCGAACACATTTTAGATACAAAAATAATTACTTTTTGATCAGTGAATCTAGTCACTAAATCTAGTCACTGAAAATCCCGATTTGGCATTTCTACTAGACGCAAAGGTCTTCCAGTATTTCTACTAATATTACGATATATTTTCCGAGCTAAACATCAATTCACCGCTACTTCGTCAATAGCACGTTATTATGTACCTATTTACCTGATTGTTAAATGTAAAAACGTTATAAATATAACGAGTTTAAGAATAATTGAAATTTTGACATGGTTTTCTAAAAGAACGGTTAATTTATATATAGTGTCTTTCACCTTTTCAACTTTTTATCTTCTTGAGAAGTAGAACACGTTGGAATAAAAAGACTTATTCAAATTTTTAAATATAACAGTAGAATGACAGCATCTAATATCGATGAACGATTTTATGATATTTAAAACCAAAAGGATGCTATTAACAGTTTTGAAGTTTTTCAGTTAAGAGTAGAGATGGTTAGTTAAATTGTAAAATATAATGTTGTAAACAATTTAAGTAATCCAACGTTACGTAAAGATATCATTTTGTTACGCGACGGGACGCGAGCAACGCGAGAGGCCGGTGGGGATAAATATATTTCCAAAGAATATAGTGGTTGAAACATTGGTTGGTACAACCGACGAAACTGATGCAAGATCAGTTAGCATTTGGGATTATTGTAGACGAGGACGAACCTGATGTAAAATCAGGGAGCCTCTGAGGATAAATGTGCTTGCTGACAAAACTGATCTGTGATCAGTGAGAGCTTAAAATTTCTTTTAACAGGCAGAGACTCGAATATTTGATAGAGTAACGGAAAATATTCTCCGTACGTAGCAATTTAAAGGCCAGAAAAATTGATTGCTTAACAAATTATTGAAATAAGTTTTTACTCAAGAGATGCAAGTGCTATAATATTTTTCTTAATATTGTTTTCAATAACTCGTTAACTAAAAAATTAAATTCATTAGTTTGTATATATGCTCCTTATTATGTGCCAAGCATTAAGAATAACTTAATTTTCATAAAGAATTTACATGGAATTGTTTTAACACATTTGAATTTCAAAGTCGATGTTCTCGATATCAGAAAAGTGGTACTGGCATCTTTTTGGTTCCATGTGCCTTAAAAAGTCCATGTAAAGGATGTCTCAACTGAAAGAAGCCTTCTAAATATCTTCTCTATTTTTAATGACGCAAAAAATGTTTATAGCATTTAAATGATATTGAAGGAGGAATACCATAGAAGAAAACTTTTTTTGTCTAATTATTTTTCTTATTTTTTTCAAAGTTGTCGGTATTGTTTAGCAGGAAACGTGTATTTTTTTCTATAAATAAAAAATTACAAATCTACACGTTACTGCAGAGCGTTACGTTTTCGGTTTGAGAAAGAAACCATTGAATTGGATCGTTCAGAAATGGAAAGTGTGGAAAAGGAATATAAAAACTTGAAAAACACAAATTTGCTTTTTGGTGATAGAACAATATTAGTAAAGCATGTACTTATTTTCACCATGTTAGATGGGAAAGTAGCACAAGCAGTAACAGGAACTGCCTCTGCAAGTAACTGCTTTATTTGCAATGCCCGTCCTTCCGAAATGAATAATTTACAAAAGGTTAAGAGCAAGCAATCAAGTGAAAAATCTCTGAAACTTGGATTATCGCCTCTTCATTGTAGAATAAAATGCATGGAGTATATACTTCATATTGCTTACAATTTGAGTTTTCAAAATTGGAGAACGTCAAAAGATACGCTTCCACTGAAAGAGGCTGAAAAAAAAAACGAATTCAAGAAGAGTTCTTTCGTAAAATGGGGATCCGTGTAGATTTTGTACGGCAAGGATATGGCTCATCGAACACAGGAAATACTTCTAGGAGATTTTTCGCCGACACATCTTTGACATCGGAAATAACACAAATTAATGAAGATTTAATTCGAAAATTTTCCGTAATTTTAGAAGTTATTAACTGTCATCATGCAATTGATCCAGATAAATTTGGTTTGTATTTTATGTCCTCTAGTGTGCACAAATTATTAATTCATGGTGCCGAAGTGATATAAACAGCAGCTCTTCCGATCGGACAGCTTTCTGAAGAAGCGCAAGAAAACAGGAATAAAGATTATAAAACATTTAGATTACACCATGCCAGAAAAATTTCTCGTTTAACAACGAATGAAGATGCATTTCATCGAATATTGGAATCATTCGACCCGTACATATCTCATTTGCGACCAGAAATGAAAAAAAAACATATCGAAGTCAGTGCGGAAGCCTTAAAATTGTTAATTTAAGTAATTATTATTTTTAATCATTTTTAAATTAATTACTTTATATATTAATTATTTATAATAAAATTATCCGTTTTCTAAAAAGTTTAGTGAAATTTAATCGAAAATATTTCAATATCCGAAGGGTCAAATTTTCGATTTTTTTTTCTAAAATATTCGAAGAACTGACAACTTCCGTAACTTTTTTCTTGGCTCCCTATTGACCGAACGACTTGAAATTTAGCAAATATTTTCTGGTATAAGAGCAGTGATATACCTGAAAATTTCAAGTCGATATAATCATTATTTGCAGAGATATTGATTTTTTTCCACTTTTTTGCCATTTTGCCCCACTGTGCGTCGTAGTAGACGCACTAGTAGAATTCGTGTGGCGTGCGGTTAAGAAATAAATTTCACAGACTACGATTTCTCTTTAAAATAAATATACAGGGTGTCCCAGCGAACACTGCACAGTGCGTTATTTCTTAAAGTATTAGAGATAAAAAAAAATTATTTATACAGGATTTTATGGTTTGAAGGGGCCAATTTATTAGCGAAGGCGAATTTTTGTAACCTTATTATTACATGAGATATGATGGTCAAGTTTGATTGTTTAAATGGAACTATATATTTTTTTACATATCAGTTGATAATGTGTTTCAAGACGAATCCAGCGACGTCTAACTTATATACTTTTTTAAATTAATTTTCAAGATATTGCGCCTACAAATTTAGTGACTTTCCTCGGAAGAGAACCTGTCTGATCAGCAGGTATTGCGGGCGGTCTATTGTTCCCTCCCTTAGTATTGGTTTCAAGGGGTAATGCCTAACACGCGCCATCGGGAGGGAAGAATAGACCGCCCGCAGTACCTGCTGGTCAGAAAGGTTCTTTACGTACTGCCTCTCTACACCTCGCTGATGCAGCCGTATTTATACAAGAAAAATGTCTCTTTCGTTTGGATCTGGTGACTCCCCTTAATTTAGGGGAAGCACTGCGCTGCGCTTGCGCGTTCGGGGGTCGTCGCAGGATATGTGTTCCTAATTGGTTCCGAAGTTTTCGCGCATGCATCTGGTGATGCCTGCGCAGGCGTATCGAGAGTTTCGCTTGCCGATTGGTTTGCGATGTCATCATCCGATTGTCAGTGCGTACGCCATAGAATGTCGCTTCGGTACTATACCGATTTTTTACGCATGCGTAAATGTAAGCGTTCTACTGTATGTGCGCAAGCGCGTCGCTTGTCGCTGGCGCGATGATTTGATCTAGGGAATTGAGGTGGTGGGCTCGGGTCACTGCCACTGTACAGATTTGAACTATCACTTGTTATTTATTAAGACAAAGATTGTTTTTTTGGTTAGAATTCGATTTCTTCGTATGTGTATGCGAAGCTGCTGCCGGTTGTTACACTATAAACATGTTTTGTGTCATTAAAAATGAAGAAAATATTTAGGTGATCTCCTTTAGCTAAGATATCCTGTATGCTATTTTATATTCTGTACGGTGTTATACTTTCTTTAAGACCTGTCACAACATATATGCCACTCATTTAAACGGTCAGAGTAACCTGGGCCTAGTAAGGCCTTAAAGAGAATAGCACACCGTCTGCAGGCAAGAAATGAGCCAGCATTTTACACACTGTATAATAGCATGTAACTAAAGAACGTTTTCGGGCATATTTGTGTTTGAACTTTTTTCAATGTTTTTGTATCTAGAACCTACTCTACAAAAGTGTCTCAAGTTATTTCTTATTTTTTATAGGATTCGAGCCAGCGTTTTACATAACATAAAATAATGTGTAACTGAAAAACTAAGCGTTTCCGAATATATGTACACATCAACTTTTATCATTGTCCACGTGCGTATAATATATTCTCCAAAAATGCTCTACATATTTGGAAATATCCGGCATAAGAAAAATATCTTTAAATTTAGAGCATATTACAAGCGTGTTGAGATATTGATAAAATACGTTTCGGGTAAAATTGGAATACTCAGTTTTCGGGAAAAGGATACACGATAGCGATCAACTCATGTACCTAGTGTCAAGACATAACGTTTCCTATAATGAGAGACACGTACACAACTATAAGTGAGAGATACGTATGTATATTATGAGTGCTAGCGTCACGAAATATGTAATAAATAAATGAATCTTTGATATTTAGGACAGTGTGATCGTGACAGTTTTGAATAATCGCCTGTGAAAAGGTGTTGTTGCAAAATGTTTCATACGCACGTATAATAAATTTTGTTGGTAAATTTTTTTGTATGGAATAGATATTCGACGTTGTAATATAATACAGAATATCTACTTTGTATAGTCATATATGCATATTGTTGAAGAAGCAAACTCCCAGTGAGGTGGACAGTCTAAGACTTCTTATACCTTATGGACAAGCGAGTCTGAATGAGGATGCCGGGTTGCGCCTCTCTCTCTCTCTCTCTCTCTCTCTCTCTCTCTCTCTCTCTCTCTCTCTCTCTCTCTCTGTGCCTTTTGCTAGTTGGTAAGATTTCTTCGTTTTTCACACATTGTTAAATGTTAATATTGAGTTTACAGATTAGTTTTGCATTTAAAACCAAGTATTGTGACGTGGTACAAGTGCTAGTCACAGAGCCGAACCCTTCCCGGGGCAAGAGAGGCCTTTAGTGCGTACCATCGGGAGTCCAACACCTTACTAACACCTATTTTGCACTCAAGCTAACAGGGTTCTCCCCGCGGCCTCGACAATAGCATTGGCAGGAGACAGGTGCGAGACCAGATCGGAGCCACCGACATGATCTATCGCGGCGAATCTTCGGAATCGGGGAGCGGCCAGAGTACCCGCCGCTCCAGAGTCACTTCACCCGGCGAGTGACGCGACGCCTAAATCGGGAGGCTGTCGTAGCCCATCGTGTAACTCTGGAAGGACACACGATGGGAGGGCTGCCTCACGGATGTACGAGGACGCACCGAGGGATGGGGACCCGCCGACGCGCGCGAGGTTGGCCACCTCACCCCGCGTACCGGAGAGGCGCTGGGACGTCGCCACGGGAGCCATCTCACGAGCAGATGATGGCAGCGGACCCCGGAAGTGCGACATCTACCACTGCGTCTCGGATCCACGCCGCAAGACAAGTTCCAGGGGGACTCAGGGAAGCTCTGCCAATCAACCGTCAACATTTGAACGGCGCCAATAATTATTGGTCGCGAGGTCGCGCGACACGAGCGAGCCAATCGGGGCACGGTGAGGGAAGCGTCGCGTGCCAAGATACTGCCGCACGCAGCGATCTCGGCCTTCTTCTTGTACGGGACGCTGACCAGGTCGCAGGAGGTAAGTCTTCCCTCATTGTTCTCCCCGGTTGACTCGGATTAGAGCGGTTCGTCAGCGGAATCTTGAGAAGGCTGACTCCTGGTGGTCGTGTAGGCTGTGTAACTGGAAGGAAGCCTTCACGTGCGGGTTTTCTCGAAGCCTGCGGGCTCGGCTAAACGGCGAGTCGGCGGCTTAGCGGCGTCATAGCGAACGGTTGTCGCGTGCGGGTACATCGTCGGCTTGCTGGTATAACTTCGTTGTAACAGCGGCCACGCGGGCGGTTCTCTTACGCGTGCCGAACGTGCGTTTCAGCCTCGTCGTCGCTCAAAAACCATTGTTACGCGATCGCTGTAGCGGGGAACAGGTAACTGCCGGCGGCCATGTGTCGCGGGACGGCGCGTGTAATCACCTCGACTAATGCTTGTACGTTTCTCGCTAGAATACATCTTTTATTACTTCAGAAAACCGTGTTTTGACTAGCGTTCTCGCCCTAAGAACCCGAGATATCAGATATGTTCCTCACCCTAAGCCTGAAGAACCTCGCCCCTCTCCGGATAAAGAGCTAGCCTGGGCCGTGGTTCGGAAAAAGGAATCGCGTTCCACGCCGGTATCGAAAGATATCTAGCGCCCACGGAAAAATCAAGGCGTGGGACGCGTAGTGGCCACATCCTGCACGTCCGTCCTAGGCCGAATACAGTTCGGCGGGACGGTCACGTCGCAGTATCAAGGAATTATGTTTCATACAATGTGTCCACAAGGTGAGGGGGCTATCATAAAAAGACCTTGATTTCGATTTTCGTCGACTCTTAAAAGAATATGGACCGATTCTCGCTGAATTGAAAAGAAATTTGTAAAAAGAAACAAAAGTTGGTTAGACAATACAATAACGTTTAAAAATTTTCGTACTGGTAAGTTAAAAGTTAAGTTTGGTCGCCCTCAGATATTGGTGATTGTTCAAAACGAACGAAATGCCTTAAAACAGAAAAATTAAGGACTACTCATGGAAAACATGATGGAGAAACTGACTAATTTAATGGAACAATAAATGCAACAATTAACACTGATCATGAACGTGATCTTAAAATTCGACTCTTCGACCTGAAATTCAGGCTAACGCAGTCGAATCGTGATCTGCAATCGCAATGTTCGCAGTCGAACAAACCCTTAAAATCCTAAATGAAAAACATTAGGCCGGAATTAACACGCACCAAAACCCGACGGTAAATGACTACACAATACCACTTCCAAGGAGATTGCAAAGATCTCATCCACTGAACAAATGTCCAATGCACCCGCCAGATTACTGATGAAAACGAAGGGGACAAATCGTAGAAGAATGTTGAATGCATGAATATAGTGTGAGTGAATGTATGAACAGATAGAGCGAACGACAAAAACAAACAGATACAAATAGTGTGAAAAGTCTACAAATAGTAAAACTGGTGCACGAATAAAGGAAATTAAAAGAAAAATTAGAAAAACTTGGGTTCAATGGGGCACATAGAAACGTCGAAATTAGTAAAGGAGATAACAACTTACTCATCTTCTTGTTCTAAAAAATATGAAAAAGCATTAGAAAAAATTGAAAATAATGTAAAACGATGTCTACAGAAGAGGCTCTGGCATATTTCGTTGAGGTAAAACTTACCCGCCATTAATATAATTTAACGCGATCGAAAAATAAGTTGCGATTCCTTTCGTACAAAATAATACAAGTTGGTAAGTAGAGCCAGATAGATCGCTTGCTAGCTTCGATCTATGACTTTGATGGAGTCAGTGTTAGGGTAAAATACAAAATGCTGCTAACAATGGCTAATGGGAAACTACGTAACATATTGACGGGAACTACATCAATGCAAAAATGTTATCTCTGTGGATTTACGTCAAAAAGTTTTAATAATCTTGAATTATCATATAGTGCACCAGTAAATATATCGAAATTTGAATTTGATATGTGTTGCACGGATGTATTAGATGTTTTAAATGTCTCTTATATTTTGCATACAAATTACCTTTAAAAAAATGGCAGGCATGAGGTATGGAAGACAAAATTGTTGTAAATATGACGAAAAAACGTGTTGAAGAAAGATTTTGGAAGAAATTATGGAGAGAATCATTAATAGTTGATAAGTCCAAGCCTGAATTTGGTAGCATCAATGATGGAAATAAGGTAAATGTCCCAGTAATTAACCATATCCCAATGCTTAAACACTAACATTAATTATAATCAATTTTAGATTTACATTATAATGTATTAGGTAGCCTAATTAAATATAAAAACTAATGTCACAAAATACTATCCACAGTTTCTGATACCTCATAGTTAAAACATCAGGACACATAGTTTCAGTTTGTTTGTTTACTGAGACATTTGACATCTTAAGCGTTTAGGTCCTAGGACATTTACTGTGAGAAGATTTTTTTCAAATTGCGAAATATTTGCCAACATTACTGGTATAAACTTTATTGTTATTAAAAAATTTGATATCATAATGACAGTTATTGCGAGCAATTATGAAATAAATATTGAACAATAGATGGATTATACGATAGGAACATCAAAATATTTTATAAAATTGTATTCATGGTATCCAATGTTTCTGATTGTACATAAGATATTTGCTCATGGTCCTCAAATTGTTGCTCATGCTTTAATATCAAATGGGAAACTAAATTAAGAGGCACAAGAAGCCCGAAATAAAAATTTCGAATTATACCAAGAGAAATCTTCGCGAACGCGAATTCAGAGTTTGTTGCTCGCTTGAAACGTCATATGAACATTATTAAACCACAACTAGTCAGGCGACACGCCAATAGAAAGATATTTATATACAAAGAGTTGCCATCTACTTCTGTTTTTCTTCGACACGACACGGTAAGATCTTCTTTTCGAGCACCATACGACGGATTGTACGAGGTAATTGAAAAAGGCGAAAGAACATTTAGAACGAGACAATAAAAGTCAGCATTGATCGTTTGAATCCAGCGTACCTGGTGATATTTGGGAAACAGGTAGTGAACGTCAGCTAATAGTATATAGGGATTTTGAGGGTCAGGAAAATCAACACACATGTATATAGGTATGAGCGTGTGTGTAGATGATGATTATGTATGTACAAAAACAGTGTGAATCCTTAGTCTGTAAGAATATAGCGAAACATATATGCGTTCTACGACTGTAATAAAAGCAAAAGTAAAACCAGTGGTTTTATATAAAACTAAAATCCCATCAAAGTAAAAACCCTATCAGGTTATGGACCCAGATCCCTTCCCTGGTGAAAAATAAAAAAAGGTTGGTAAGCAGTTAAAATTAGTGAACTAAAATCAAGTGATAACATTGAACAAAAAGGTTCGAGAACGTTCGAACGTGATCGAGAGACAAAGAAAAATGGCTACGCATAACGGAAATCACAGTTACGAGGAGAGGTTACAAATTGAAAAATTAAAAGACGAGTGAAATTTCCAATTTTGGCAGTTCTAAATAACAATTTTATTTAAACCAATAAATGCACAAAATTTAGTAACCGGTGAAGAAACCCCTACAGAAGATTGGAGTGAGAAAAGAAAATCAGAATGGGAACACAGAAACGCCAATGCTCAAAAAATTATAATCACCTGAACCGAACGAAAGCCGCAAATGCATCTACTGAACTGTAAAACATCAAAAGAAATAATGGACAAATTAACAGATACGTACGGAAAGGACACTGAATAGAAGAAACGCTCTTTACTGGCAGAATTTTACAATTATAAATTTGAAAAAGGAAGCGATATAGCGTCACACGTAAGTACCCTTGAAAATTTAGTATATAGATTAAACGCACTAAAACAGCCAATTGATGATACAATGTTAGTCACAAAAATACTAACTACTTTACCAAGCCAGTACAAACACTTTGTGTGTGCGTAGGAATCTACGCAAACGCAAGAAAAAACCTCAACAAATTTGTTCGAGACGGTTAATAAGCGGTTACGTATAGAATTTAAAAAGGACATCTAGAATATGCGAGAATGTTTGATCGACACGAGACAAAAGGACGCACCCGCGGCGCGCGGGGACAGAGTAACGCGAATCACGAGACAAGCACGGTAAAGGATACGATCACGGATTATGATTACGACTACGGCTTCGGTTTACGGATTACGAGACGGATTTCGGCCTTTACGGTGGCGCTTGTCCTTCTTTTCTGTTTGCGTACGCATACTTTCTGTATTTTTTGTCGCGTGTTCGTCCTGACTTGTAATTTTCGTTAATTGTCCAAATAAAGAATAGATTCGAACAATTCTATTCCTACAGTAGAAAGAGAAGAAAATAAATACAATGAGATAGAGAGAGATGGTAATAGATAAAGAGAGATGGCGATAGGTAGAGAGAGATAGTAATAGATAGAGTGAGAAAGAAGACCGTGGGGCATTACACTTGGAAAAGACGCCTCGTTGTCAAAAAGGGCAGAAAGCATGGAGTGTTTCCAACAAGCGAACGATTGCATTGCATGGAATTATAGCGTGTGTACACGTATTATCAATAAATGTATTATTAGAACACGAATAATCAGGTCATTATGTTCCTTGTGTACATCACTCCACATCTAAATGATTTTCAAAGCGCTCATCGTTGGAAAATATATCATTTTCATGACTTTGTAATTCAGGTTTATTTTTGTGAAACTTCATTATTGTGATCGCTTTCATTGTCAACTAAATTATCGAAAATGCTTATAGCGACCAGCGTGTCATTTATGACTCGCGTATCAGTGAAGCTAATTTGTGAGGAGACATTTTTAGATTTTCTTTAGCTGTAGCATGTATCCGTTAAGAGACCTCAATAGTAGTTAGCGACCGTCATAAATTAGGGGTTTTTAATGCTCACTCAGCGCAGGTCCGTCCTGCGATCGAATAGATCCCCATTGAGTGAAGTCCAGAGGAAATTTCGAGTTGTGATTAAAATACATAACGATCGTCTGTCTTCACCGATTGCCTCACCGCGCATAAGACAGACCCACTAAGGGTATAGATAGTAGGCGAGGATTCAGAAAGATTGGGGACTCTTTTGAAAAAGGCTTTATTGCGTAAGATGGGCGTGACAGGACGATCAGAGTGTCGAGAAGTGGAGAGCTAGAGAGTTTAAGTGTTCGATGACAGGACAAGCAGGTCTGCGTATTGAAATAAAGAGTTTCATTAAACGTAGTTATACCTGTGTGTTAATTCACGTCATACTACCCTATCCTTCATGCTTACTGAACAACTGCTTAATTTCTTGATTCATTATCAACGTATAATTACTTATTAGATGATTTACTATTACGTTATACTATTGTATCCACTCTTCTCTAGGTATACGCTCCAATTATGACTGGTATATTTTTATGCGACACACAACGACTGTTGTTTTATGAAGTCTGGACTAGAGTGAGGATAAAAGGTAAGCCGAGATTAAGCTATGCTTCACGACATAAGCATAAACATTGTATGGGTCCAAATAGACTCAGAAGCGGCCGGGTAAGGATTAGTCGTGAATATCATTGGTTCAATTAAGCTCAGACTGATCCAGATCGGTGCATCTATTGCATCTCGTGATGCGATCCAGAAAAGTGGCACTTTTAACATTTCATTTTCAAGATTTTCTTTTACTGTGTCCAGATGTCCGTCGCCTAAAGGCGCAGGCGCGATCATACATCACGCAGTTCAAGCAAGTAAATCGGTCCATTATATTTAATGCATTATGTTATATATATTATATTACGTTATATTATGTTATATTATGTTATTTCGACGATCGCCTCACAACAGTGGTCGATTTCACAATTGGTAGTTACTTGTAAATACTCTCACTTTAATTTGAATAATTAAACATGAATTATTAACAACATCACTAATTATTTATAGAAGGGTCTAGGTTCAGATATGGCAGAGAGGCGATATTGCCAGTAAAATTAGAAAAAAATATAGGTTTACTTTTCGAAAACATCGGAAACAATTTTTTGTCTTTATATAAGAAGATTTAGAAGTAAAAGGCTCATTCGAAACAGAAGAGTTCAATTCAGAGCCCTGGTCATGGTTTAATGAGATTCTACTCATATTTAATAATGTTATAGGATGCTTAGCTGTAAACTACGATGTGTTCTGTCGTAATTCTACAAGAAATAAAACCGAAAAATGTATTCTCATTTCAGCACTGCTATTTTTTAGGTTATCGATAATACAGTAAAATCGTGACAAGTTCAGTTGGGTAGATGTGCACGAGACGGCACCTAATAAGGAAAGCTGTGGTGTGCAGATTGGGAATGCGGGTTAGTGAGAATATCCTCCTCCAGTACACATATTACCACAGGTGCCACATGTATTGTACATGCCTTAGGAGAAATCTCTTAAAAAGTCATCCTGGGAGACACTGTTGAGCCACGAACAGTGTAGGTGATTTTGGCGCTTGAGACTGCTTCAGAAAGTTCAAAGAGAAGAGTCTTATTTTCTTACTCTTGAAACGCTTAGGTCCAAATTACCAGGAAGCAGCACGATCCATACGCGGTCCTTTCGACATCTCAGATATGTATTTTCACTTTCCAGCTCGAAAGGAGACTCTTCGATAAGACCCTCAAAGATTTTTATTAATTTTAAGAAAAGTATATTTTTTTATGAATTTTACATTTACATTACAGAATTAATTGTTAAAAGTGCCATCTTTGTTGGTGCATACAAATCCTGATTCTTCAAATCAAAGAAACCTGGACTGATACTAGAGTGTTCTAATGCTTTCTTTTTTAGAAAACTTGTATTGTTTTTTTCAGTTATCAAAGATGTACTCTATTTTCTACATAACTATTTCCTTCTAGTTCATAGTGTGAACAAACCCTTTATATTCACTGGATAAAAATGACACCGAACACGATATAATTCAGAGCGTTTTTAATTATTCGTATCGCATGATCTGAATCACATACGTTACGAAAAGCAAGGTCGAGTCGAACTGTTGCGTGAAATCTCACGAAGCTCAATTCTTCTATAAAAACTCAACGAGTGCTTATTTTGATCCTCGCCAGCGACAACTCACTCGTATTTACTTTACAGTCCCTTCTCCAACTATCACTACTTCAATGTTTAGTTCTTTAAGTGAACGTTATTCATAAACAGAAGACGCTGAAAAGTCCTTCGAATTTATAAGTCGGTACTATAGTTTGACTATGGACACGAAACCCCATAAAATATAGAGTCTCTCCCTATACTTTGTCAATGGTAATACTATTTCTGTAATGAAAACTCTTACAGCAGATATCGACCTGATAGTCACAAACAGTCACGTAACTATTCTAGGTCATAAATTTAAGTTTAAAAGAATGAAGACTCTAGTTACTCTTATTCGTTTTCGTTATCTTACAGATATTATCGATATATCAAATTGTTGATACCATTTCGTTATCTATATCTCTAGCCCTAGGCCTAATCCAGTGGTCGAGTCAGTTCTGATCCGTTTGCTGGCGTAGAGTGAATACTACATAGCAGGCGGTCACCATTCAAATCTTACTGGAAAAAGATTGGACGGCGGCTAGCTCACCCCCGTGCCACTTAGATGGGTAGTATAAACCAGTCCTTAGATTACGATTATAGTGAAGTGGTGATGCAAGCGTCGCGACAAGATCAAACTAATGTGGTGAGAAGAGCTTTGATAAAGACATTTCGATACATACTGAAAAATAATTGGTCGTTAGGTATTTCATATCTCGTTTGTCTTTGCGACTTTGAACATGCATTGTACTGGCAGCCTCATGACTCTCCTGTCTACTCACTACTCTCCTCAGCGCTTCACTATAATCGTTGACTTCGACTTTCGATGCTTAACTGGGCACTGTTTCGTTCGTCGAAGACCTGTCGCCAAAATGATTGTGTATTTACTACACACTGTACTCACACAGAACAGTTCAATTGTTGTATTTCAGTCGGCGGCTTGCGAGTCTTAAGTGAACCGTTCATAAGATCGCAAGGGGTGATACTTGAGACCCATGACCCCCATGCGTGGCCTCACACTGTACTGTATTTATAAATTTTATCATCGCTGGTGTCCTCTTATTCTGTGTTACTCAGCTAATGTGTGGACACGTCGTGAATATATCTTCTGTATTTATATTATATGTATGTTGTACAAGTAAAACTTCCTTAATTTTCATTCTTTATATATAATAAAAATGCCCACAGCATTTACATATAAAAAGAGAAAAATATACTAATTTTACAGTCATTTTATAAGTCAGTAATTTATTATACAGTTCTCACTGTTGAGGATTTCGGATGTAAGCCGTGTCCTTCTGGAATTATTTTTCCAACGTTTCGTCAGCATTGTAACTAGCTTCATTAGAGGATCAAGAGACACACTGATACTATACCAGTGTGAACAGTGAGAACTGTATGATGCCGGGCCGTGAAGGCCTCAAATCTCTAATAATTTGTTTATAACTTCATATCATGCTACTCTTCAGTTCCATTTCTCTTGATAATTTACAACGTTGCATACTTTCTTCATTACAGAAAATATTGCAGGACTTTATATGTCAAATTATACAATTTATTAAATTCTTCCTATAAGAACTATATGTATAAAAAATGGATCACTTAATTGTAAAAAATAACTTAAGATATTAAGTCAAATAAACCCATTGAAATCTTTGAAAAATGCTTCGCACAATAATTAATATTGTCTTAATTATTGTGTAAATATTAATTAAATTAACCTTTTACAAAAACTTTAGCAATATTGTAGTCCCAACAAATATCATTTTAATCCTATTTCCACTGTTATAATGTATCTGCTACAATGTTTTTTATATTGTTTTAAATGTTTTTTATATGCCCCATAAAACACATGTTTGACTTTATGGTGTACACCTTCATTTTTATAATAAGAAATCAACTTATAAAAACCATTGTGTATACTACAGTTAAAAGTAGAGTGTCTGCTTGACGATTAACTTACTTAATTAGGAAATACTTGGTGGGCCCTTTTGTAATGCAATTAAGCATAAGCTAACTTTTATCCAGATAAAAACTGCCAGTATTAAGTAATAGAATATGTCTTGAGAAAAGAATGGTAAAGGAATGACATTGAGAAAAGAGAGTAAATTGAGTAATGTATGCCGCATACTTTTTGATTGTAAATGTGATAACAGAAAAGTTTTTTATTAAGCTGCAATGTTTGACACTATATACACAGTATGACCAAATTTTGCATGTAGTACATATGTTATCATTATCATTAACCCCTTGATGTCTGTTGTTGTTTATGTCATATGTGCATGTCATCGTCAAAATCTATTCACAGCGGCAATAACGTACATATACAGATTATAAAATTCCTCATATATCTCAATGTTTGTGTCAAATGTGTTTATTTGCGAGACTGTATTGTGTTATATCTTGAGTTGAGACATTATCCTAACAAATTGGTTAGAGCTTATGCACATATTTTTTTCTGTTCTACGGTAAATTCAGTCTTCCATATACTGTTCTAGTAATTACATCATTGTAGTGACTACTATTACATTATACTTGTAACTATAGCAAAAAGCAATGCAAATACAGAAAGTTTTTCAGAAGATAGCAGAAACGATATCAGTGACAGTGAAACTGAAAGTATATACAGCCTCAGAAGAATCTGATAGTACCTTTTCTACTGAAGACAGTGAAAGCCACGACAGAAAAGAAAACGAAGAAACATGAACGAAGCATTCTTGGACATTTAGTGGTACACAACGTCCACTTTTTCCATTTATTGGAGACTCAGGAGTCCAAGTATCTACACTTACAAAAGATATAATGATAGAAATTTTTGAGTCCTTCTACACCGATGAACTGATTAATATGATTGTTATTGAAACCAATATGTATAGTGGTCATGACGTATATATGTATTTTTTCCGCTAACGGTGGATAATTGCTGCCACCCAGGTATAGACTTGATTAGTGAACCATGGCGCTCAAGGCATTAAAAGAGAATTCTGTTATGTTTATTATTACAGAATCTCTTTACGAAAGAGCCCACCAAATATTTCTTAGTCACGTAAGCTCATCCCCGAGCAGGCACTCTACTTTTAACCGTGGTATAAGCAATGGGCTTTGTAAGTTGATTTTAAATCATAAAACTGAAGCCATATGGTCAAACATGAGTTTTCGGAAGCATATAAGTAGTATCATAAAAATTTTTTTAAGGAGATACATAATAACAGTGGAAATAGGATTAAAATTATATGTGTTGGGATTACAATATTGCTAAAGTTTTTGTAAAAGGTTAATTAAATTAATATTTACACAATAATTAGCACCATATTAATTATTGATTTCAATGGATTTACTTAACTTAATATCTTAAATTGGTTTTTGTAAGTGATCCATTTTTTGTAGACAATCAATTCTTGTAATGGATTGGTGTTTGCAAGGGATGTATATACTTGAGGACATTTGTATCTTTTTAAGGTTTTTTAGTGGGTTACTCTACTACGAAGTTCAATTGTAGTTCATTTCAGTAAACGAATTTGTAACTTTTTGTATCAATTCGTGACGCATGTTTAACGTACTTTTTCTTCAATGTTTCTAACAGATAAAAGTTAAGTGTCACGAGATTAGTGAGATTGAACGATCTTGAAGGACAAAGTATTAATCCTCCTCGACCTACATATCCAGTTTTAAGAAAAATGATTACTAATGTGCACAACACGCATCTAATTGCACCCATAGGTTTTTGTTATAACTTTCTAATAAAGCAGTAAATGACCTATGATTATATGTGTAATGTAAAGAACTGAAATATTTTGGCATCAAATAACTGGAAAACTTTTCCTGACGTTTATTATTGGATTAAAATTGTGAATCACTTATTGTAAATTCGATTCACTGATTCGATGATGAAGTGGAATCATACATCAAGTAAATGGCAAAAATATAATAAAATCATCTGGTAACTGCTTTTGATTATAAAAAATTCAATTGTAAATGTTAGTCAGATGCATACGTATGCATACTTATGGCAAAAGTATTTTAGATTTTAGCGTCAAAAGGATACATTGAGATTAAGAAATACTTTCAGTTTAAATATTGTATTCAATGTTTAGGCAATGGGCAATTTGGGATTGTGCTGGACATGTTTTAATACAAGGAATTGATAGTAACGGAAATTTTAGCTTCGTAGAAAATTTTTTCAGACCGAACATACAAAACTGTACGTGGGCAATTGCTAAGATTCTTGTAATCTGTAATCAGTATGTTGCATATTCAATAGTTTTCATGTGACTCACTCAACAAGATCATCAACACAAAGTGGAGTATTTGACTCCAAAAACCATACAAAATTATTTTACGATTTTGTTATATTTCAAACCTCCATAACTTTACTAAAATTCGTCTAAAACTAATTAAAAAAAAGCATTTTCGAACTTGAACATTCTGCTGTTCAATTTTATAAACCAATTTTATTATAAATTTGTGTCTGGAGAATAAAATCTGCCCTTAAAGAAAGATGTCTGACAAATATTACGAAAAATAAGCAAGAAGACCTTGTAATTTTGATGTACAGTATTGGAAAGCGTAATCATTTTTCTCTAAAATAGAAAAAACTTCATCAAACCAGAATATTCTTATCAGAAGATGCACAGTTAGTCACAAAAATATTCGGACTAGTATAATTTAATTTTACAAGAATATTCAAATACTTTACGAAGGACCTCTTACTATTCTTATGATGCTGATCAAATGTTTCCACAGGTACGACCTCAGAAAATCTCAACTTTCTGAGTTACAAGGTCCTAAAGTACTGAAAATTGTGGAACATGTTCGCTGCCGATTATGCGCTTGTGCGTGAGCAGGCCTATCCACAAGTTGCCGTTCACGCATTATCGCGTGAGGCTGCGGTTACATTGAATGCGTTTTCTGACGACTATGTCTGAACTTGTCTCGCTCATACAATAAATGGTTCGGACATATTCGTCAGAACATCAGTTGATTAAAACACGCATCCACTGTAACCGCAGCCTGAGACATCTGTGTCCGGTTAGCGACGAGCTGCATCAATGGTAACTTTAAGATGGTGCGTTGTTTCAGATTACCAGCGAAGGTATTATCACAAGTCGTATTTTTCATATGTTACTTAACATACATACACACACGTATGTATGAAAAGCCCATACTGTATACGTATACACACGTGCATGTGTATGTGTATTAAATGCTGAGAAAAGTTGACAGATTATGCGATTTTCATATGTACGTTTGTGGGTGAGTAATGTTATACTGGAAATACAATTTTTATTAAGGGGAAACAATACTTTGACAAATCGAAAAAATCGATTTTTTTACATAATTTAGAAGTATACCCCTTTAAGAATGGACTCCCAAAAGATACAGATGAAATTCTTGTAAATAACGAAGTTACAGCGTTTTTTAGTTTGTCGCGCGCGAAGCTGCAACAGGTAAGAAGAAAGTTAGGAAACGTGATCGATGCTTTAAAATCATTTTACACTGATTTAAGTGAATCAGAATTATTGATACGATAATTTAGTGGAAATACACAAAATAATAATGAGAGCTCCAATGCTTTCATTTTGAAATATCTACAATGTAGAATTATTCTATGGGGCATACGGGAAGATGCACGGCGTATCAATACCGCTAATGTGCACATGAACCTCGATATGAATTTCGATGACCAGACTCGTAAAATGTTTACAAATCGACTATCAACAAATATGGGGAATTAGAACTACGGATTAGGAATTGAGGAGATATGGTCAGTTTTAAAATTTGTTATGCTTGTACACAAAATAAACGAATTGAAAACTTCAAATGCGTTTTTCTCAAAATGATATTTCTTAAACTGTTTCCGAGATTTTGTTCAGCAATTTTAAACGAATGTACTTCTATTTTTGCATACTTATTTTATGTATAAATATTTTCAGTTAGCTGTACGGAAATTCTTTTAAAATAATATTTACTATTTTTACCACTCCAAAATGTACTCATTTGTGGTCGCATTTATAAAACTTCTTCTCTTAACGTCTGCTATTTTACCAAAAATTATTATAATTGAATTTTAGTATGCTTAACTGAAACTACACTAATATACGTGAAAAATTGTTTGCGTTTTTTCTGCAGATGAATTGAACGTGAATAAATTCTAAAATCATGAAACTTTACTCAGTGTACTGCGTTTTATAGTAACAGCTATAACATGAGTAAATGTGTATATTTAGTAATGAAAAAATTCTTAATTAATAGCTAAAATATGCATCTTTAACTCTCCCAGTCAGTAACATATGCAATAGACCATGTACGTCTTACAAAAGATTCATAAAGAACATACTTTTTCGTGGGCCAAAATGTTGTTCCTCTTTAACACGTTCGTTGCCGATAAAGCAACGTACTACTTCAAACTACTAGCCGTGTAACTCGCCGTTAGTTGAACACAGACCTCTCACACGATGTCATATGAAGGGTAGCGAACCTGACATACAATTATAAGTACTTTAGAGCTCTGTAACTTTTAAAAGTTGGTGTTTTCTGAAGTCATATCTGTGGAAACTTGATCAGCATCGTAAAAACAACAACATATTAAAAATATAACCAATTCCACAGAAACCGCTGTTACGTAAAAAGTGTGTAAGCTACCCCATGGTATAAAACTAAAGTACAAATTTATTTTACAAGGGCATGGATATTTCTATGAAATGAATTATTGAACGATAAAATATATAAAAAATAACGATAAGCACTAAATAAAAATTATAAAATCGACTAACAGGGGAATAAGAAACAGCGTCAATCATGAACGAAAAGTAATTATTAATATTCGAAAGCCAAACTGCTTAAAATACGTTATTGAATACAAGGATATTCAATAAAATAATAAATTTTTATAAAATGATATCAGTTAAAACTTTATCGTCTGTTTATAAGATGTTCGAATATTTTTGTAACATAAAAGTGAGCTATTGTTTCATTTTTGTTCTATTATTTAAGAATCTGTATGTTATAATTGAAAAGCTTTTGCAGTTTTGTTTGCTACATACAGAATATGAAAGTTAAATTGCACCAGTGTCCGAATATCTTGTGACTAACTGTAGCTGTTTTAAAAGAACTCTGTAGTTTACGCTTGACACGAAACAGATAATGGATTAGAATATACGATACATACATTGATAACATTGATATCTTTAAAGAACAATATTTTATGTAATAAGGCAAAATTCATACATATCAATATAGGTACAAAAGTTATTTTTTGATTTGTTGCTAAATTCTCCGATTCAGGCTACGTTTGAGAAGAAAGGAAAATTTCATTTCTAACCAAATTAGTTATAGAACTTCATTTAACACAAATCTTTATAAAATGTAATCATGATTCATTGATTATTAATTCACTTGAGAAGTTAATAATCACAAAAAAAAGATGGTACAGAAATAACAACTGTTCAAAAGTTTAGTGCACACTTATCTGAAAAGTTTTCATAATGGAATAATTTACAAAACCTTTTTAAAATGTATAAAAATCACTAATAAGAAAACGATGTTTGAAAAAATGGCTAAGAAAAAATCCGTGTCATAGAAAGCATACGAGAGAAAATTAACTTTCAAGGAAGCACAGTACTTTATGTAACTATAAATGAGAAGAAAATCTTAATGTATGTACTTATAAAGTTAATTATACAAATCTTTTATTTCAAATATTTAATCTTTTATTCTATTTTGAATTTAGTTTGTTTAAAATGCCCACATGTTTGACGAATGCTACCTCTATATGTAGATTACTGTATTTTACGAAAATATTACATGCGTACATACTATGAATAGTGCGATTATTATGTAACTTTTTCTATTTCCACTTAATTGTCATCCATACGTCGCAAATAAATGTCAAATAGAATATTAGTAGAAATGAAGATTTCACGTTATAATCCTTATTTATTCAATATAAAATAACAATTTTGGCAGGCGGTAGCTTTACAATGTAAAGTTCTAAAATTTGTAAGATATTTAGTATACGATCCTATTGTCAGGTATTATTAAATTATGTTTAAAATCAATATCTGTAAATTGTCACTCAATAAATGGATACCGTTAAAAATATATTTCGTAACCTTTGACAAAATTTGTGTTACTTCATTGTTAATGCATGTATTAAGACGTGCACATAATACGGACATTATCTAGATACTTCAATAAGCTTAACAAAATTTTATTACGAATTAAGATTATTCCGTTTAAATTATACAGCTTGTACCCAAAATCACGGTACAAGCCCAAAGAGACCGATTCCTCATGCAAAAGTAAGTCGAAAATACAAATCGACAATTTTCAATCCATAAAGTTCCTACCACATTTTGTTAGAAAAGTCTTACTAGGTTAAACGTGGAGAAAAAGTATTGTGATCTTTAGGACTTCTGAATTTAATTCTATTCAGTTCTTCTTTATGAGGTTATAACAAAGAAATAGTTTACGTTTTGATTAAAGAATAATCAAAATATAGTCGAATTTCAGCAATTTGTAGTTAAATTAAATTAATCTATTACTGAAGTTTAGTATATTAATTCGATCTGCATTTGTAAGTCATAACTTTGTTTGAACGCTGGATGTTTCTCAAATGTAAGCATACTTAAAGAAACTTCGCAGTCGACTTTCTTTCAAACAAAATCTTGCATCAAAAATTGTTATTCTACATTTTCGACTTACTTTAGCATTATAAATCCTTATTTGCCAAAATTTACGATAAACTTTGTACAAATAATGAAAAAGGATTGCTGCAGAAAATCAAGTTTTTTTATGAAACATTGTGTATCATAAATGAATAAACAAAAGCTATGATGAGCAAACTCTTATACTGCTAACAGTTGACGTTGGTGAAAGTAATTTTTATTCACGTCTTCAGAGGAGTGTAATCATTAAAAATGAATAATTTCATATATGATTATAAAAAATCTGAATATGTTTTGTACTATAACAAAATATCAGTGTCAAATTGCAAGATACGTTTATTTAATCGATGAATAATCTTTTCGTTTTTGTATAGTACTATAGATAATCAGCTTAGGGAACTCTTTACATAGAATGTACTCTTTATATATAATAGAATAGTTTTTACTTTCACATAAACACTACGGAAAATTTCAAATATACAAAATGAAACAATTTGTAAATTCCATGTTTTAACACAACAATTAACGCACATAGAAGTAAATATTTTAACGTATGAAGTATAATGTGTGTATACATACATATAATAATATGACGAACTTACCGTAAAGTGGTCCAATCACAACCATAACGATAATCATGAGTACTATAACCCGTTTCCGTCGATTATTTCTGTCCTTTTTGAAAGCCACACGGAAAGTTTCTTCGATGTGTTTAAATGCAAAAAAGTCCGACATTGATTTGCACAGCGACACTTTCTTTTGAGTAGTCTTCTCAGTTTGCTTAAGATGTGGCCTTAAAGGCTCTTTGATCACTATTAGTCCGTAAACGAAGCATAACACATAACATACAGTCGATATGCTATAAACACCGTAAAAGCCCAATTTTAAATACAATATTCCTGACATGGCCACACCAATGGGCACACCGAGAGATAAGAAAACATTGGCGGCACCGATTCTAAGCGTTCTTGATTCTACAGAAGTAATATCTGCAATATAACTGAAAACACCCATAAACATGGTGAACCAGCCACCTGTTAAAGACGGCCACAGAGCTTCAAACACACCGGTAACTTCCATTGGTACTTCGTAAAAAAAATACGTGCACAGAAGCATACTAACGCTACTAATAAATTCTCCAATAATTGGCAAAAGCATGCAAGGCTTTCGCAATCCCGTGCGATCACTCCAAGCTCCTATAAACAAGATCATGATTGTTGGCAAACCGCTTGTCAATGCTGTTTTCCACGTTTGCATACCGGCAACCAACTGCTGGACAGCTGTTTCTTCCGCTTCGTAACCTGTTGTGTTTCTATTTGCTAAGGCTGTGCACACTTCATCAGAATAGGCCAGATTTACTCTGCAAGCTTTTTCTAAACTGAGATTTTGTGTAGCGAAGGAAGCCAACATACAGGGGATTACGTAGCAGGCAACCATAGGTTCCACGGTTATGTTGCTGACAAAATAGGACCATTTTTGACGTACTGTCATGGATTTCCAAACAACGGCTTCAGTAGGTACTTTATCAGAATCCCGCTGCTTTTCCAAATTAACACTTGTAACCAAACTATTGAATGTTGTTTCGGCCATCTTTTGAAATAGTATAATATTTTATTCTATTAAACGTTTTTAATATATTTCAAAACGTATATAACATACGCATATAGAATACATTTATGTCATGTAAATTGCTTTAAAACTTTTCGAAGTTAATGATCTTTTGACAGTCAGATAGCAGTTTCATTTTGTCAAATTTTCAAAATGTTCTTTGAGGATTACGTTTCCAGCGGTGTTTGTTAGTACTATTTCTATTGTAGAATTATATGAACTATGACAAATATTACTTTCCTTTCACGTTCGTTCTACACTAACTTTAAATGTTCAATTCTTAAAGTTGTTCTTATGTTTGAGTATATCGTTCTGTTAGATTTTAGTCAATTCACAGAAGTGTCCGGTCTGACCGTCTATTCCTGACTAATGCACCATTGTCGATTGTAATACTGCCGTTACCTCCTTCCCTTCTTCCGCCTCTTGACTACCTCCTGCTCTAACTCTTCCTCCACCACCTCGTAGTCTGTTCTTCTGTTCTCTCTAACATCTTTATCCTTTACATATGTAGAGAGTATTCTTGAGTACACCTACCTACCATCAATTACATGATGCCTGTCAAAATGTCGTAGCTACAAATTGATTCTACGACAATGCCTAACCACTAGTTGACAACGCGTCAGCATTTCCGATTCCGCTCTTCACGACATTTCAGGTCAAGGTCAGCTTTCATACCATAAAATTGATGTTATATCACAAAGATAAAAATCATAATAATAGAGATATAGCGATAGTATAATTAATTTTATCAATGTACATGGGCAAAATATATTATAATGAGTAAGACTTTTTTCTTTTCTTTTTACTTTTGCAGATTATTGCTACTATAATTCGATTCTAGGGAAAGAAAAAGTAGATGTTTGACAATAGTAAAGAACAGCGTTTCATCAATGGTCTCAGCTCAGAGTCTAACTATGAAATCGCTGAGCCGTTACAAATTGTGCCGGAAGTATGTCTAAGCAAAAACAACAAGATATAACCAGGAACACAATCGCAATATACGCATTCTTACACAGTACATTGCAAAGCATTAGAACAAATTAATTTATATGATTTCGTAGACTTGCTTATAAATTACAAATTTACTCGCACAAATATCCTCTCATTTTACTCCACAAAAGTAGAAATAAAATCATTCAAAATTCCGTCTAAAAGACCAGAACACAATAACAGACATCGGCATAGAAGTTATATTCTTTATGTTTCATTGCAAGGCACAGAAAACAAACAAACAAAACTGCTTCATGCTGTACTTTTCTACGACATACGTATACATATATTACAATTCCTACATTTAAAAATAAAAATATATCCATAGAGACTTCTTTCTCGCAACTGAGCGATCTCCGTTTTATGGGATATTGGCAGATTAAAATTTTTGAATTATGACAATGTAATTGAATTGGATATGCGATAGAAATAGTAGACACAGGAAGCTACACAGTCTTTAAATAATTTATTATTAAATTTTAAAATAACACTTACTAAATCCGTAGAACTATCCGATTTGAAACTCGAACACAAATCCATTATGCAAAATTGTAGTGTATTAGTGTGTGCTGCTTTATTATAAAAATAACAAAAGTCCCATAAAATTTTAAACACTTCCATAAACAAACGTGTTATAATATTATAATCCATCTTCCTGTGGAATACTACTTGAATGTGTAATTAAATGTAATTTTTACGGTTTTAATAATTTCGTTTCGATATCAATTGCCATATTATATTTAAGGCTTGTCATTCATTCTGCCCACAAGACCACACACGAAAGATTTCACTGCTGTACCTAGTACAGCACTTTTGGTGTTCTATTCTTAAGACAACTTTTAAAATTTATAATCCATGTTAAAGTTTCTTGTTTTCCTATTAAGTAATTAAAGACTGACTTACTATTATATTCTGTTGTTTCATAAGTCTTTGTCATTTTCTTACACAATTGACCAAATTACGAAAACGATTAATGGGACAACCTAATAGTATTAGGATTTAACATAGGGGAGAGCCTCCTGTCAATATACACTGAATATGGCGACAAATAACACTGTATCGACGGCAAGATACACGTAATTGTCTTGAGTCACGTGAAAATGATAATTAAAATCGAAGAAATTTACTCTTGGACGAAGCAAATTCTTCGTATAGAAATATTATTGAAGGAAAAGGTGCTCTTAACGTAGTGTTAATAATATTTTTCTTTTCTGCTACCAGACGTCGTGGCGTTTATGTCGAATCCCAAGAATAACGAAATGTCATTGTTTAAAACGATACAAATCTGTATCTAACACTAGAGTCAGATAAACTTTATTTCGAATAACGAATAGAAACCCCAGATTTATATATTCGTAAGTAACAAATAACGATTTTATTCGACAAAAAAATTATTACTTACATGAATAAAGTTTTATTGTTATTTCAATCAATGTTATTCGAATACAATTTTATTCGTTATTCGACACGATTGCGTTTTTTATTTTTACATTCGACTATGTAGTCGATAGATATTATGCACCACAGATAGCACACATCTTAAAGATCTTCTTTTGAAGTCTGAATATTTTATCGAATTAAATCTTATTACTAATCTAACGGAATATAATTTGGAAGTCTTTAATTCCTAACTACCATCGTCGACCTGAGAAATAAATACTAATTGCTTGTTTATATCTATTTCCCTTCCTGTACGTCTTACTGGTCTACCAAGAACAGAAATGCACAACATATTACACAAAAATTGATAAGTTTTTTGCACGAAAAAGAAAATAGTTATTTAGAAAGCTTCTATTTTCTTGAAAATAAATTTTGTAAACAATGGCTAGATCAGAAACTGTGTATCTGGGTAGAAATTAGCTGTGCCAAATTTGGATTAAATCGGTTTAATTGTTTTTAAGTAACCATGGCAGCCGCTATACCGAAAAGCGCACGTAAAACTTATTTTTGTAACCAGGTGAAAGAATTATTCATTATAAATAAATATGTATTAAAAGTAATAAAGAAAAACAAATAAAACAACACATTGTCCTCCTTAGGTATACACATAAACATGTGGGACATATTTGAAGTATAGGTTCTACGTACCTAGATAATGAAGAAAGTTCGTATGAATATGTCCGGAAATACTTAGTTTTTTAGTTATATGCTATTTTGTGTTGCGTGAAACGGTGGCTCAAATCCCGTAAGACATAAGGGTCATTTCACGCGAAATCGGGCACGTTTCGGAGCAAGTTCTTGTAATTTGCTCAAATTTGAATATGTTGTAGTCTTTAACGATATTTAAACGTACCCTAAAGGATTTTTCAAAATTTTGAAAATTGTCGATTTTACAGCTGTTTGAAGTTAAGTGCTACCTTTTTTTAAAAAAATTATAGCTATTGAACTAGTAAGCGGATGGAGATGAGCTTTACGGTGCTTATAGAGAAAACATTGAAGTTTGTAAAAAAAATTATTTCATTTAAAAAAACTTGTTTTTTAATCATTTCTTTTGCAATTATTTTAAACAAATGCAGATGAACATTTAAGATGATGCGCGATTTTAAAAATCTGAAAAAAAGGGAGAATATAGTTTGATCCTTCCCCTTGATGGACAAACTTTCAAAAAGATGGACATTTTAAAATTGGACCTGTGAAAATTGCCGAAAGTTGACGCTGCGTCGAGTCGCACTGCTGTGGCGGGCGCGTCGTCGCTGGCAGCCTACTCGACACCAGCGGACGAACGTGCGTTATTATTTGCGATCAAGGCGGCAAATATTGGTAACTCACTCTTTGTCAATGATACTTATTGACAAGTTCACATTCATTTTTGCCATGTGAAGTTGCAAAAAAGTGCCATTCTGCATTAATACCAAAATCTTCGAAATGAAAGCTAGGATTTAAGAGATTATATTTATGTTTTCAAGAATAAGACGAAGATTGAGTTACCAATATTTATTGATTGCATTAAACCTTGCAAATGCTCGGAGATAATGTAGAATAATGTTGGGTGAAGTCGCCTTGATTCCAAATAATAACGCACGTTCGCCCGCTGGAGTCGAGTAGGCTGCCAGCGACGACGCGCCCGCCACAGCAGTGAGACTCGACGCAGCGTCAACTTTCGGCAATTTTCACAGGCCCAATTTTAAAATGTCCATCTTTTTGAAAGTTTGTCCATCAAGGGGAAGGATCAAACTATATTCTCCCTTTTTTCCAGATTTTTAAAATCGCGCATCATCTTAAAAACCTGCATTTGTTTAAAATAATTGCAAAAAAGATGATTAAAAAACAAGTTCTTTTAAATGAAATAATTTTTTTTACAAACTTCAATGTTTTCTCTATAAGCACCGTAAAGCTCATCTCCATCCGCTTACTAGTTCAATAGCTATAATTTTTTAAAGAAAAGGTAGCACTTAACTTCAAACAGCTGTAAAATCGACAATTTTCAAAATTTTGAAAAATCCTTTAGGGTACGTTTAAACATCGTTAAAGACTACAACATATTCAAATTTGAGCAAATTACAAGAACTTGCTCCAAAACGTGTCCGATTTCGCGTGGAATGACCCATAAGAAAGATGTAAGACTCTTTCGGGAAATAGGTTCTAGATACAAAGACAATGAAAAAGGTCCAAATACACATATGCTCAGAAACGCATAGTTCTTTAGTTACATGCTATTTAATATTGCGTAAAATGCTGAACCGTTTCTTGCCTGCACGGTTTGCGATCCATCCTTTTTAAGATTCTACTAGGCCCAGCAATATTTCGGCCGCTTGAATGAGTGGCACACAGTGATATATCTTAAAGAAAGTATCACACTGTACCCAATATAAAAGAGTATATAATTAAAAATTAAGCGTTTCCGGGCATATGTGCACATGAACTTTTTTCATTGTCTGCGTGTCTTGAATATATATCCTCCAAAAATATCATACATGTGTGAAAATACCCTGTATATCCCCCCCCCCCCCCCCCCCCCGCCACCCCTAAATCTTGTCACAGAATATACTATTAATTATACAATATAATACTATTCCAAATATTTATTAGCATTTTCTGACTTATTTATAGTTTAATGTTGTACATGTTAAAATATTCATTTATTATTCTAACTGACCTTAAATCTGGTCTGTAGGAGACAATATGATACTTTTCAACTTTCCTAACATATTTTTTTAATATCTATGTATATATAAAGGACAGTCCCATAACAGATAATTAGCATTTTGTGACAGGTATGAACATTCAGAATTTGCGTCTCCAACACTCAAGAATAATTCTTGAAGGCTGTAATAATCACTTCTTAATTTGTTAGTTCTAAATACTAATGCCCTTGTCAGATTTTATCTATAGAACCAAAGTTTTATTCGAATTTTATAAAATTTATCAAAATATTTTCTTCTTTTAGCTATAAATTGTTTTTGTACTTCTCTCATAACCTCCTTCTACATAATCCTCTTAAAATTTTCCTGAAAGTCTGTAAGTGGTATTTTAACTCTATAATCACAGTCAAGAAATGAGGCTTCTTTGGCTAATATACTTGTCCTCTCGTTTCCTGTAATATCTTGAAGTGACGGTATCCACTGTCATCATTAAACTACGCATCTGTATGTGTTACGACGGGCGACGTAACTTGTGTATTTAAGTTTTCGTGAGCTCGTTGACGCTTTAATCATGAACTGAATCTTTATTCAAATCTTTGAATTACTCGTTTTGCTGTCTATTGGAATTCAAGGATATGATATTGAAATTCGCTTGAGTAAGTATATATGTATTAGAAAGAATTCAAATACAATGACAATATTCTCGAATGCAATATGAATTGAAAGAAACAGAATCTTCAGTTAGGTAAACCAAAGTTAATAATAACTTCTGAAGATTACTATTGCCATTAATTTACATCAACCAATAAAGAAAAACCAAATCGGAAGATAATTGGAAGATGACAATGATTTAAAAGGACTCATCCTGTCTATATGAAATGACTGAATTTAAATTTATAGAAACTTTCCTTTGTAATCTTAGTACGTTCTCTTTCTCTCTCTCTTTCTTTTTGGCTGCCTCAGAATCCTTCTCCAAGGAAAGAAGACACACGCACCTCGCGATTATTCGTCGAAGAGTGTCACAGCTTCCCTCGTCCGGAAGCGTCCAGAGTTGGACCACTTCGATTAAGGCGTAGTCGCATCGTTCTTTCTCATAAGCTAATGAGGGTGAGATTTCGGCGCTCGATGATCCGTGATTGGTTAAGTCAAATCAGATCTAAGAGACAGAAGTGTGTGTACCTACGTGTTCATCTCAAAAACAAAACTAATATTCATACATTTCAGAAAAATCACGAATGTCGATGCAATACATAAATGTTCGATTTTAGCTCAACACGCGTATACTATTTCGTCAAATTCTCATACCTTTGATTATAGTTTTATATACTTAATTTTATTTGAAACAATACGTTGTCTAATTAATTTTTAATAATTCTCCGTCAGTATGAATGGTTCGCAATTTCAAATTGATTTTATACACATCACCGAATGTATAGTTTAGAATTGATAAGCCGAAACGTCACATTTGCTTTCAATATTCTAAGAAGGAGAGGCACTATCAACATTTCATCGCGAATACATGCATGAACTTGGTCAAGATTTTCCACAATCTTATGCGTTACCAAGCTACTTATGTTACAATTATTTGTTGAGACAGTCCCTCCTTTAGATATGCATTTTACGTTCAATTTATAATTGCATTCATAACAATTCCGAAGTTGTACTGGTTATCATATGTATCGATTATTCACATGAAGGTACTATTGTTTAACAGACTGAACTGACTGACACGTTATAATAATTTTACGCAATTTTTCTATTCCGCTCGAGAAAGTTTTCACGGCGGTACGAGCTATCGCGCCACGTGTTGGCTTGGTAAAGGAATTTGTAAACGATTTTATCGCGGTACACAATATTCATACTAATTGTAAGACGAGAGTTTAGGCTACAGACCACCTCGGCGACGAAAATTCCAAAGCAGAAGAGGTTTACAGTTTGATACCTAATAACAACCTGTATGTTCGATAAATCTATTGCGTATGTGCTGAAATAAGAAAACTTTACAATGCAAATACATTGTTGAATCACATCGCTCCATATTTTGAAATTTGTTCAAATTTGTTCAGAATGTAACATATGCACTTATGGCAAATTTCAATATGTAAAAACATATAGAATTCATATAATGTACAAAATTCTACCAAATATTGAAAGTTAATTATATATTTTGTAGTATTGGGAGAGAAGAACAAATCTGTAATTAGGTTGCACGTTCCTAATTTTATTTATGAAACTCAGAATTTGCATAAGCATTTGCAATCTATTCATCATTAATTAGCATCTTGAGCAACATACATTTTGTTTAAATTGCTTCATTTTGTTTCTCGTTTTCGTTTAAATATGATTTATCACAATTTGTTAACGCTAAATCTACTACTTTTAAAAATATCACATTTTCCACTGTAAAAACTAACGTCATTTTGTTTATTTCTATCTTACATTCATAATTCATATTGGGACGGTATACCTCTCCCTCTATGAAAAGATTTTCCTGGTTGTTAAACTGGTCTGCACATGTATGTAGAGGATGGAAATTATAAAGCGTTACAGACGAATATCTTAAAAGATATTGATTATACGCAAAAATGTTTCAGATGAAAGTTATTCAGCAGCGAGATGAATATCATGTGCTGGAACTTTTATTTTTCCCGGTGGATGCGCAAAGGTGAGGTATAGGTCACAACCATTGTTTCAAATGGAACCATACTTTTATTTTTTGCTAGTATTGTAGCTTCTTTTAAGAGGAATTTGAAAGCGATCTGTAGAAGGTCATTCAAGGTCAAGCTTGCAGGGAAATGCCGAAAAGATGATTGTAATAGATGTATTGATAATTTAAAGTAAATGCGTTTTATTTGTACGTTAGTAACTCTTCAAAATGATTACAAACAATGGTTTGTTCAATTTATTTCCGAAAAATAATTTGATTTTTGCTTTACAAGTTTACTGTGTATTCATTTCATTCACATGTTTTGTGCCTTCAAACTTTCACGCTAAAACAATAACATATGTTCAATATCAGCAATATTAAGGACGTAACGCCCCCCCCCCCCCCCCCCCCCCACACATACCTGCGCCATTGTCTTAAGATGATCCCCCACTTCCTATGCCATGCATGTAACCTTTTTTTTTTTTCTCTTAATACGCTCCTCTTTTATGATAGTTACTCCACTCATGTATAACCCTCATCATTGCGTTCGTAATATTTAGTTAGTTACAATTGCCTTGAACTATAACTTTTATATACCTTTTTCATATTGTAGAATTTTAAGATATACGTATTCAGTTTCATATCTTTTATAATATTTTATAATTACAATTAATTTAAGTTATTATTGTAAATATTAGAATAGGATAGCAATTGCTCCGACTTACTGAGCATGCGCGTGCTCTAATTTTTCGCGTACATAAAGAGGTGCTCCAGCCGCAGCTCTCAGAGAGAACACATTTGGATGACAAGAGTAATGCTTTAACTATCTGGGACGCAGCTGATAAACTTCCAGTGGTTACTAGAGACCGCTCCGCTTGTAAGATGGTCCCAGCGGCTATAGTGACTCAATGCCCAGAGGATTAAAGGTGTTTGATACTCCTTTGGAGATTGATAGCGAGGGCGTTCAAATATTCATGAAACTGGAAGTAATAAACCCGACGAATGCATTCTACAAGTGCAAAAAACCACTCCGTTCGAGACAAGGTTACTGCGACTATAGCAACTGGAGGCTTCGGCCAGTCATAATGCGTCTCGAAAATGTTTAGCCGACCATACATATCGTAACAAGCGCAGACAAGCAACTTGACGTTGGTGAGAGTGACAGACTGCTTCATCCGTGACAATATAGACTAAAAGTCGCTTAGATGTGCTTAGAAGGAGAGAAGAATTAGGTGACCACTCCTGGCTTATTTTCATAACTGAGGCAGCGACTCAGAATTTGGCAGATCAAGATCGAAATTCAACATAACCTCTCCAAATCTCGCGCTGCCTACATTACCGACACCGACAGAACATGTTGCCCTAACAACACTTTGTATGTACCCGCGTTCACAATATGACCCACAATACTACCGAAACAATTGTTATAGCTCGTGCTAGTTACACGTCCATTCAATTGCATAACCGCGTTCAGGTCAATGACCTCGCACCGATTTAGTAAATTCCAGGAGAGTCGGCAAAACGTGATGACGCCGGCCACCTGTTTTGTCTCTCGAAAGGTCATTAATCGCCGAAATGACTGATGAGTGTAGCGCACTTAGGCATAGCCGGCCTTGCGATACAGATCACGACAGTACCAGAAATAAACAGTGTTTGAATAAAAAGTAGTAAAGATCACGGTGAGTTCCAACTCTTTAACCTGGCCAAGGATCCAAGAACTTGCAGGGAAATGCCGAAACGTGTTAGAATATTGTAAAGCGCAGTGAAATAAACACATGTGATAGTGTGAATATGAGGACTGAATATAATCAATAGTGCTATTGTTGATACAAAATGCAAGAACACAGTCACACTATACACCACACGAGAGAAGGCGCGCAGAACAGCATACACTTACCCACACACAGGCTGTACAACTTGTGAAATATAAAGGAACTAAACTAGAGATAATTTCTTACTTTAATAAAAAGGTAAATAAAACGCAATTACGTTAAAGTATCAATACATTTATTTCAATCACCATTTCGGCATTTCCCTGCAAATTTGACCTTGAATAACTTTCTGTAGATAGTTTCCAAATTCGTCTTAAAAGAAGCTACAATACTAGCAAAAAAATAAAAATATGGTTCCATTTGAAATAATGGTCGTGACCTTCACCTCACCTTTGGGCGTCCACCGAGAAAAATAAAAGTCCCACCACATGATGTTCCCCTGGGTGTTGAACAACTTTTACCTGAAACATTTTTGCATATAATCAATATTTTTGGAGACATTCATCTGTAACGCTTTATAATTTCCACCCTGTATATGTAATTGTTATATTTTTTTATCATACAACTAAAATGGTATTTATATCTATAATTGTTTTCCTGATATAGTTTTATTATTAATTTCTGTGCACAAGATAACTTATCTGTTATTTTTAATATTCTACTATGTATACAGTTATTGAATAGATCCATAGAATTCTTGCTTAAATTATGTACAGGATTGTTAGTAATGTTCTCAAAATCTTTTATAAATGTATTCATAACATGTTGCTTATCAAATAATATTTTACAAAAATATAGTTTCCCCAAATATTTTGCTCTTTATTGAAAGGACGGTAATCCTATTTAGCTAACGGCACTGTCTTTGGCTCTTAATCATGAGGTCACTTATTGCTGCATTTTCTATAGTTTAAACAAGTTTTTTTAATTACTCTACTTTTGGAAAATGGATGGAAATACCAAATAGGTAATAAATATTTCTATGATACCAAAGAACCTTTGGTTGAAATATGTTTTTCTGTAACAACTGATGTGCAGACTACACAGTCAGGGTTGGTTTTAGCAATAGGCGAACGTAGACGATCGCCTAGAGGCGCCAAAATACGAGGGTGCAATCACCAGTCGTACTCATAAACAAAGAAATGGTAGATTGTTAAACTTTTTGACCTTAACTGACTTGACTTTTTTCTTAATTTTAGGAAAAAAATTGTTTAAAGTAATATGAAATTCAATAAAATTGACCGAGTCGTAAATTTGTTCTAAGCGTGACATATGACGATCCAGTTTGCAATTGGGTAAAATGTAAGCAGTCGATGCTGCGACTCCAATCCGTACCACGCCGTATCAATCGGTGCCGTCGCTCGATGCGGTGAGGTTTCGTATACGCGTCTGACGCTGTGTCCGTCTTAAGGGGGCAGACTCCTTGTGTTTTGAGCTGTGTGCGTGCGCTCACACAAGCAAAGAAAGTCATACACGTATACGCGATGAGCGAGAGAGACAAACAGTTTCGCAAATTACGCTTTACGTCTCGATACTTGCATAAATGAACTTTTCGCGGGTACAGAACCCACGAGTAGACTTCACTACAGGGTGCTCTGGTCCGTTTAAACTCCAATAAACACTATACGTTGAGAAAACTGTAAAATTACAAACTGTAAGCATGAAACAGACGCTGTTGTAAACTAGCAAGATGGCTGCCGAAGTGACATTTTCGCAAATATCTCACGATTTAATGGTTTTTTCACTCATAGCACACCAGAGCACCCATCCTTGAATTAGCACAATATCGTGGAAATGCGATTTTCCTCAATTTAACACTTCTTGAAGGCGTAAAGCGTAATTTTCGTTGTGCACCCGTTTTGACACAAAAATAATTCAACGATTTGCCGTTAGAAGCGTTAATGGTATATCTCAATCAATTTGGTCATATTACCATCAGCATCAATGAAAATACAAATCAGTCGATAAATGTAATCTAGAATTTGACAGCTGAATGGCGTATTCATCGAATACACGAATACAGATGCCAGAAAGGCTTAGTTGCCAAAACGTATTGAAAGTTTGGTCACGCTGTTGCCACATATATGTATGTACATATTACAATTCTGCCCATCAGGAAAACTCGAACGAATCCAACTCCAGCCGAGATTTTGATTCTTACTAATAAGGGAACATCGCGAGGTGAAAGTCTCCGATTTTGATGAAACTTTGTAGGATTGTAGAATAGCCGAATATATTCGACACGTATTTTTTTTTATTGCTTCTAATTCATCTAAAGGGTGTGAAAACCACCCCCAAAGTTGGGGGTGGAAAACATATTTTGTTTAATATCTCCAAAACTAGTGCGTATAGCAAAATGATATAAATGGCGTGATTGTGTATTTTTGAACCACGAATCCACCTATGTAAATAGTTTTTAAAAATATCAATTTATTTAAAAAATATATTAAAAAATAGTATATTGTCGTTGTTTTCACTGACAACATGCTGATCGATCGTTTTGCAAATATGTATGCAAATACTATGAACCAAAACACAAAATACGGCTAAAATAGAATTTTGAATTTTTACGTTATAAACAAAATAATAACATTCCTAGTTAAACTGCATTTTGTGCGAAATTGGGCCCTGAAACGAGTGGTTTTACGAAAAATATATACCCTTATAATGTTTTTGTCATTATATTATGATACATGTTGTTTATTGTTCACTAAATGCATAAATTATAACATTGCTAATGAATACTCGCAACGTCTTGCACTTGTTGCAAACAGTACGAGACGTTCAGTGTGAGTGACTCTTGATCGATGAAAATGTAGCAAGTAAAGGTGATTTACAAATTATTATTCTTCAATAGTTATTATTTACTATAAACAAACAATTGGAATTGTACCAGAAGTTATAGGTTAATCCACTAATTTTACAAGAAAGTACTTTAGTTGAGTGTGAATTAGGCATTCCCTCATAATCTGTAGGTGCCTGGTTCGAATCTCGTGGTAGCTTTTAATTTTTTTTGTTTTCAATTTTTATTTTAAATAATTCTAATTTTTGTATAACTTTTCACAGATTACAATTATACCACCCGTAACATTTTTATTTTTAAATAAAAAAAAATTAAAATAATTTCGTTTGTTTATTTCTTATTTTGGGATATTGAAAGGATTACATTTGAATAAATTAGAAAATATTTCTATATTACGTAACATTATAATTAGTCTTGATTAATGAACATTTATTATAAATGTGAAATTTTGTGTGAATCTCATACGAAAATGTTGTTTCTTAGACCACTTTCATAATTTTGGGCACATATGTATTGTTTCATTCGTGATACTCTTTCTTTGTCGCTCGCACCGTCCTTTTCTATATTCGTATGAAGCAAAATATCAGCTCAAGGCGTATTCAGTAGAGATTTACTGATGCATAAAATTGTAATTGATGTGGCAACAGCGTGACAGAACTTTCCTACGATGCGATTTGGCAATTATACCTTCGCACTTCTCATTTGTAATTCAACAGCATAACGCTAGATGCCACATTATCAAATGTCGCATGTATAAATTATATATTTTCACTAATGCCCGTTTTTTCGCAACAGCGCTTCGATCGATTCGGAGTAGGCCCCGAAGGAGTCTGCCCCCTTAACACCCAACGCACACATCGTGAAGTCAATGATAAAACAAATGCAGTAGATCAATGTACGTACAATATTGAAAACCGTCGTGTACGTTTGGACATGACGGCTGACCGCAATGTCGAACGCATTTAAGAAATCCTACCTTTAGCACACGATTTAAAAATCACTCCCTGGTTAAAGACTTATCGTAAAACTATAAAAATTCTTTAAAGGAGTATTTTCGATCCTTTCCAAATTTTAGAATTTGATTTTTTATTTAGTCTATCAGATATAGTTATAAGTTACAGTTAATTTACTTACATTATGGTTTTACCCTTTTCTCAAATATTCTTAAATGTTTCTTTCTTCAAATACTTAATTCTTCAAATATTGTCGGTAAGTATACTTATATACCTGCTATGTATTTATTTGAAAATTCTAACAAACGTTTTAATATGACAATTATTTTAAATTGTAAATTTTGTTGTACGTATTACGAGCGTTAGATGTTATTCTTCGTTACAGGCCGATTAGGCCATATCCGAGTTGTATTTCAATTTTACGTGTGATTATCGATCAGTTACCTTACGTTCTATTAGTCGCTATTATTAATATTATGCGAGGTGGTGGTGTGGTCGCGATTTCAAAGCAGTTTCTGAATAAGGTAGAATACTCGGGTACGATACGTAAATACTAATAGTATGTTGCTTATCCTGAAGAGATATAGTGGTAAATGCGTTAGGAAATCATCTACAACCTACAGTAATGTTATGGACGAGAGCCGCGCTCGGGTCTCGTCGCGGCTCTCGTTCTCAACATTACTGTAATCTCATACGAGTCTCGTTATACGTGATGACTTTTCGAGAAGTGGTAGTTTACGGTAATATTGTAGTTGAAAAATAAATGAATCGACTCAATGTAATAGTAATAAAAATAATAATAATAATTTTTTTAGAGATTTGCAAATTTCAAAAATAAATATAATTTCATTGTTAACTAATTGGAGCTAACAGTGACGTAGAATAAAAAACAGCATGATAATAATATACGAATAAAACGTATTATTCAAAATCAGCATGCAACTGTAAAATAATATGGTTCATATACAGTAATGTTGCGGACGAGAGCCGTTTCGTCTACACGGACGAGAGCCGTGGTTTATCCCCACTACCTCGTTTGATACGTGCCGCCGAGAAACCAATTCTTGGAACCATCGCGTTCGAGCTCGACGCCCGAGAACAAGGACGTCATAAAAAACAACGATAACATTAGGGATTTAAATAGGAAAAATTGAAGTTTCTTATTCGCAAACGGATTTTCACGCAAGTAACACCAATCGATTCCTTGTGCTCTCCCGATTAAAATGATGTCAAACACGACATGATTCCGATTATTTTTAACAAAGATACATAAAACTTGGTTTGTAGAACGAAAGGTCATGCTCGTAAACAGACCCGGGCGCGACTCTCGTCCGCGAGTGGTAGTCGATTTTAAGCACGACCAGTCCCGAGCGCTGCTCTCATCCGTGAATGGTAGTCGATTCTAAGGCACGACTAGACCCGAGCGCGACTCTCGCTCGCGAGTGGTAGTCGATTCGACGAACGCGGCTCTCGTCGTAGGGCTAACTCCCTATTATGTATTCCCTCATATTTTTGTGTTTAATTATTTAATGACTGAAATTATTAAGAAAATGAAAGCGTAATACAAAAAGTATGTATATAAGTTCCGCTTTAAATGTTTAGAAATTTTTATTTTTTTATTTTTAATATCTTCTTTCCGACATCGATTAAATATAATATACATAAATTCTGTTTATGTCATTTTTAGCTCGTAAAGAACTGATAGAAAAGTAACTTTGACGATTCTCCGTAACCGTCGCAGGGTTCCAACGTTTATTATTTAAATATCTTTATTATAAATAATAGGAATCATGTCGTATTTGATATCATTTTTATCGGGAGAGCACAAGGAATCGATTGGTGTTACTTGCGTGAAAATCTGTTTGCAAATAAGGAACTTCAATTTTTCCTATTAAATCCCTAATGTTATCCTTGTCTTTTCTGACGTCATTGATTTCGGGCATCGAGCTCGAGCGAGACCCTTTTTTTTGCTTCTCCGGTCGTGTACCAATTATCTCGGCGACCGAGAGCAAAGGAAGCCGAATCGACTACCAGTCGCGGACGAGAGTCGCGACCAGACCCGAGAGCGGGTCTCGTCCGCAACATTACTGTACACGCAAAATTAGATAAATATTATGACGCAAACATAAATTAAATCAGGAGACGCGGCTGATAGCGATTTATTCTTTTGATATAGTGTGTTTAAAATACAGTTAAATTTCGAATCGTTGTTTCGTCCGCGAGAATTGCAGTACGTTAACATACGTGACCGACCGAAGGTCGCTTTCGGTAGGGGATTCAGTTGCGTTGACAATAAACTCGGTACATTCGAATTACGACTCGTTTTTTCATCCAATGCGGTTGAAGTTCGAACAGGTGAGCGATCACGATCAGCTGCTTGAATCTCAGATCCGATATCGAGTGGGGGTATCGGAGCCTGACAAAGAGAGAGAGCAAAATCGGTACATTAGATAAAGATAGGCAATGATAAGCGAGCGCCGCGTAGCGGATTTTCGGGGATTCCGCGATTTTCGCGGAGCGTCTCGCGCTCGCAAGTCGAAGTCAGTCTTGCACCGATCGCTCGCACGGTAGTAAGGTACAGCAATTACAGAAGAGTCTGCTGAGTTAGGAAATTTGGGCACCAAGTTCCTTAGCTCGTGACGCCTTCTACGCTGTGTTATCGCACTGCAGCTCGCTATTGCTCCATTCGAGAATCACGTAATACACGTGCGAAGGAGCAGCGATTGTTTAGTAGCGATATTTTAAAAGACGAGTAACTGCACTCTTGGAATCGGTGGTTACCTCGATTCCCTGAGTTTGCTATTCGTCGGAGGAGCAATCAAGACCACTTCTTGGTAAGTGTGTCACCTCTGAGTGATAGGTGAGTGATAAAACCTCTGGCCTTTATCAGCCACCAAGCCTAGCCAGTGCTAGTGCCGTGTGTCGAACGTTCGCGAATCTCGGCTTACAACCGTGATTCGTGTGAGGCAAGCCTTCTTGGAAGGCAGGTTAAGCAGAGAAAAGGAGAATCCCTTCTCTCTGTACACTCGTCTACCGACGTTTTCTTCAGAGCGAAGAAACGTCGGTAATACAGTCCACTGCACTACCTTAACGTTCCGTCAAGGTACTGCTCCCCCCTCCACATAGGCTCGTTATCGAAGCCTGGAGTCGGGAAGACACGGTATAGCGTGAAAGTAATACGCTCGCTTATCTGTGCGATTCCATCGCTATTTTCTTTTCCAGACGCCAGCGTCGCTGACCGACGTCCGAGGGAGGAGAGGGGCCCTGTTCATTCGGCGAATAAACGGCGTCCCAAACACCAGGAGACCCCGTCCCGATGTTTTTAAAAAATCAAACAAACGTCGTAGCTAAGACCTTTTCAGGGCCGACTTAAATTTGATCAATCGTACACTTTTTTTTGACACCCTCCTCTCAACCACCCAATCCGGACCCCGTTAGATCCCTGAATTCAGCGATTCTAACATAGTGTGTAATGGATTTTCACGATTACTACATTGTTAAATATCACTTTGCGTGTAAAATGAGTCCTTACACATGTAAATTGGGATTGGAAGAGCTGAAATATTAAGATATTAATTTTACGTGCAGGAGTAATTTAACATGCTCAGTTTCGTCCGAGGAGGATACATTTTTCTGGCTTTCACATTTTTGTCGCTAGCTGGTTTCATGACTTTCATGTTTTTGCCGCTAGAGGGCTTCAGCTATGCAGCTAGTGTGGGTTCAAATAGTATCTGCGAGTTCCTAAATACGGAAATTCTAGATATACATTGGAAAGTTATATTGAGCTTTTCCGTTTTATAATTTATACTTACTTATATTTACTTATATTTACACAATTATTTACAATGATAGATCTACAATGAAATAAGATTAATAAACTAAAATAAAATAATCCAAAAACAAAATGTTCCACTAAATTGCAAGAGGACGCCATAGGTTTTTAAACTTTAACCAAATACGGCTAGTCACATCGAACGCTGGATCCAGAAGAAGGAGAAAATTGAGCGCGTCACCTTAGGTGTCGCACATACGCTTTAAGCCAAGTTTACAGTGTACAACCATGAATCACGCACTATTAAATGTAACTTGTCTATGACGTAAACTTCAAATTGATGATGAGGGCGGTACACCTGTGCTGCCAGACTGAGGACGCAAATATTGAGAATTACCCCCTCCACTACGCTTACTAACGCAAGGGCCGCGTATCCATCAGCTCAGCGGCTCAGCGCTTCGGGCACCTTCAGGCAGCTTCGAGAGATCCAGAGAAAAGGTGGAATGTGATGCGCACTCTTTCACTCTTTGAAATGTTTAAATCTCAATAGCTAGCAAGCGGCAAGCAACACGCACTTTGCGATCAGACCCGAGCGCGGCTCTCGTCCGTAACATTACTGTAACTGTATGAAACGTTTTTCACATTTTTTAAAATTTTTATTCACGCTATGTAACCCTCTATGAGATTATAAGCAACATACACTAATTAGTGTATGTATAATACAGTAGAATATACAGAGTACAGTACAAAAAAGACAAACAGAGTACAGTACAATACAAAAACTGAGAGTAAAGTAACAAAAGTAATGAAGTATTAGGACTGAATATTATAATACAATTAATATTACAACTAAATGTGTTGAAGTGAGCAATTGAAAAAAAAATAATAAAGAGAATTTCTCCATTTGGGTTTATAGCTTTATTGCTTTAGAACTGGGCAAAAGTCTGGTCGGTTTGTGAACTAAGTAAACAGTTGATGTACACTTAGGTACAGAATAAGTTCTCCACGGACCTGTCTGGTTGTCCAGATGGGAGGGGAGGTGAATCCCTACGTGGCGCGTCCCCAGGTGGCGGATAGGGGAAGCCTCGGGCCCGGGCCCGGGCCGGTGGGCATGACCGAGAGGTCGTGTCTCCCGTGTCCCGGTACCGAGCTCGGGGCGAAAGCCCCCGCGGACCAAACACAGTGGGTGTGTGTGTGTGTGTGTGCGTGCGTGCGTGCGTGCGTGTGTATGTGTGTGCGTGCGTGGGTGGGTGAATGGGCTGCGGCCGGTGGCTCGTGGATATTCCCGACAGACTAACCAAGGGGTGGAGTAGTAGCCCCCAGGCCGGGGTACCTGGGTGAAGTCTGTACCTAGCCTCTGTGGTGGAAGATGTGTAATTGTAAGTCCTGAAATTATGGCAAAGGTCGCCTGAAGCCGCATGCGAAACGTGGAAAAACCGCTCCCCAGGTACTGACTGGAGCCTATGTCGGGATTGAAGCGAGCTTAACTGGGCGCAGGTATGGAGGATTACCTCGTCAATATTTCTCCATACCCTGTGCGACGGGGGGTAAACCGTCGCGCCGTCTAGCCTGAGGTTTGGGTATGGGGTCCTTCGGATGGGTACCCGCCCTCTCGATAGGGGTGACGTAAAACCTTTAGCATCATATATGGTGCGGGTCTATCTCGTAACATTTTTTCTGTAGAGTCACCAGGTGCCAATAGGGTTGACCACCCGACAAGCCGCTTTTCGGTTTTGGCATTTACAACTAGGGCTTCTCTTACCTGGGGAAGTACTCCCACTGCGGTGGGGTCCCATGATGGGCGAACCGGAGGAACTTAATATCTGCCACAATGTCTAAACAAACGGAAACATTGGGGATGGAGGGGGAGTCGCAAGGCGACTTGAACAGACGGCGCAGCTCATCGCTGGGAAATATCCCTGTGACGAAGGACAGCGCGACAAAGGATCAGAGGGGCAGCTCATCCTCGGATGGGGGGCTACAGGAGTGGGTCGAGCGGGTTTGTTCCTCCAGGCCCATATCTGTAGCCGTAATGCACAGATCTGCAGCGGCCGAAGAAGTGGTCAATGCAGAAGACAGTACCCCCGGAGACGAGCCCGCAGCCGAACGGCTCAGTTGAACCCAGAGGCAGTACTTGGGTCCGAACTGGAGCAACCCTGGCGCAGGCGGGAGTGGGCAGAGGGAAACAGGGGACATGGGCAAGGAGGCGATGTCCCAGTCTTCCTCCGGCGACGAAGGCAGCGTGTCCTCCCATCGGTCCGCGATGTCCCTGAGATCTGGGGCATCGACCGGCAGTCGCAGAAGGCAATTGCCCTCAGCGGCTGCCGAGGGTGGGCGACGGGAAGACAAGAGGAAGAAGAAGAAGCAGGGTACCCTGCCCCCTGTCGCCAGGATACTGGTTCTTTGGGCGGGATGATCAGCCAAGAGCTGTCGGAGGTGGAAAGGGTTGTGTCGGATTCTGGAAACCTGAAGGGGATATTTGTTCGCAAGCTGAAGATGGCAGCCCGCAGTATAAGCGTGTCTGCTGTAGAAATGTAGCAGCGGACAGTAACCACCGCCAGCCAGAAAACGCTCGAAGAGCAGAATGCTCGGCTGGAGGCGGAGATACGGACCATGAGGGCAGAGATGGAGAAGCTGCGACAGGAAAGGGAGTCTTCCCCTAAAGACAGGAGGAATTCAACCCCCAGGGACCAACAGAGGGCGACCTTAAGAGATGAGGAGCTCATGCCTCCGCCTTCGCTGCCGTCTCCAACGACAACCACCAGCGCTCTACCAAAAGCGACCTCGGGCTACGACTCTCTTGTGGAGGTCTTATGGTCGAAAATGGAGGCTCTGGTAGAGGAGAAGTTCCGGGGGTTGAGGGCGGAGATAGTGCTCCTCGTCCACAAGAATACCCTCCCCACTGAAAAGAACGAGGGGCCAACACGGGTGCAGAAGTCACCCGCGCTATCGGTGACGATGCCACAGCCTCAAGCTGTGTTGGGAGAAACCCCAAGACTCTAAGGCGTTGCGGGAGAAGGAGAAGGAAGGAGGCACGGGCGAGGGCTCTGGCTTCAGCCGGTGAGGGACAGAAGCGACCCACTGTGGCAGTCGCACGAGCGGCACCGGTCACGGCGGACCCCGGTATGTGCTTTCCCTCCTCCATGCCTGTTGCTAACAGGCGGGCACCGACGGCGTGTGGGGTGAGCGGAGGGGGACTACGGGTCCTAAGGCTACTACCATGCCGTGGTCACAGGCAATGAAGCCACAGGGCCAGTCAACGGTCGGGAAGGGGGTGAGCCGGCAACCGGTAGCGGATCAGGCCACTTCTGTGCACAAGCCACAACGACCACGTCGGGATGGGCAAAATAGCTCAAATGAGCCGAAGGGGGCCAACAAAGCTCCCCCCGTAAGCGCCACCCAAGGCCAAAGGCAGAAGGGCAAGCCCCCACGTGCGCCGGCAAAGCCCCCAAAAACGGCAGCAATTGCGCTGACCGTGATGGATGAGTCCGGCGCGGATTTCGGTGATGTCATTAAGGTGGCCAGGGCCAACATTAAGTTGGCCGACCTGGGCATCACCGAAGTCAAGACAAAGCGAGCGATTACCGGCGGGATAGTCCTGGAAATTCCAGGCCCGGAGGGAGCCCCTAAAGCGGATGCTCTGGCGAAGAGGCTCCGGGCGGTCCTGGATGGAAAAGGGGTGAAGGTTGCCCGGCCCCAGAAGTCGGCGGAACTGCGGGTGGCGAGGTTGGATGACTCCGTCACCCCGCAAGACGCCGCTGACGCTATTGCGGCGCAGGGCGGGTGTGCAGGGGGTGAAGTAAAGATGAGCCCCATCTGCCACTCACCCACAGCTTTGGGCACGGCGTGGGTGAGGTGCCCACTCGCGGCTGCCCGCAGTCTGATAGCTGCGGGTAGACTGCGGGTCGGTTGGACCTCGGTCCGGCTCCCCATCCACTGCAGTGTTTCCGCTGTTTGGAAACGGGACATGTCCAGCAGCGGTGCACTTCAGCGGAGGATAGAAGGGGCCGCTGTTTTAAGTGCGTAGCTCATGAGCACCGGGCGGCTGAGTGCCGCGGAACCTCCCCTACGCGCCGTGCCCGGGTGTGGGCCCGAACGGTATTACTCTTGTCCCGGGGCACGGGTAATAGTACAAAATTTTTGTTAACTATAAAAGAAGCCTTACTTGAAGGGTAAAGGGTACAAAAATTTGGATTCGTCGGTAAGCTAGTCCTATACAGGTCCCTTTATTGAAATCTGATTAGATCAAAGGATATTGGAGGCTAGTCGTAATAACTTAGATTCATTTAAAGAGAAGAATAAACATTATCTATTAACACAAAACTTTACAGTGAAATAGTTTATACTTTCGCGTTAGTGTGTGGTAGCTCCGATAAGGGTGTCCCCACAATCTTGACGATTATCAAGAAAACTACCATCACTTACTTGTTTCCAAATTGATATTGAAATTAACAAAGATATGTGGAACTAAATATTCAGCTCACCAAACAATAATTTGTTTAAAATTCGAATTGGAAATTTCATTTCCTCTCTGTCTCTTTCTTTCTTTCTTTGTTTCTGTTCGCCGCTCCTGCTGCAGGAAAAGGAAATTAGCACTGTTCATACCACATCACTTAACAAGATCGACAATTTAGTACACTACAATGAATAATTAAAATAAATTCTAATACGTAAAAATATATATGTTATAAACAGCGCTAGGTCATGTTTCTTTGGAAGGGTAGGACGAACCGCTGAAGCGGACACTGTTGAATTAGTGTTCTCCGTGTACGGACCTGATTTCGTGAGCTGAGTGTTTGATTGTTTAAGTGCTATTTCAGACTTTGTTCCTCACATTGTGATTAGGAATACAATTGTATTGGGTTATACCCGACTTATTTCTTTTTTTTTATAAACTTCTAATTTTGATCCTAAAAATATATATACGATGCAAAGAATTAACACAAAGATAAAGTAAATAAAGTTAATGATATTAGCAGAAATTTGTTTACAACGGAATCAAGTCCTTTTCTTAACTTTAACACAAAGTCCAGAAAAACTCTGGCTCTAATATAATTTCGTGGACCCTAGACACGCACTTCGTGACTTTTCGTCGTAGAGTGTCGTAGCTTTGCGCCTTCGAAAGCGTCCAGAGTGGGTCCGCTCCGGCTTCACTATTGAATCTTCTAAATAAAGCAGTAATGTGTGTGTGTGAATCTATGTGCTAATTTCCCTAACTCATTCTTTTCAACTCTCTCTCACGTTCTTACACTCTCGCTCTCCTACAATCCCCGCTTGAAACCGAACTCTATGGCTTGCACATGGTATTGGCAATTTTTGTAGCGCTCCTGACGAAGGACATTCTCACACGGCTAGCATTATCAGGAGACACTACGCATACAAAAATTTAATCTACACGCTTCGTCTACTCTGACCGTTGCAAGGCTATTATATATTTTTACAGAAATTTACGCGACTGACTGACGCCTTGTAAGGCTATTCATATTACGACGACGATTCCAAGGAAAAAGGGATTTCGATTTCATCTAATTTGTAGCCAATTAATCTGTAACAGCACTTGATTTAGGGATAAACCCATAATACATGCATGTATTATCATTAGTGTTAATGAACCAGTTCACCATCTAACGATACACTCAAAACATTGGTCCTTGGAGCTGGATACCTGTGTTTAGTGAATACTGGTATTCTAAGTGACACTCTGGACCTTGAGAGTAATTGGACGGACTATATGTGATAACGTGACGTGAACTCAGGAACTGGAATTTATTGTGAAGTATGTGCTATTATTTTCACGGACTTGTCGCTCAGCATCCTGGAAGTTGGAACTACTGACGGACATTGAAACATTGAAGACACTACTTTGTTGGACTTTCTGGACCAAAATCATCAGAGAAGAGGTTGATAATATCTTACGTACAACACTGAAGCTGCACTTCTACTCTAAGGAATAGGACGCTTGAGATGGTAGATAGAGCACCAAAATTCCTTTGTCTATGACCGTAGGTTCCTTTCCTTTACTCGATTTAACTTGTGATTATTAGTAATAAACATTATGGACGCGTCATTGAAAATATTGGTCAAGGCACGTGGTCAGGTTAAAGCCGGACTCGCTTGCTTCAAAACGTATTTTGAATTTTTGGACAATTTTGCTTCTATGCGAGAACTCCAAGATCCCACGGAAAAGCTTTCATTATTATTTGATAAGTTTGAATCAGTTCAGTCTCAAATTGAAATGATTGTATTAGAAACTGAATTAGAAGCAACTCATACGGCGGAGCACGAATCTTTCGAAAATATGTATTTTAGATTTCTTGCCGCGGCAAAAGAACGCGTTGAAAAGACACAGTCACAAGGATCAAATGCATGCCTGATTTCGACTCCAAATGTTTCGACACCTGTAATGGCAGATCCATATTTTAATGTTAAATTTTCGGCATTAAATTTATCAACTTTTGATGCAGCGTATGATGATTGGATTAGATTTCGAGATACATTTGAGTCGCTTATTCATAATAATAATAATCTCTCAAATATTCAGAAATTTCATTATTTAAACTCTTCGTTAAAAGCTGAAGCAGCACGGACCATAAAATCTTTGGGTCTTTCTAACGTTAATTATGTACTGGCATAGAAAGGCTTAAAGAATCGTTGTAATGATTCCCAAACAATGATTCAGCATCATATCAAAGCATTATTCGATATGCAGGCTGTAACTAAATCCTCTTATACAGGTCTAAGACAATTATTCTATGATTACAATAACCATTTATTTGCGTTAAAATCTTTAAACGAACCTGTAGACTCATGGGGGTTCTATCATTGTTTATTTTGTAACAACGAAACTTGATTTTGCAACTAAACGAGAGTAGGACAAGGGACTAATGAATATTACTGGTAAACCAACTTAGACTCAAATGACAGAATTTTTAGAATCACAATGTAAATATTTGGAAAAACTTGCTATTGATAAGCCGGTTACATTACACGCACCATCTAAACCTGTGTATAAGCCAACTACAAATTTTAAGCGCAAGTATCCTGTAAATATTGCGATTTATGTATCTAAAACAATCGAAAAATGTGTTTTGTGTAACGAGGAACATGCATTATTTTCCTGTAGTCAATTTCAGAAGTTAACACCTGCTGCACGTAGTAATAAGGTTAGGCAACTGAATTTGTGTTTTAATTGCCTACAACCAGGACATAGAAATATAGCTTGTTCACACGGACAATGTAGGAAATGTGGGAAGAAATACCATACAACTTTGCATGTAGAAGATAGCAGGTAGATAGATCCGTTGCGTCGGTACCTGCGCCCAGTGTATCCTTAGCAGGTACACACTTTTTCTCAGATGGATTGTATGTATTATTAGCCACCGCTATCGTTCACTTGGAAGACTGTCATGGTAGGAAACATAAATGCAGAGCACTTTTAGATCCAGGTTCTCAATCAAATTTTTTGACAGAAGAAGTCGTTAAAAAATTAGGCTTATCTTGTAATCCATTTTTTGGAAGGTTTTCGGGTTTAGCACGTAAAGTCAGTAATGTATATAGTTGGACTCAGACAAGATTACATTAACGAGTTACATCATTTGAGACATCACTTCGTTGTTTGGTAATTCCAAGAATAACGGATGACCTTCCTAATGTAGCCATAGATTCAGATGTAATTTCTATACCTTCAAATTTAATGTTAGCCGATCCACATTTTTACCAAACAGGGAAAATTGATATATTACTTAGCGGAGGATTATTTTGGAAATTACTATGTGTAGGACAGACAAACTTTGGATCTAACTTACCGACAGTACAAAAGACACAATTAGGATGGATAGTAGCGGGAGGCATGTGTTTGTTTCCATGCTATGGGAGACCAAAATTAGAATGTCATTTAGTAACAAACGAAGATCAGTTAAACAAATTTTGGGCTATAGAAGAACCTAATTATCCATACAAAATTGTTAACAATGAGTGTGAAGCTGTTGCCTCTCTCCCGTTTGTTGGTGAGAGCAAGCGTGCTCTACCTCCGGTCGCCGTCAGGTGAGAAGGAGATAGGATGATTGGGTCCTTGGCCAGGTTAAAGAGTTAGAACTCACCGTGTACTTGACTACTTTTTATTTAAACACTGATTAGCTCTGGTACTGTCGCGTTGTGGTTCGCTGGACAGGCTATACCAAAGTGCACCGCGTTCCTCGATCGTATCCACGATCCGCGTTCTTTTTGGAGGCAAAACAGGGGTGGCTGAAGCCGTCACGTTTTGCCGATTCTTGTGAATTTGCTTAGCTCGGCGCGGAGGTATTGAGACTCCGCGGTTTCTGCTGCTAAGCGCACGTGTATTCACACGAGCTACAACAAAGGATATTTTCAAAAGACAACCATACGCGATAATAACGGGCGATTTGTAGTCAAAATTCCATTTAAACTAGAAATTAATGAACTAAGAGATTCGCGAATTATGACTGAAAAACGGTTTTACGCTTTTGAACGTAAATTTTGTAAAAATCCCGCCCAGAAAGGAGAATACTGCACATTTATGAAAGAATATGAAGACTTAGGGCATATGACACGGATAACAGATTGCAAAGCACAGAAATTACAATTTTTTCTTCCACATCATGCAGTGTTTAAACAAACTAGTACCACGACGAACCTCTGCGTAGTCTTTGATGGATCAGCGAAAACTAGTTCAGGTTTGTCGTTGAATGAAGCACAACAAGTAGGATCGACGGTACAGGATGATTTAATGTCTATTGCATTACGGTTTCGGAAACACAAGTATGTCTTGTCAGCAGACATAGATAAAATGTATAGGCAGGTCCACATTGCACCAGAGGAGCGACGGTTTCAAAGGATTTTATGACGTCCTGATGATACTCAACCCATTTAAACGTTCGAATTGAACACTGTCACTTATGGAACAGCTTCCGCACCTTTTTTGGCGATAAGGGCTCTTAGGCATCTGGGTGAAGATCATGCTGTTAGTTTTCCATCAGCGAGTCGTGCAATAATAAAAGACTTTTATGTAGATGATTTGCTAACAGGCGCAAATAGTATCGATGAGGCTAGAAAGTTACGACATGAAATTTCTGACATTTGCATACTGCTGGATATCCTCTTCGAAAATGGGCATCGAACGACTCCAGGATCTTAGACAACGAAGATGAGGGTCCACAAAGGGTAGAAATTAAAGAAGATAAGGATTCAAAAACGTTGGGGCTTTTGTGGATAGTGAAAGAAGATGCACTGCGATACTCAGTGCCTACGTCTACTCAGCACCGCATAACCAAACGCACAATATTATCTGAGATATTAAAAATCTTCGATCCACTCGGATTAGTAGGTCCAGCGACAGTTAGGGCTAAGGTAATTTTGCAAAGGTTATGGCAACTCAAGGTTTCATGGGATGAATCATTGCCACAAGACCTGCATACAGAATGGGAATGTTTTCATCATCAATTAGCATTACTAAATCAAATAAGCATAGCAAGATATGCGATTTCTAGTGCGATGCATGGAATTGAAATGCACGGATTTTGTGATGCGTCTGAACAGGCTTACAGGGCGTGTATATACTTGAAGTCTATAAACACGGAAGGTCAATGCACAGTCAGGTTACTCTGTGCAAAAAGTCGGATAGCCCCACTGAAGGCGATTACGTTACCTCGTCTGGAACTATGCGGAGCATTGTTATTGTCACAATTAGTTACTAAGGTAAAAAAGGCACTCGAAATTTCCATTATTCAGGAGTATTACTGGTGTGATTCAACAATTGTATTGGCATAGATTAGGGCTCCTTCAAGCAAATGGAAAACATTTGTTGTCAATCGAACGGTGGAAATTCAGAGGTCTACCAATAAGACTTGGTCTCATGTTAAATCTGAAGAAAATCCTGCGGACATCATTTGTCGAGGTATTCAACCAGCTGCGTTACAAGATTCGAGATTATAGTGGTATGGTTCGTCTTGGCTGTCCAAGGGAAATGATTACTGATCCAAGTCAGAAGAAAGGGTTGAAAACGTCCCAGAAGGCAGAGAATATCCATGCGTGTTAATAGGAACTACACATACAAGATTTGAATTGTTCGAGCGATTTTCATCGTATAATCGATTAATACGCGTCATTGCCTATTGCTTACGATTTATACGTAATATACGGAAACTACAGGATTTGAAGCCCCCGGTCGGCAATAAACATAATAGTATTTCCGATAAACTCTTAAATGTTAAGGAATTAGAAAATGCGAGAAATGTTTTGCTAAAATTAGCATAGAGAGATACATTTGCGACTGAACTGCATAGTTCACTAAACCTACCATGACGGGTCAAATGACCCATTTTAAACTTTTTGTCAGAATTTCTTGAAAATAACATTATCATGTCGCCATTTGCCTTTACGACTTTTATTAAAAAATACATCGAATGTATCTCTCAAGATTTACTACTCTCTTGTTAATTTTTTTACCGAGAAATATATGTAATCTGCCCTAACTACCGCAAGGGGTCATTTGACTCGTGCAAAGATTCTGTATCTTGATTTGTATTTCTTGTGATACGAAACCGCTGTATTGGACATTTTTGTTGTTGCGTGATATATTTTGCTGCATTGTGCTATATTTGTTGTTGGCTGACGGATGAATAGCCAATTTCACTCTACTCCAAGCGAGTATTACAGTAAAAATTTCAAGTTATAGTGCTATTTTGCGAATCAAGAATTCTTATTTCATCATTTTACTAATAATTCTTATCCCCAAAATGTCGAAACATTCAAGATATTTGAAATCATTAGAAATTATAAATAACATAGATGAAGAGTGTTCGGAATTTAGAGAAGAGAAACTATCTGAAAGTGAAGTGGATAACATAGAACAATATAGTGATTCATTTCACACTACGGACGAATGTGAGTCCTCAGGTGAAGACGAGAATATTTTGAATGTACGATGAGGACAAAAGAGAAAAAGACTGTTATCGAGTTCAGAAAGTGAAAGTGATGTGGAAGACCGATGTACTGAAATTGCGGATGGTACAATTTGGCAAGAAATTGAACAAGGCTCAACACCTGGACGAGCTCCAATTTATAATATTTTTAGGGAGGTTGTAGGCCCGACAGCGTATGCCAAACGAAATATTATGAAGGGCAAGGTAAGAACTGCATTTTCTTTGATTATTGACAATCGTGTAATGGAGCACATAAGAAAATGCACAGAAGAAGAAGCCTCTCGAATATTGGAAACTCAATGGAATCTTACTCCTGCAAAATTAAATACATTCATTGTTCTTCTATATGCACGTGGCGCATATCAAGCAAACAATTTGAACATTTCATATGTATGGAACAGTAAATGGGGTCCCGCTTTTTTTTCAAAAACCATGAGCAGGAGTGATTTTTGTGAAATTATGCGGTTTATCAGGTTTGATAAAAGAGGTCAACGAAGCCAGCGTTTACAAACAGATAAATTTGCTCTAATATCTGAAATATGGTACAAATTCATCAAGAATAGCCAAACTTGTAACTATCGATGAACAGCTTTTCCCAACCAAAGCATGGTGTAAGTTTACACAATATATGCCGAACAAACCGGATAAGTTTGGTATCAAATTCTGGCTAGCATCTGATGTCAGCACCAAATACATCATAAATGGATTTCCATATTTGGGAAAGGAAGAAAACAGAGGAGCTTCAACTTCGCTTGGGGAATTCGTTGTTCTCAAACTACTGGAACCGTTCACAGGATGCGGAAGAAGCGTCACTACAGATAATTTCTTTACGAGCGTATCACTAGCTGCAAAACTACTAGAAAAAAGAACCACTATTGTTGGAACGATCCGCGGGGACAAAAGAGAACTACCAAAATTCGCCAAACAGGCGAAAGATGGTATGCCACGCTTCTCCACAAAACTATATAAATCGAGTCATTGTTCACTTACCATTTACAAAAGTAAGCCAAACAAAAAAGTTCTTCTACTAAGCTCAAAGCATAAATCTGTAAGCACTGAAACACATGGCAAGCGTATACCTGAAACGATTAGATTTTACAATAATACCAAATACGGTGTAGACATGACGGATCAAATGACCAGAAAATACTCCGTGAAATCGAAATCGCAAAGATGGCATGCGCAGATGTTCTTCAATATTCTTGACCTGGCTGGAATCAACTCATGGGTTGTATACACAGAAACAACCGGCGAAAAAATCTTTAGACAACAATTTTTATTCCAATTAGCTGAAGAACTTGTCGCAGATTTTCAACATGAGTAACAGGAAGAAAAAGAAAATATACAAAAAATGTCAACAAATTCAAGTTCGGATTCTGGTGTGCAAATGCGAAAAAGGTGCTAAATAGGTTTTTGCAAAGAAAACAAAACTACGAAAATCTGTTTCAAATGCAACAAATATGTGTGTGGAAAATGTACCTTCGAGAACCCAATAATTTACAAAATATGCGGTGAACATGAATAAAGTTAACATATTATTTATTTGTTTTCTAAATTTGAGATTCAATTGAAGAATATTTAATTTTTTTCTTGTATTAATTTTATGGTTTTTAAATTTAATATATAAACTATTTTGAATCGTTATTTGAAAAAAATTGTTTTATTCATGTACCAAATTAGCCTAATTGATATATTTTTCGCTAGACATAGTAATATATGTAACCTTTTAAAGACGGATCATTTGACCCGCTTTGGTAGGAATAGGAATATATGAAGTATCGGTAGGTTTAGTGTTAAAGCAAACAAAAACAGTATCCAAATCTAGTAGACTGCGGTCGTTAAATCCTTTTTTAGATCCGGACGACCTTATTAGATTAGGCGGTCGTTTGGCTAATGCGAAATTGTCATATGATGGAAGATTTCCAATTATATTATCTTCGAAACATCCGCTAACAGATTTAATAATTCTTCACGAACATTCACAATTGTTACATGGAGGATGTCAATTAGTAATTGCATTAATCCGACGGAAATATTGGCCTCTTTCATGCAGATCGATTGTGAGGAACTTCTTAAGAAAATGTATTAGATGCTTTCGTGTAAAACCGAACACTGTAAATTATACGATGGGTGATTCACCTGCATCGCGAGTGACTCCTTCGAGAGCATCTTCTACCTGTGGGGTTGATATTACAGGTCCGTTTCCGACTAGAGAAAAGTCTCGGTGTCGAGTGTAACGCCCCACGACTCTGTCTCTGTCTCTTCCTATTTTCACTCTATCTCTCTCTTCGCTGTCTCTCTCCATCTTAGTGTAAATATGTCTATCTCTTTCTATTTCATTCTTCTTATTGTATATAAGCGCGTATTCTGTTCATTCATTTATTAATAGATATTTTTGTATTACGACACACGTTATATACTATAGATTTTAATTACATTCTCATATAAGTATAACATATTTCGTACGTTTTCATATTAAAACAGTCACTATTAGAATAAGAGCGCCATTAGAATTAGAACAACTGCGCATGTGCGAACTCCGACTGGCGGGTATATAAGGAGCTACGAAAGCAGCAGGAAGCCCACTTCTCTCTGGCATCGGGTTCCGAATAGACGATGATCTGGGAGGCAGCTGAGATACTCGTCCAGTGAGATCGAGACCGCTCCTTTAGGGGTAGCGACCGTTTTCCAGAGATCAAGAGTATTCGATGCTCCTTTACAGGTTCAATCTTGAGTAACTTCATGACAGGTGCACTATGACGATTCTAAGCAAGTGCAGTACGGGTGACATCTTGGAGGTAGCTGATATACTAAAGATCGAGACCGCTCCTTTAGGGGTAGCGACCGTTCTACCAAATAGTAATTGATGCTCCTTTAATATAGAGTTCGTGCTTGCCGCAAGCAGACGAATCGCCTGCCAACAAGCGCTAGAGCCATTCCTAGTTGGACGCATTTCTAAGACCGCTCCTGAAGAGTCTTTTCTCCCAGGTAGCGACTGATGTAGAAAAGATAACGAAGGGCTTACGGATGCTTAGGCAATCAAGCAAAGATTATATGTTTCATGAAACCTTGAGACCGCTCTGAGGTTATAGCCACCTATAACTTTGGCAGCGACCAGGGCATACGAGACAAGATCTATTGCACACACACACACACTTACACTGCGTATCGTCTAATATAGAGGATCCTCTACCGCAATTAATACGGATTAATAATTAATAACAGCATAATTCCTCTTGTTCACGAATGTAAAAGCGTAGACACATAACCTAACTTCTGTTCACGAATTTTAAGCATAGACACATAACCTAACTCTCGCGTTATCGAGATAAATGATAGAAGTATATCGCGTAACGATTACGATTAACATAACCTCGTCTGTGCATGATAATTATCCTAACTTGTTCTTATAAATATTTAACGAATTAGAATAGGCATTAGTATTGTATTTACGTTAGAATTAGAATAGGGTTTTACTGAATAAATTATTGTTAAGAAAGATCTAAGCTTTGGATTTTAACTCCTTAACCGCACGCCACACGAACCCCACTTTTCGTCCATCAGAAAGCCGCTCTTCCATGGACAACGTAGCATCGCTTTAGGGACGTTACACGAGTCATAATAAAGGCGTATTTATGTGTGTTTGTATGCTTTATAACTAAGGCACTTCATTTGGAGCTGGCTTCGAATCTTAGTACTCAAGCATTTTTAAACTGTTTACGACGATTTATAGTGCGCCGAGGAAAGTGTAATACTATTTATTCAGATAATGGCACCAATTTTGTGGGCGCACGTAACGAGTTAAATGATTTAGGCATATTGTTATTAAACGACAAACACAGAACACAAATATCTGATTTTTGTACAACGATAGGCATCCAATGGCACTTTATACCTCCTCATGCACCGCATTTTGGCGGTTTATGCGAAAGTGCTGTAAAATCAGCGAAATATCATCTGAAGCGAGTAGTTGGCTAAACTAATTTAACCTTTGAGAAATTATATACAATGATCTCACAGGTTGAATCGTGCGTGAATTCCCGTACATTATGCCCATTGACTGATGATCCTTCTGATTTTACTCCTCTAACTCTCAGTCATTTCCTTATCGGTGGCGTACTGACCTCACTTCCGGAGCCTGACCTTCGAGATGTTAAACCATCTAGACTAATTAGATACCAGCATCTTCAGCACATGTTACAGCATTTTTGGACAAGATGGTAGAAAGAATATCTGTAGGATGTGAGCGCTGATGTGTGCGTGCGCGCGCGCGTGTGTGTGTGTGTACACTGAATGTATGTGTTGTTTTTGTATACACCGCGACGCGTAACAAGCAGTTACGCACCGAATTTGAAAAGGACACTGAGAATATGTGAGAATATGTGAGAACATTCGATCGGCGTAAAACAAAAGGACGCACCCGCGGCGCGCGGGGTCAGAGTTACGCGAGTTACGAGACGAACACAGAAAACGATACGAAAGATTGATCACGACGTTACGGTTGCGACAACGGCTTTTAGTTCACGGATAACGAGACGGATTTCGGCTTAACGGTGGCGCTTGACCTGGTTTTTGCTAATCGCATACGCATATTTCCCGTACTTTTCTGTCGCGTGCTCGTCCCTATTTGTATATTTTGTCAATCGTTCTAATAAGTAGATACAAGCAATTCTATTCCTACATATCTGTATCAACTCCAACAACGGAACAAATGGATGGTGGGTACTACAGCCAAATTCGGACCAGGGACCCTGGTAATAGTCAAGGATGACAATGCACCACCATTGAAATGGCACATGGGCAGGATCATTGAACTTCATCCTGGGAAAGACAATGTCACACGCGTTGTTAGCATTGAATTACACTGTTCAACACGGGTCTGATTTTGTAAGCGTGAATAAACATTTCTTATAGATTTCGACGTGCTGATTACGAATCTGCAAACCGTTTTTTTCCAGAACGTCCAGTTTTTGAAAAAATCAATTTTGAAAAAAATGACAAATTTTCAACTTTGGGATTTTTCTGTGCTTTTGCCGTAGTAGTTATTTAGTTGCTCTTTGCACGAAATGATTCTGTGGACTCTCCCGAATAAAATAATATAAATATTTATTAGATTATAAACATCGAAATAGGTTTTGTTACACACGAAGTTTCGAGAAGAGAAACTTTTATTCGTTCACAATTGACGTTACAATTATTGACAATGATTTTGACGTGAAAACCACCAGAGTCTAACTCAGGACTAACTCTCGCGTTCGCCTGCCCCCCTCTTTATACTCTTTCTTATCGCTTCCTCGCGTCGGCTTTTCGTTTGGCTCATCGTGTTTACTTGGACCATGAGATTCCCAACGTTGGCTTTTGCGTTCGGCGTACGTTTGGTTCGTCGCGTTTGCGTCGCTTCTAACGTTAGCTTTTCGTTTGGTTTATTTTGTTACTTCGCTCGGCCCGTGAGATTCCGCCCGGGGTGAAAGAAAATGCGTCCTCGCATTTTGATTACAATTGTACGTTCCTATCTAATAGTATTAGGTTGTATTCTAGTTCCTCCGCAACGTTTAGGATGTGGTCTAACTTTGTAGCTATATCTCTTTCGCGTGCTCATTCGTTAAATGTTCGCGATAGATACTGATTGGTTTTGTTTTCGTAATTTACATTTACACTATAGCAGGCCGGCATATACCTTCTAAGGTCTAGTGTCTTATGCTTTAGGAAAAAGAAAAATTTGGTAACGTATAGCGAACAGATGTTACAGTCTTCGGCGCGTCTATACTTGTGAATATTCTATTTTCTAGGATGTCAATGAATGTTTCCAGTGTTCTGGTTGTAGTTTTAGGCCGACTTTCGATAATCGTTCAAGCAGAATTTGCAAATTTTTATTGTGTTCCTCTAAGGTTGTTCCAAATACTATTATATCGTCCATATACACGAAGCAAGTGTTTCCAATTAATCCTCTTAGACCGTTGTTCATCATCCTTTGGAAAGTGGCTGGTGCATTTTTCAGTCCAAACGGCATTCTGTTATATTCGTAGTGTCCGTCTGTAGTAGAAAAAGCGGTTTTTACCTTATCTCCTTCTCTCATGGCTATTTGATGAAAGCCTGAAGCTAAATCAAATGCAGAAAAGTATTTCGCATTGCCCAGTTTATCCAAGATTTCGTCTATTAATGGGAGTGGATAAGAGTCCTGTTTTGTTCTCTCATTTAATTTCCGATAGTCTATCACGAGTCTCCACTTCCGTTTACCTGAAGCGTCCGGTTTTTTGGGTACTATCCACAATGGCGAATTGAAAGGGGAATTGCTTTCCCTAATTATTCCTTGCTCTAGCATTTTCCTTACTTGCGTTGCCACTTCTTCTTGATGAATTGGTGGGAACCTATATTGTCTGGTGTGTATTGGGGTTGAGTCCGTTAACTCTATGGAGTGTTCAGTTAAATTCGTTAAGGGTATGGGATCTCCTGGTAGGACGAAGGTGTCGTGATATCTTTTTATTATTTCCCATATTTGTTCTTTCCCTTCTATAACGTGGTCCAGTCTAGTGTTTTGTTTCAACAATTCTTCGCGTTCCTTCGTAAGCGGTTCAGGGTTTTTTGGGAAATCTGACGGTTGGATTTTCTGGCCCAATACTTCCGTCGCTCTCACCCTTTTGGTTTCTGTTTCACTTAAGTTGTTTACAGGTATTCGGGCGATTCCACCTTTCACCGTGACTAGCATATCTGTATCTTCTAGTGTTATCTTTGCTTCTCCGTCTTGGATGTTAGCTACTTTGATTTTTTGTAGTTTGCTCGTTTTCGGCGGTATGGTTATTTCTTCCCTGTCGTCTTCTTTTCTCTTGAACAAGTTGTTCTCTAATCGTAACTGTCCTCTGCTTATATCCCATGTACAATGCAACGTTCTCAACGAATCTATTCCGATCAGGCCATCTTCCTGCATAACTTCGTCTCTTACTACTTGAAATCTTAAATTCTTTCCGAACAATCTTGTTTCAAATTCTCCTGCCGTTTTAAAGGTACTTCGTGACAGAGTTCTCACTTCGCGTATATTTTGCCTAGATATCTTCTTTTTGTCGATGATCATAGATTCTTTTAATAGTGATATGGCTGCCCCCGTGTCTACTAAGAATTTACTTGTCTTCGCGTTTTCTAATTTCAGAGTAACGTACGTTAATCGATCCCCTACTGCCGTGTTTATTCGTATAGCATTTCGCTGGTGTTCCCCTGAAAGTTCTCTTCCAGGGAAGTTTCTTGTTCGGGTTTTTGGTTTTCTTGGATTGCGTGCGCCGGTGGGGTTTCTGGGAAGCCTCGGCGCGTTTGAAAATTTTGAAATTGTTTCGTTCTACACTCTGCCTCTAGATGTCCTATTCTTTTGCAGTAATTACATTGTTTTATCGTGTTTCGCACCTGGGGTTTTACGGGATTTGAACGAGCTTGGGAATTCGGTTGCGGTCTTTTCGCATTGAAGTTCACACGGTTTTGAAATCTCGCTGGGTTTGGTTTAAAAAGGTGCTGTCTCTGCTGCATAATTTCCGACATCCTTGCGGCGTTTATTGCTTCTTGGATTGATCGCGGGTTTGCTGTTTTTACCTCTAACCGGGTTTCTTTGTCTAATCCATTTATAAAATCTATCACTCCTTTTTTCTTTTCCTCTTCTAATAACAGTTCGCGATGCTCTGTCGGTAGTGGCCTACTTAATGCGGCGTTTAGTGCAGCATCGTGTATTCTCATGAACCGGGATACGTACGAATTTACGGGTTCTCTGAACTCTTGTTTGCATTGAATTCTCTGTAATTGAAGTACTGTTGAATCGATTGGAGTTCCATAGTTTTGTCGCAATTGTTCTTTCAAGTCATCGAACGTTCCTATCATCTGAGCGCGGATCACCGTTCTGGCCTTTCCAACTATCTTTTGGCCTAATATGTTTCCTAACAATAGCTGGGCTTTTTCTTTCTGGACATTATGTTTGGCTGTTTCTATTTGACAAATGAAGGTCTCAACCGGTAATGTCTCTCCGTCAAACTCGGACACAGTTCCTAATAATTCGTTTAATGTACACGGAGCCGGTTCGAATTCGTTATCGCTTGTCAGTACAGACTGCATTGATTCTGAGAGGAGATCCTCTCTCCGGAGTGATTCACCCTTCGTTTCTAACTTCTCCAATCGATTCATTATTTCAGAGAGCATTTTAGTAACAGTTTCTGATTCGGCCATCTTACCTTGGTTTTTGTTTTCTTTCCTTTCTTTTTCGTACTTCTTAGAGAGTTGGCTCTTCGTCAGGTATTCTCTTCGTTGCTCGTGGTTTCGGAATCCGCTGGCCGTCTCCGCAGCTACGTTGACTCAGCAACGATTTTCAGCAGATCCCTCCGCTGCCACCAAATATGTTACACACGAAGTTTCGAGAAGAGAAACCTTTATTCGTTCACAATTGACGTTACAATTATTGACAATGATTTTGACGTGAAAACCACCAGAGTCTAACTCAGGACTAACTCTCGCGTTCGCCTGCCCCCCTCTTTATACTCTTTCTTATCGCTTCCTCGCGTCGGCTTTTCGTTTGGCTCATCGTGTTTACTTGGACCATGAGATTCCCAACGTTGGCTTTTGCGTTCGGCGTACGTTTGGTTCGTCGCGTTTGCGTCGCTTCTAACGTTAGCTTTTCGTTTGGTTTATTTTGTTACTTCGCTCGGCCCGTGAGAGTTTAAATAACAATTAAAGTGAAAAGGACACCCAAAACGCACCCATTTTTGTTGATATTTTTCACTTTATTTCAAAAAGTAAGGGTCTAGGAGAAAATTTGACTATACCACGCGATAGAGCAAACCTTTTCACTAAGGAAAGCATCAAGCGAATGTTCAAAATTATTTTTGTTTTCAATATAGAAATAAAATAGTTTGGCGAAACGCGCGGCGGCGACAGTGGTACTCAATGACGGCGGCGCGCGCTGGTGGACGCCTCGCCTATCGCCTGCCGTTCCGCAGACCCTATACGCATTGACGTCATTGAGTACCACTGTCGCCGCCGCGCGTTTCGCCAAACTATTTTATTTCTATATTGAAAACAAAAATAATTTTGAACATTCGCTTGATGCTGTCCTTAGTGGAAAGGTTTGCACTATCGCGTGTTATAGTCAAATTTTCTCCTAGACCCTTACTTTTTGCAATAAAGTGAAAAATATCAGCAAAAATGGGTGCGTTTTGGGTGTCCTTTTCACTTTAATTGTTATTTAAACCTATTTCGATGTTTATAATCTAATAAATATTTATATTATTTTATTCGGGAGAGTCCACAGAATCATTTCGTGCAAAGAGCAACTAAATAACTACTATGGCAAAAGCACAGAAAAATCCCAAAGTTGAAAATTTGTCATTTTTTTCAAAATTGATTTTTTCAAAAACTGTACGTTCTGGAAAAGAACGGTTTGCAGATTCGTAATCAGTACGTCGAAATTTATAAGAAATGTTTATTCACGTTTACAAAATCGAAAAAAAGTCAAAATTTGTTGAACAGTGTTATCTGATAGTGTAATAAAACGATCCGTGACGAAGATTTGTATTTTGCCATTAGATGATAACTCAAGTATTCAACCAGAGACTGTGAATTTAAATAAACAAGCGTGAGATTTTTTGTATTTTATTTTTTTTTAAGGTATTTAGGATTACATGTATATACAATTACATGCAAACGTACAAAATTTAAGTAATTACTGTATTTGCTTTGTGGAAATCTATATTATGTAAACTTAGATTTAATTATTCGCTCTTTATGAATGGCTTATTATTTGTGTTTTATATGCGATATTTTCTTTTGTAATAGCCTTAGTAACATTGTTATTTAATTAGACATTGACAATATTTGTTGAACACGATATGTTCAAGTCGGGCGGCATGATAAAGATTAAGTGACTTATGATGCAGGTTTATGATGCGGACGTGTCTTATTTGCAATTTTTGAGCACAAAAATTTCTTCTCTCTGCACAATTATTGCTGTTGTTTAGTATCTAACGTTGTAAACAGGAAAAATTCCAAATTCCGAATGGGACACGGAACCCTTGGGGTTTTCCTGGCGCTCAATAGTAATTTACGTGTCGTAAACTTCTGGGTAGCTGCACAGGATGGACTTGGTAACTTTGGAGGGCCTGGAATAAGGCCCAGGTCGGGCATTTAGTTTTGCGTTCCCTACCACTTTACTAGAAAAGGTGGGCGGAATCAACAATTTCGCTATTGGTTCTGTGTTCGCCCTTCCACTAAAATTTGTCTTGAAGAAGGAAAAAACAGAGTTTCATGGAAGGGAGAGCACAGGAAAAAAGGGAAAATCAAGACGAATTGTCAACTAGAAACTTGTACACTCTTCTATTTTTTAGGACTTTTTCTCGGTCATTGTACGACCTTCGTTTCTCACATTTGTTGTGGTTTACAATAAATTTGTTTTAAAATCGAGTGTGTTAATGAATCAGTTCACCATCTAACAATACACTCAAAACACCGGATACAGATTATGGGATTCAGATAAACAAAAAGTAATTGTGTCAAGAGACGTACATTTTGTGGAGAAAAACAATGAAAAGGTTGTAATAAAAGAAAAATTAAATAAAAATTACTTACTAAATGAGGATTCAGAAGGAAACCTAGAAATAGATTGAGACCATCAAAGAGAAGAAGAAAGTGCACAGGAAATAGAAGAAATTTTCGAAGACGCAGAAGAAAACCAATCGATAATAGAAGTCGGTGAAGATAGAACAATAGAAGAATTAGAAGATGGCAATGGAAGGCAAAAGAGGGAATGAAAATTTCCTGCAAAGTATAGTGATTATGTATGTTTAACATATCAAGAGGTAATAAATAGTCACGACAAGGTGAAATGGATAAAAGCTATTAATGAAGGAAAAAAAACACATAGTAAAAATAAGACATGGCAATTAACTCATGTCGTGGGAAATAAGAAGTGCATATCGAGCAGATGGGATTTTGAGGTGAAAGACTGTTTCGTCTTCGCCGGTTACTTGGCGAAGAAAGTGGACTGTATACGCTGAGATCTTTTAAATTTTGCTTGAAATTCCTGCCGGACTCCGGGACAGAAGGGCGGGAGACAACGGGCACAGTGACCAAGAACAACTTCTCAACGTCCTGTGGTAAACAGCGCAGCTTTAAGAATGATATTCGCTTTGTCAGCACAACCTAATTGGAGCTATATAAAATCTGATATCAAGACTGCATTTTTATATGGAGACCTGGATGAAGACATATATATGTATCTGCCTGAAGGTTACATAGAAGAAAATACAAAAGTATGCAAACTAAGGAAGGCTTTGTATGGTCTTAACATGCTTCGAACCGATGAAATAAAAAGTTTACAGAAACTTTGAAGGAGTACGGATTAAGACAATTAACAACGAAAAAATGTATTTTTAAGAAGGAAGACAACTCAATAATTTTAGCCTTTCATGTCGATGATGGAATATTATTTAGAAAAAACATAAAAACAGCTCAAAAAGACTTTCGACGTAACAGTTGACAAATGTCCAACTTGTTTTTTAGGGTTAGAAATTGAAAAAGTACAGCAGGGAATAAAACTTACTCAACAGAATTATAAGGATAAAATACTAAGATCATATGGGATGAAAAATGCAAAATCTGTTAGTACACCCATGGCGGTTGTAAAGAATAATCAAATTTCAGGTGTATGTACTAATAACAGGGATTAGTTTCAAAATTCATTTGCATTTCGCGAAGCTGTGGGAAGTCTTTTGTATGTGATGACTAAAACAAAATCAGATTTAGGTTTTGCTGTGACTTATAGCAGTAGAAAGGTACAAAATACCTATAAATAGATATAATTAATTTAAAAAGAATTTTCAGATATTTACAGGGTACAAGAAATTTAGGTTTAGTCTATAACAAAAACGAAGAATCACATATACTAAAAGCATACTGCGATGCAGACTATGCTGGAGATACATCAACGAGAAAAAACACATCAGGATATGTAATAGAAATATGTGGAGGATCGATTAGCTGGGCTTTGCAAAAACAACCCATTGTTGCATCGTTTACTACGGAAGCAGAATTTATTTCAGTTGCAGACTGCTATAAAGAATTACTGTTTTAATGGAATTAACAGGCAAGACGGTAAAATGTGACATGTATGTGGATAATCAGAGCGCGATAAAATTAATCAAAACCGGGGTGTTCAACCGGAGGTCAAAACACATAGATGTTCGATTTCACTTCATTACCGAAAAGGTCAGGAAACATAGTATTAACATTCAGTATTGTTGTTAGAATTAACTGATTAGATTGAGCGCGGTTTGCTCTAACGGTTAGAGTTACAATATATTTATAACATATGTTAGCTACGCGCGCGACACGCAACGTGATTCATCCACATGTTAGTCGGTGCCATCCTCAAACCGGAAGAGAGCAGCGCCCAACCAAAGTTGCATAAAACAGCCACGAATCGACTCACGCTACGAGGCGGTGCCTCTGTGAAAAAACATGTGCGCAATGAACCCATGGATTAGCGCGATAATTTAACAGTTGTAATACGAATGAACAATAAGCAGATATTTTTACGAAAGCGTTGAGTGTAACCAAATACGAGAAATTTAGAGATGCGTTAGTCAAGTAAGATAGAATTTAAGTTATTGAAAGAAGAAAATTTTATGTTTTATTGAAGCGCAGGAAATTTTGGTTTAAAAAATAAAAATAAAAATTATTTGAAATACCATCCCCCCGCCATCTGTATCGTTTGTCTACAAACGACAGACATTCCAACGGGAGTGCTGATCTCGTTTCAATTACGTGATCGATTGACGTATATGTTTTTGTGATTTCCAAATATATCAAGTGCCACGTGTTTCAAGTACCGTGAACAGTTTCACAGAAAGACTGTCTTTGACTAAGTGCCATTGTGTTTAATATTTTTCTTTTTTATAACAGTTAATTTAAGTGATTTTTTTTTCTATCATTTCACCAGCATCATGCCACCAACGTCTTTCAAATTCTAATTGTAACTTTAGGAACATTTGGTTAATGCATCGTGCTATTGACAAAGCCAATCGTAATTATGTAGAAGCTCGCGAAATATATAGGAAATATTTAAGAAGTCGTGGAGAACGTGTACGTGCAAGAGATATTCCGGATCGTAAAACATTTCAAAGACTCGATCATCGCATGAGTGAGATTATGTCTACAATAATGGACAATAGTTTTAGTAGGTCTAACACGCCACGCCGGCCTCGAGTGCACTGTCGGAAGGTGGAGCGCGTTATAGCTCTTCCACCTGCATTCCCACTAATGGGTCCTCGCGAAATAGCTCGACGAATAGGCATATCACATATGACGAGCCGTATTCGGGTTAAGACGGGCGTGCAGTATCCGGCCATTACGCGTCCCACGTCGTAAAAAATCTAATTGATCCTCGATCAGTGGAAGGGGGTATCGGTCGCGAACGATTTTAGCGTTCAGTTGTCGGTAATCGACGCACAAGCGAGAAGTACCGTCCTTCTTTTTTACAAGAACCACTGGGCTTGCATACTCCGAAAGAGAGGGTTGTACTATGCCGTCGCATATCCACTCGTTTATTTGCCGATTAACCCTCTCTCTCTCGGAGGGAGATAGTCTCCTCGGTCGCTGATACACCGGCTCGTCGTCCTTGACAATAATTCTCATTGTTACCCCGACGTCGCGGCTTTTGTCGGGCTTGTACTCGCGAACGACAGTCTCGATCTCTTTTCGTAATTTCGCGTCTTTCACGTGAGATAGGTCGATCGCGTCGTGTTCCTGTTCGTGGCCAACGTATAAAACTTCGGGCACGATAGTCTGCGTATTCGACCGTTTCGCCAATGTCATCGTGCCGTCTCTTACCGTTCACTCCGCGACATTTATGAAATCATAGCCGAGCAACACTCCATGATTCAGGACCGTGTTTTCTACAACGTGCAATGTAGCTTCGCGTATCTCGTCGTCGATTATGATCTCCGCGTCAAACTTCCCCAGAGTCCGATACTCTTGCGAGCCTATTTCCCGGAGATGTATTATTTCGTTTGTCAGCGGCGGTGCCCCGACGTCGAAGTATGCGCTTTTCCGAATTAGAGAGACATCGCTACCTGTGTCAAGGACGGCCACCGCGGCGCACCCGTTTACACGAACATCTTTTCGGAATTTAGTTTCCGCCGATTCCGCGACAGCGAGGACGTTTTTTGGGGCCTGTTTTTTCGTCGTGCAATCGCGCGAAATGTGACCATAATCGTTACACTGAAAGCACTTACGACCTCTGTTCTGTGTGGGACATTTCGACGTTGGATGTCCTCGGTCGCCGCAGTTGGTGCATCTTTTCGTTGCCGTCGCTGAGCTCGCTGGACCGTCGCCCTTGGTCCTCGACATCGGGTCCCCTCCCTTAGGCGTTGCGTTGGCTGTCTTCTGCCTGAGCGAAATCTTGCCGAACGCTTCCAGCAGATCGGCATTCGTCCGGAACCTTTGGAGGCGCGCCTGGTCCTGAAGGACAGGGTCGGGTATCCCATCGATGATGCAATCGATGAGTTCCTCTCCGTCTATGGGAATGCGGTTCGCCAGGATCACCTTTTGGTGGAGGTAATCGGCGAAGGTTTCTCCCCGCTGCCACGTCCTCTCCTCGAATTGTCGCCTTGCCAATAGCCGGTTCGGTCGTTGATAAAACATGGAACTCATATGCTCCAGCAAGGTCTCGATCGCCATTACCGTGTACTCCGGTCGAGAATGGAACCAATCCAGGGCCTTCCCTCGCAGCCTGGACGACGAGACACGCGTCGTCTCGCAACCCGTAAACGTTGCTTAGGAGTCGGAACTGCCTCGTCCACGTCTCGAACGTGCCCTCCGAACCATCGAAGTAAGTCAGGAGCTCCGCAATGGCCGTGATGCTCATGCGGAGGGGTTCGGGCGTCGCGGCTGCAACCTCTGTTCTCGTTGACCGCAGCTCGTCACTAGCTGGTGCCAGTCGCAAAAGTTCCAGCTCGCGTTTGGTCAGCTCTGCTTCCCGGATGGCCTTCTCCCTTTCTTTCTCCACAAGTTCGAGTCGCAGCCTCAATAGCTCCAACTCCGTAGCTTGGGCGGAGTCGCGGAGTGTCGGCCCTATTTTTTTGTCACCTTTGTCCGACGTCCCAGCTCCATCAAAAACACCGTCCGTCTCGCCGCCGTGCTCAAGTAACCTTGCGACCAGCTCGTTTTTCATTCCACTGGTTGAGAGAGATCGCTCCCTCAGCATCTCTTTCAAGCGTGCGGTGGTGAGGTCTTGCCAGTTCACGTCCTCCATTTCGTTTCAAACCGTGGGTGGTTTGACTCGTTGCACAGATCACTTTTCCTAATTGTAACTTCCCGTCGCGAACTCGCTACTTGTTTTAATCCCGGAGGGGCCCTCACTTGTAGGAATAGAATTGTCTGTATCTATTTATTGGGACGAGCACGCGACAGAAAAGTACGATTAATATGCGTATGCGATCGGCAAAAATCCGTTCAAGCGCCGCCGTTAAGCCGAAAACCGTCTCGTGAACTCAAAGCCATTGTCGTCGTGATCGATCTTTCGTCTCGTTTTTCTATACTCGTTCGTTGACTCGCGTAGCTCTGACCCCGCGCGCCGCGGGTGCGGCCTTTTGTTTTCCGCCGATCGAATGTTCTCGCATCTTCTCGCATATTCTAGCCTATTCTCGGTGTCCTTTTCAAATTAGGTGCGTAACCGCTCGTTACGCGTCAATGATGATGTCGCGGCGTATACAAAAACAACACATACATCTAGCGCACACACACACGCACGCACTCAAACACACACTCGCACTCGCGTCAGCGCTCACATCCTACATAATTGTAAAGGAAGTCGATTATACAGTCCACTGCATTACTTTCGCGTTATAGGCAAGGTATTGCTATCCCCTCCACATAGGCTTGTTGTCACAGCCTGGAGTCGGGAATCTTCGGTACAGCTTGATTTACACTCTCGCTTACCGCCGCGGTTCCGCCGCTATTTTCTTTTTCAGACGCCAGCGTCGCTAACCGGCGTCGATAGGACCAGGGCCCCCTCCACAAAGCAGCCTCCACGGACGAGGAGCCCACCCCGCCCCAACGTAACAAAAAGAAAGAATAATAAAAGTCGTAAATAAGTCCTTGTCAGGGCCAACTTAAATTTGATTACGTGTATTCGTTTCATTAAAAACCCTCAATCTCACCTTATCCGGAACCTAGTTAGATCCCTTATTATAAGCGATTCTAACACTTATCATTAACTTTAACTACACTATCACATATATAAACTCCTTCATTTAATACTCGTTTATCGATAAAATCTTCTTTTATATTTGAATTAGCAATATTTACGGAAACTAACACTTCATTTCGTACGGGAATAAATAATTAATTTATGGAACTAATATTGTTTCCTGTTGGATCGCCGAGTGTGGGGTCTTGATGTATCTGAATAACGACACGTTTTACAATAATCAACTCCGTGTATACTTAATAACTGAACGTAAGATATGTATAATAGGGAAAGTACAAGTCGTGTTGCGGAGCGCGTGTATGATGCTTTCTTGTCCCTCTCTATCTGAGTCTCTCTCGCTAGGCGGTGCTCGTGTTCGGGATGATGCGAGATGGCGCCTTATGCCCCAACATCTCCCTTCCTAGGAAAACGTTTATCAACCCACGTAAGATTTGGATTTAGGATCCAGGACCAGTCTCCGGGGTGGTGCTCGGGTACAGGTAGTTCTCCTCCTAGGGGTCACGTCCTCGGCATCAGCAGGTACAACGGAGTCAGCTGGCCGGTCCGCGCGTTGAAAGTCAGGTAGGTCCTCGCGCGGAGGATCCAGCTGGGACACAATGGCTGGGAGCGGTTCCTCGACGGGTGCATGCTCTGCCAGGATTGGGCCGTTGTCAGGAGCTGGCCCGAGGTACATCCAGTCATCATCGATCTTCTCCGTTCCGCGGATAGAGGCATCGCTCTCACCTTGCCAGACATGGTTGACATGGCGTTCAACGAGTTTTCCATTATCTAGCAGAATTTTTAGCGGGAGTCAGAGATGATGTCCGCTATGTTGCCCTGCGCTCGTTTGTCCCTGCCCAGAAGGACCACCGCGCGATCTGCTATCCTGAGGTTACGTCGACGTGCGCCATGGTGTTTCTGAAACTGAATTTGAGTTTTAGTTTACCCATCAATTCTTTCGGTAGAATCCTCCGGATACTGGTTTGGGAATAGTTTACTCAAGGGGGAGTTTATCCGTCGACCAAAAAAGAGTTCGGCGGGTAACTTTCCGCCAGGAGCTGAATCGCATGGAGAACTCCTATAGTTGTATCTCCCAGTTCGTAGGGTCTTTCGCGATTGCCCGTTTTATGGAATCGACCATTCTCTCTACCTGGCCGTTTGATTGTGGATGATTGACCGCAGAGAACAGATGGGTGACTTGGAACTCGTTGCAGAGTTTAAGAAAAATTTGTGAGGTGAACTGAGTACCGTGATTATTAACCAGGATCTCAGACGGACCATACCTGCAGAAGACCTCACGGCATAGGTTAGCTATGCGCTGGGCCGAGATCGATGAGGTGTTTGCCACATCCAAACACTTAGAGTAGGCGTCGACGAATACTAAGCTGTAACGTCCTTCGACAGATCCTGCATAATCAATATGCATACGCTCCAGAGGTTTCGACAGAATCGGCCAAGGGCTGAGGGGAATCTTGACTGGTAGTTTCCTAGTTAGAGCGCACGCGTCGCAATGTCGTGCCAGTTGTTCGAGATCATCCGACATTTTAGGCCAATACACATATTCGCGGACCAATTGTTTCATTTTTCTGATGCTATGAAGCGAAAGGAGTATTTTGGACTTCATTGCATCTGGCATTACCACTCTGCCTCCCAAGAGCAGTGTGCTGTCGACGACGCTCAAACTATTTCGGCTCTTGAAATAGTGTTGTATCATTTCGGAGTTTGGAGTCTTCTTCCAGTTGTTGCCAATGCTTACAATAACCGCCCTAAGGTCTGGGTCTTCGTTAGCATTTGCTTTCAAGGCCAGTCCCAGCTCCTTTCCGAATTTGTCAATGGAAAGATTCCCAACCTCGTGAATCTCTTGTTCCACAGTCTGAACGCTTGCGACCTGTAACTCTTCCAAGTTGTCTTCTCAAAATTTCTCGATTAGTCGTGATAGGACGTCCGTTTGCCCGAAATCTTCTGTTCGAACGTATTCGATTTGAAAATCATAGCCAAGCAGTCTGGTTGCCCAGCGTTTGAGCCTTGCAGCAGTGGTTGGTTTGAACCCCTTTGTGTTTTCAGTTCGGAGTAGAGCGACCAATGGTTTGTGGTCGGTTAATAGGATAAACTTCCTACCCCAGACGAACTTATGAAACGTTCGAATGCTGTAACCACAGCCAGGGCTTCTTTTTCGATCTGAGAGTAGTTGAGCATCTGTGAGGCTCTGAGCCATGTGATACACTGCTCGTTCGCGCCCATCTGGTCCCTGTTGCAGGAGTACTTCGCCGATGCCAATTGAAGAAGCATCTGCCGCTACAACGAGGGTCTTGAAAGGATCATAATGTTCCAGCATCAAAGAACTGAGCATAACTTCTTTGATGCGCTTTAAGGCCGCATCGTGTTTGCTATCCCAGGACCAAGTGCGGTTTTTTCTGGTGAGATCTTCAAAAGGATGTTTTATCTCATGTAGATAAAGAATAAATTTATCGTAATGGTTTATTATACCGAGTAGGCTTTTAACCTTTGACACTGTTGTAGGTTTTGGCATCTCTGCGATCGCGCGGGTTGCTTCGGGATCTGCCCGATCCCTATCATTGGCATTTATGATTGCTCCCAAATATTTAATTTGTGTTAGGGCAAATTTGCATTTCTCGGGCTTGAGTCTCCATTCTTTTTCTTCGAGACGTTGTAGGGTTCTGTGTAGACGTGTTCTTTGCAAGTAGTGCCTGTGACGACGACGTCATCGAGGTACGGGTACACTCCTTCCAGTTCCGATGTCGTGTCCTCTATCGGCTGCTGGAAGGTAGCCGGGGCTGTCCTGATGCCGAAAGGTACACGCTTGTATCTGAAGTGTCCTTTAGTTGTGACTATCGTGGTGATGTCACGGTCTTCTTCGGCTACTACTATTTGCAGGAAAGCGTCTTTGAGATCAAGAACACTGAAATAAGAGTTCCCGTTAAGTTTCGTAGTTATATCATCAACGCTAGGGAGAGGATGACGGTTGTCGATCAACGCGTTGTTAACTGCGGTAGAGTAGTCCGCACATAAACGAATTCTTCCGTCACTCTTTTTTTACAATTACGATGGGAGTGATCTAATTTGATGTTTGGACTCGCTCGATGATATCCAAGGATTCCTGCCGTTGTAATTCCTCTTCGAGAAGGACCTCCATGGCGTAAGGGATCGGTCGGCATGGAGTTTGTACTGGTCGAGCATCTTCCCTCAATTCGAATTTTACTTGGAAATTTTTACATTTTCCTAAATCAGTTGCGAACAGTTTAGGAAAATTGTTGATGAGTTTTTCGCTCAGCCCCGAGTTTGATTCTGCCGTATTGTGTCGTAAACTCAGCGTCGACATTGGTTTCCGGTATTCGGAGAGCAGCATGGACCATAGATTGAGTTTATCTATAGCGTTTAGACCAAACAAATTTATATTGTTTCGGGAAACAACGGTGATGTCGATATCCTCCTCGCGACAGAAAGCTTGAAGCGTAGCGTGGAATTTGCCGATTATATTGAGTTCATTTCCACCTGCATGTTCCACGGTGTCGCACTTAGAGAGTTTTGGACGTCCCATGCGAACTCACTCGTTTTTACCGACGGTCGTTGCGTCTGAACCTGAGTCGTATTGTAATGATACAGATTTTCCTAAGATGGATGCAGTCACGTAGATTCAGCGTTTCTTGTCAATTGAGGTTATGGATTGAATGGCTAGATTACCGTTTCTTGCCACGGATTTCTCTGCACTATTCACTGTGCCTTTTCTACGACACTTGGATTTCTTGTTTCGGCGCTCCTGTTGGCGTTACAATCGATCAGGGTGCGCAATTCGAATCGAGATTCTTCCCATCTCTTCTTGAGCTCATAGGATGTCAACGCATCCGTACGTCAGCCTATCACCCTGCTTCCAATGAAATGGTGGAGCGGTGGCACCGCTCACTCAAAGCTGCACTCATGTGCCAAGCTGGCAACAACCAGTGGTCACGTAGTCTTTCCACGGTTCTTCTCGGTCTCCGTACATACGTATGCCTCGACACCGATGCTAGCTCAGCTGACTTTCTCTACGGCACTCCTTTAAGACTGCCAGGGGAATTCTGTGCTTTTGGCGAATTTAAAGCCAATCTGCATATATTTCTTGAAGAATTTCGTGAATACATCCAATAAATCCAACCTGTTCCCGTCGCCCACAAAAGTGCGACGAAACCTTTTGTATTCAAGGAGCTTTTCTCTTGTTCTCATGTATTTGTCTTGCTCAGACTGAGCAAATCTCCTCTGGAGAGACCGTACTCCGGTCCCCACAAAGTTCTTTCTCGCAATCTTGAGTTTCGTACTTTCACCATTGATTATTTTGGCAAACCGAAAGTCGTCTCAGCCTAGCTTCTCAAACCAGCTCATTTTCTTTCGGAAGATCTTTCTGATCAATAATTCGACTCGCAGGATCCTAATCCCGTTCCTAACCCTCTGGAAATTCCTTCCAAGGCCGTCGTAGCAGGCGAACCCGTCTCAACTCAAGAAACTCCACGTCCGCAGCTACCCGATAGCACACCAAGTCGAAGCGAGAAACACTCTGACCAATCGCCCGCGGGTGTGCGGCGCTCGCGCGATGAAACCGAATCGCGAAACGCGAATCTTGACGAACCACAGCTGTCGTGCTCACATGCGCCGCCGGCTCAACCGAAATTCCCTCATCCTATCCTTAAAACTTATCCCTCGCCTAGAGATAAGGCTAAGAAAAATGTAAAATTTTTTAAAGTGATTAATATTCATTTAGTCAGTAAGTACATCCATCAACTTTTGGGCCATGGATCCAATCAACGATCTCATCCACGAAATTAAACGATTCATTAGCGTTAACTCTACCTCGCGTAATCGCAGAATCGAACCTTCTGTCGTGGCGGGGGAATCGTCCTTGCAGCACAGAAAACATGCGCCTGACAACACTGTTAAACTGCGCATCGACTTACTCGATACTAATCGATTTACTCGGTACTACCGTCACCGACGCAATCTTAGCGAAGATTACCCAGTAACTTCTTCAAAATCCTCCATATCGGCAAATCGCGTTCGTTCTTCCTTAATTATACATTGTAAGTCACTTCGTGGGACTCAGTGTTTGCCGTGTTCTTGTTCGTTCTCGTGAAGATTGTTTTGTACGCGTTACTCTGTATATATGTTATTCTCCCGTATGTATATATCGCGTTTCTTTGTAATTGCGTATGCGTTTTCTTATAATGTCTAAGTCAAACGTCTCTACTGTAATTATTGTTTGCATGCCGCGATGCCTTGTATGTGTCGTTATTCCGACACGCTCGCTTGTCAAGCACTGTATGAGCGACCCATTCTCTCTGAGGTCAAATGACGGCCAAAAACGCTTGCCCGTCATTGGGGGTGAGGCCTGTAGGCACGTCCCTGCCTCTGAATACCGCGTGCGCATGCGCGCCCCACTGGGCCGGAAGAGTGTACCGGCAGCGAGTAGAGTTCTGCAGCTGGCATCCATCTCATGCGATCTTTATATTCAGTTAAATATACTCGTTAAATTGTTAAGTCACTATGAGTGTTATTTAACCACCAGCCCAGAACACGACAGTTAATATAGGCCTGCCGACAACCACAAAGCCTATAACATTTCCCTCATTTAATCGATTTTGCGAACACACAAATTTTTCAACGTACTTTAATGAAATGCAATCCCGGGGGAAATGTAATAAGTTACTTTTACAATCGATTTGCAATTTTAGATTTACGATAATGTCATTATCCAACAGTCCAGGAAAAGAAATAGGAAAATTATCCTTCGCTACATGGAAAGCAACAATGTATGTATTATAGACTAAAGTTATATTTAAGTAACAATATCCTAGAGATTCAAATTCTTCAATGGATAAACGTTTTATTTTTAACTTTAAATTTTCATAACAAGGTATATTTCCTTTTAATTGAGATAACTTAGTTATGGATATATCAGCACTGGTATCTAGTAATAGATTAGTTATTTTATTTTGTGTTTCAAAAGTTTCTATAGGAACATAAGTTCTGAAGCCTAAATTTACATTTGTTGTTCTGCCTGAATTTGTTGAATTGCTCTCAGCTTGGCAGTCACCGAGGGTTAACTGAAGTTTAAAGCTTTCGGTTGTGACAAAGTTTGATCATTACAATTCCTTATATTCTGTTAAGCATTTTAACTGGCGTAATTTCTTGTCTGATAGTTTGATTTTTGATGTTGTAAAAGGTTAGGATTTGGCGAATTATTATATTGAAGAAATTTCCGATTACTATTATTATATTCGCGTGTCCTGCATTCGTTAATAGTATGACCAATATGCATATTGGAACATAGTTTCCTAAATTTATATCATCACTATTATTTCTAAGATCATGACTATCATTTCTATTAGCTATTCGTGATTTTGAATTACTGCTGTATGCAGAATAACGAGAATATATGTATTGGTTGTGTATACGCCTTCTTTGAAAATTTTCTGATTGTTGTCTACGAGACTGCACTTATACGGAATTCGTTGATTACTATTCGTTTCATTGGATTCGATATTTAAGCGATTTCTTCGAGTAAAAAAGTGTCTCCTCAAAGGATCACGTGTACTACAATGAGGAGACACAAATCTTTAGAAGTTCGTTGATGATCTCAAATTCTCTTCGTCATGGAAAAAATATTCTGCATTTGCATTAAGTGACTAACTTCTCAGTTTAGTAGTCTAATTACTCAATCTGCTATTAATATTTCTATGAAGAAAGAACGTATTGCGCCAGTTTCTCTGAAAACTTTTTCTTCTTTTTAAAATAATACTATTGTTGCGGATTGGCTGTGTGGGTCGGCGACGGATGCGCACTGAGCCATTGAGCAACCACGCGACCGGCAACGTTCGATGGCGAGTGAGCCATCGAGTCGGTTTGCCAATAGCTGAGTCAGATGTCAGCACCATCCGGCGGCGATTTGGGTATCGATTATCGATTCTGGATTACCCAATTACTATTGGCTAATCAAAGCGTCTCGATTGGTGTCCTTATCGCTCGCTCGGCAGACGGACGGCGACGCTCGCGGACTCGCTCTCTTATGCGCGCTCACTCAGCCGTGTCGGATCTGTTTTCTTGCGACGTCGTGCGTCTCTTGACCGATCGTGACATTAAAAACACCGATTCTCGATTGCGAAACACGTAATTCAATTAATTGAGTAAAAATTCGCGAGGACAATTCAACTCACACGGATTGTTTTATTAATACTCCTTGTACAGAACCACTGTATTGATTACAACGTTTAAGTTTTTTGTACCGTTGCTCGTGCGTTAACTAACCCGTTGGGCGAAAAAAAGACTTTTATTTTTAAGCCATTTCCTCGAGTCAATCCGTACTAAATAACTATACTGAAAATACGTTTCTTGAAGAATATCGTTATTAACCCCTTAACCTACGATTTACGTTCCAACAACCTGTGTCCAAAAAGTAAACAAGATCGCTTAGCCTTTGAGTCAATCCACGGTTCGGCAAATCGGTCCTAAGTGGTACTAATCGCCCACGACTTACGGAATGTAAGTACATGTGTAAGATACAACTAATTTAATTTTGTGAAATATTTGATAAATAATTACAACCTGACGTAATAATTGTGGTAGACATACCACAAAAGGTTTATCATCAATCAACAAAATATGAAAGAAATCAATAACATTTAACTCCAATTCGTGATTAAATTAACAATTCACACAGTTAGCATTTATACAAAAATCAACAACAAAAAATGAATAATCTTCAGTGGAGTGATATCGTTTGACACATACTGACACATGTAATGGAACTTTGCACCTCTTGCACTCCCACGTTGTTTCACGTTTTTTTATTTTTCGTGCAAAATATATTTCGACGTGCGAACGTGACCAAGAATAACATGTAACTGATTGTGATACAAAGAGATAATAAAAATTCATCACGAGCCTGGCCTGTGCTGTTAGTGGTGGGGCACATTACAAATCGCGACCGTCGTACCATAGGCCATGTATATGATATTTACATTTGGCCTGACCATTGTACCAGGGACCATACCCGTAATGTTTACATTTGGCCCGACCGATGTACCACGGGCCAGGCCCGTGATAATCAGTTTTGGCCCGAATACAAGACCACGTGTCTCACACGTAATTGTAGGTTAAGGGGTTAATATTAGTGCACTGAATTATTTCTGATCTATTATTAGTTTCATGGTTATTTATAGAATTATTATCTTGAGTTCTGTAATCTTGGTATACAAGATGCAGAAGGACCAGCTGTAAATGTCCGAAAAAGATTTTTCGACTATTTTTTCTACATAATCTTCTATGTTTATTTTGAGTGGTGTTTGATATTGATGTAATCGTTGCTTCGGAATTTGCGTTCAAGGAATAGTTAGTTGAGTTTCTTGAGTTCATTAGCAAATCATAACTGTAAGGGTAAATCAGGATCAGCGTGATGAGCGGTCAAACGAAATGAATTTGTAGGCGTTTATACAGTAAAACCGATGTTCGTCTTTATTCGTCGTGTTTCCCAGTCATGACGACTGCTCGTGCAAGAATGATCTTTTGATTGTCTTTTAGCCGTAAGGACATCTTCGTCACTATCGCCCTTTTTTGTGTTTATGGTATCCCTAGAGGTATCCCACTTGACTGTAGATAGAGAAAGCGCGTTGACAAAAAGCACATGATCTACTCGAGCATTCATTGACTTCGAATTTTTTAACATAACAGCCACTGTTATTCAAAGTATTATTTATTATTTTAGTGGATGAATGTGCAAAATTCGCAATTGACATTTGACATGTACTTGACGTTGGATTACTAGGTATGCTATTAATCAGATTTGAGAAGATAAGATAATGGTAAATTAGCTGTGGTTCTTGATAACCAGTCACAAGTCTCCAATACGCAGTTATAGATCTTCCGATGAAAAATCTTCCTCAACTGCTAATTGTGGATTCGGTTAGGAAATTGAACATTTAGCAGTCACCATGGAAAGTTTGTAAAATTTATACGAATTCTTCCCACTTCCCTCTTATTAAATTATGGGACACTCCCCAAAGCTGTTCGGAGTGATATTTTGTCACGCATTAACACAACTGCCACTCGAGGCTAATAAAGCTATAAACATTAAGTAGAACTTCAAAGAACAAGGTCTCGTAAACTCAGAATATTTAACTTTATAACTCCTACTGTCCACTCGTCTTGCGACAAGCTGTTTACAATCTTTTACATCCTATTCTTATTTTTTATGCTAGTCCTAAATGCTCTTAACGAAGGTCGAAATTTTCTACGTTAAGACTTTCTCCTCCGTGTCATAAACTGACCACATGCGGTGCACGCATCTGCGAAGTCAGAACCAGACCCATCCGGGATTCGAACTGTCTAACATTAGTTGCCCAGGTACAATCGGTCACTATGACCATATATCTCAAAGATATAAACCCATCGTAGAGTTTTCTGAGCTGTCTGTCGCTTGTACCTGGGCTACAACCGGTTAGCTCTAATCATATGCCATCAAGGCAAGCTAAACCGTGACCGTTTAAGCCGTCACGTTGGCGACTCCATCGCACCACCACCGCAGCTGCTGGGTTTTTCGGCTAGCTTACATGGGAAATGCCCAGCGAGCTGATTTGCTGAACAGTTCAGCCTATTGCCATTAGTTAAACCCCAAACGTTTACCAATTGGTTACTTTGGTCAATGCTTACCTTGCTGGAATATGCTCTGCAGCTCCTTGCTGACAGTTTTTAGGACATGGACGAGAAAGGTCAAGTCTCAGTCTAAAAAGATTCTTCGAGATCTACAGTCAGTTCTTGCCTGATTCTCTAACAAACTTATTCCTTTCATCGTTAAGATTACTGTAAACTATCTATCATCCTTGTTACTGTAACAGATTTTAGGGAAGTACGATTCTTCGTGGCAATGTAAATCCGATTGGATATCAATAAATGGTAAATATCATCGCGAACGCGTACTAAAAAACATAAACTTGATCAACACCAAGATTTTTAATTCTGATAATCTCACTTTCGACATCATTCAATTTTTGTAATGAACCTTTTGAGTAATGGTTATAAATAAATTCCACGTACTAATATATACTACAGTTTAATATATATTTCTGAGATGCACACAGTTCGACTGTTGATTCCGAGAGAGGAATGCGTTATATTAACTTCGTATTATCGAAATAGAATTCAACTGTATTCTATGCAAATATAAAATATGACAAACGAAGTCAGAATGGCAGTACAGACTCTTCAACAGTTGATTTTGACTAACTGTAATGTATAAATAAAAGATTACTGTTTCTTTAAATTTCATGGTTTATCAATAAACAAAAATATAATTACAATCATTTTAATAAATAATCTTGAACAGTGCAATCAGAGTGTTTAAAAAGCGGTTATATAACGGGCATTTGGCTCGTCCGCGAGATTCGTGATTTGTTGGTATACGTGACCGACCGAAGGTTGCCTTCGGTTGGAGAATCCATTGTCCTAGCAGCAAAACACGGTCAGCTGTCATATGACTTGTTTTTATCGTTAAAATTGAAGTTCAAACAAAGTAAGCGTTGTCGAGCAACGGTTTTGAACTCCAGGCTCGATGTCGAGTGGGGACATCGGAGCCTGAAGGAAAGAGAGAGTACATCGTACTACATTAGCACGAAATAAAAGATAATTAGTGAGCGCCGCGTAGTGGTAAAATTTAGCACGTCTTCCGCTTCGCGGAGACACGCGCGGCTCTCGCCCCAGTCGTCTTACGACAACCTAGCTTGCAACAGTCAGTGCGACCGTTCGTCAAGCGTATCTCAGCTAGCCAGTCTTCAGATTTCCAGTAGTTTGGTTACCAGACACTTGAAATCTTACTAGCTCTCAAAAGCTGAAACACTGTCGCCTACAAACTAGGATTCTGCTCTGCTCGATTCGTACGTATACTACGTACGACCGAGCACCTGGTTTGTCTTAGGGGACAATTGAACGAGATTTGCGCTCTTGGAATCGGGGCCTGCCCTGATTCTCTGAGTCTCGTCTTCGTCTCGGAGCAACAAAGGCCGCTGCCTGTTGGATCCCTGAGAGACGGGTTACAACAGAGAGAGATAACGTACGTGCCTATCACCTCTGCGTTACTCGTGCTCTGCCACCGCGTTTAGAAGCAACCCCCGTGTGACGAATAGAAGCACACGGTGAGGTGAACGGAGTCGCGGAGCCTCTGGCCGTCCTCAGCCTCCAGGACTAGCAATTCGCTGGTTATAGCGTGTCCCTCTGCTCACGAATCCCTAAGTTATCGGGATTCGTACAAAACGAACCTTTCTAAAAGGTGCAAGGCGAAGAGAAGAGGTCCCTCCTCGTCTCAAGCCACTCGCTCATCGACTTCTTCTTCGCACCAGAAGAAGAGTCGACAATACAGTAGCACTGCATTACCTTCGCGTTACAGGCAAGGTATTGCTATCCCCTCCACATAGGCTCGTGAGCGAAGCCTGGAGTCGGGAATCTTCGGTATAGCTAGACTTCCACTCTCGCTTACCGCCGCGGTTCCGCCGCTATTTCTCTTTTTCAGACGCCAACGTCGCTAAAGGAGGCAAACCGGCGTCGCCGCCACCTACCAAGGGCCCTCCGATCCACCGCCGAACACACGAGCCACCGAGGATCGGAGCCGCACCAAGCCCCCTACACGAGAGTCTAAATTTTCAATAAACGTCGTTGAAAAGCCCTTTTCAGGGCCGACAAAGATTAAACTTGTGTATTCGTTTCTTTCGTATACCCTCAATCTCACCTTATCCGGACCTCCGTTGGATCTCTTATTTTAAGCGATTCCAACACAGAGTATTTATTTTGTGATAATCTTGAATTCTGAAGTGCAATTAATTCTGAATCAGAAAGGGTTAATTCGATAAGAGCATTGTTTTCCAGACTAAATTGCATTACGTTAGCTTTACAAATCAAAATCTTTATCTTCCCACCTAATAGTAAAAAATATATGTGTAATATAAATATAAATATAAGAGGTAAGTATCATAATCCAAGCACCGATTTTGCTCTAAATCTAATAAGGTCTTGAGCTGAGAACATGAAATTTAGATATAAAGTTTCATTGAAGTTCATTCAGTCGTTTGAATGCAATTGGGTTGACCCTCTATGGGCCCGTGTAACTTTCAGGTCACACGTTAACTTATCAACATTTTATCAAATAATTTTAGTTTTTTTCATGAGAATTTCGGAAAAATTCTATAATTTCTTCAAAACAACCAATACCAATATTCATGACGGTTGGTAGGACTGAAATAAAGAAATACCAAAACAAAGGCTGTGCAAACTCTCTATAATTAAAACAAAAATTCGGCCCATAGAGGATTAATAAACATATGCGGTTTTTTAAAAAAAGCCCTTTTCTTAATAGTTAAAATGTAATCAGGGGGTCTTAAACTGAATTTTTCTCCAAGAAAAAAATTTTCGAAATTTTTTTTTATTAGAATAATTTTCTAAGTTGGAAACTGAAAATATTGGGGCAATCGGAAAACTGACACAAGGTGCGTGCGTCGCTTACCGCTTGCTAGCGATTGGGATTTAAACATTTCATAGAATGAGACAGTGCGCATCACGATCCACCTTCTCTTTCGACCTTTCGAAGCTACCCGAAGTTGTCCGAAGCTGTTCGAAGCTGCCCGAAGTGCCGAGCTCACGAATACGCGGCCCGTGCGTTAGTATGCGTAGTGGAGGGGGTAATTCTCAATATTTGCGTCCTCAGTCTGGCAGCACAGCAACGGACCCTTGGAGGTGGTGTAGCTGCTCCGTGTGGTAAAACCGTAGTCCGAGATGGGCCCCTCGGCCAAGGTCAACAGATGGCGTAGCCGCCGTAGCCTGTAGCGCTACCAACCAATTCCGATCCCGATGATCCTCCTCCATTGCGAACTGTGAAAACCGAGCGGAGCAGCGGCTCCCCCACTCGCTGAATCCGCCGTCGGGACATACGTCCCCCACTGCGTACCGAGCGGAGCAGCGGTTCCCAACCGACAGCGCCCGCTTAACCGGGAAGCTACGACTCCCAGCCGACTGATCTACAGGGGAGCGCGACTTCCATCCGACCGATACGCCAAGACGCAGCGGCTCCTACTCCGCGCTACGAAACAGAGGCATTCAGCTTCACACCGCGCCATTCACTGGTGTGAATAAAAACTACTTCAAACCGTAACTGACTGACTTCTTTCATTCGTTGCAACGAACCTAGCGCCCGACTGAGGCGGCACCTTCTTCGTCGCTCCACCCGGTGACTACGCATGATTTCTGCAACTCCGTAAGCACTATATCATTTAATGTTGATTTTGTTCGTGTAATTATATTGATTTTGATGTGGTATTCTGGTTGATTTGTTATAATATTATCAATTTGTGAAACATGTGCTCGCCTTGTATATTTATGTAGCAGAAAGGGTATTAATGTCGCAAAGGCATTTTGGATTATCCTGAATGCCCTTGTAACCACCAAGAGGGCATAGAAGAGCATGATACTATTTAGCGTATTCTTTTCTTTTGTTTTTCTTTTTCCGACATTGTATTTTCTTTCCGTTCTTTCTTTTTTTTCTTTCTGAGATTGCGATTTCTATTTGGACTGTTTATGTTCGGTGAACTAATTATTGCATATGCTGAACTTAGAGAATATATATATTTTGTTATTTTTGTTATTTACATACATATATTGAGTTCATTAATCTATTTTTCCAAGTACAATATAATCCTGAGCCTCCACCTCTCAGGAAGTAATCGCGTGTAGCGGGGCCCGTATGGGACTAGATGACTTCCTAACCCATTTACCATTATCCTTCTAGATAATTAATTAATAAGTATAGTAAATGTACTCGTGTATCGTGACCGAGCTTTCCTTTTATCTAAAGATCGCTCTGGTATTGCGACCACACTACCATTTCACATAATATCGCTATCCGCGATAGGTAGAGTAGTTGCTCGGTTAGTCATTTCTAAAGAGCGTGAGTAATATTAGTCTATAAAATATGTATATCTCGAGTGGCCTAGCCAATCCGTAACAAAAATCGTAAGTAACGGGTGGGGATACGAAACCCCGCGCAAGTAATGAAAGTCATTTGACTGTAATCAATTGTACTAGTTTTAGTGTCGTGATAACTTGAAATAATAAAGTAAAGAAAAAAATTTTGTTTATATTAACATTTACCTTAATTTGGTATATTTCATATAAATGAATTATAAATAATATCTTTGAAACTACAATCATGTAATTTTTACTTTGCTATTTCTAGTCTCAGAATATATAAATGAAGACGAAAAGAACAATATTATAAAGGACACAAAATATTGTTTAAAATTTGTTGTCTAGTAATTCATAGTAGAGATAAGAATAATATATCTTTTGGCAAAGTAGTATTTTTTTATTCATAAATTAATTTAAATATGATAATGTAAGGATATCTATTAATTATTAAAGTTTCAATTTTTATGGTTGTCGATGGATTTTCTCCAAGACTTAGATGTTCATAAATTACATGCAAATAGCATGGTTAATGGCAGGCTCCCACTGCTGCAATCGCGCCGCACAAACAAGCTCTCGGAGTGAGCGGTCAGTTTCGTTCGCAAATCCGTTTCCACTGATGCAATGCGCAGCCGCGAATGGTCTTCAGGTTTACTTGAAATGGTCGAGATGGTGGTCAAATGCGGCCCAAATTTACGACCACCCGCATAAGGAGAGTATCATGTGCGCTACATGCTAAAAATAACCCACCATCTCGCGCACTCGCGAATGTAGATCCTCATCGTTAACTTGTAGTTTTACTCCAAAGTTGCTCGTATACGTGGACTCATTATTTATTACTATAAACAAAATACATATTAATACAAGCAAAAGCATGATACCTGTAGCTATAAAGAACAATAATTTTATGATTACTGTAATTAGACAAATTATTATTTTTTTTAGAAATCATACACATAAACATCAGTTTAACTCGAAACCCTCTGAGTGGTAGCAGCAGTTATTGTAAATGCTGTTAGCATTGTAAGCGTTGCCAACACTTATTAGAGGGTTATTCAGTTAAACTGATTACGCTGCACAATTGTAATACAATGTATGTTCGTATCATTCAATTATAATTATATATTTTTTCAACTTAAATCAGTTATGACCCATCCTTCAAGAAGATCATAATACTAGAAATATAGGACGTATAGAAAATTTGTCACAAAAGTCACGCTACCCATACCTGTCTCTTCGCCACAAAAATGACAATGACCCTTAACTTAATGGTATTTCCATCATGTTTTTGAACACTTAAAACTATGACTAACACATGGTTAATTCAGAAACTCTACATAAAATAATGGTATAGCTTCACTTGAATCCTTGTTGATTTTTAGAATACGTTCGAAAGATAGCAATATGCGTTAAATCAAACTAAAAGAAAACCTAAAGTGTACTAACGAGTTATGTAACTGATACAGATATTGAATTGCTTAACAATTGAGATTAAAACTACCTTGCAAAATAATAACATTATATTTACTTTGTATATAACATTAACACTAATAAATACGCAGTACAGTCGTATAAAAGATTCTTCCAATACTTTTCAAAATGTTGTAAGTTCATTGTGACTGACGGTGTTAAAGTATGTTTGTTGTAAGTGGAACTAGGTGAAAACAAAGTATTCGTGTAGTCAATACTAAAAATGAAAATAGTATTATTATGATATTTGTTCTTATATTTTGTTCAAAAAGTCAAGTATGGACTATCGTGTGTATTCTAAGTTCAAGGTACATATTGGCCGATTTTCACGCAGAGGTTCAACGAATACTGTTTATCCTTGTTACTGCGAATGTAGACGATAAAGACAATACAGCAAGTTGTTTGGGGTAGTTTTAGTAATATCAAATGTGAAAAACTTGTTTCGGATACTGCCAACAGCCGATCCAACTAAAATAAAGAAAGATGTTTACATTCCGCATAGATCAATCTCTGGGTCCATAATTTCTCCAAAACTGAAAAATAAAAATCGACCTTCTTGAGTAATTCATGAATATGTACATACAACGCAGTTGCATCAGTGGAACCCTGCCTTAACATCTCCAAATGTTGATTGAAATTCGATTGTGTTGTATATCTATAATGTTCTACTCCATTTTATCCTTACTCTGTAAACGTATTTTTATACGTTCATATCATAAATATAGGTGATTTATTATCGACATGTTTTTAGTGTTTAAAAAACTGAAAAAAATACAAAAATCTATATAACTTCTATAAACGTTCCACATAAAGATTATAACAAGTGATTTTTCTTTAAATCAGAGGAAACAAACGATAATTTACCGAAAAACATACTCCTTTAGGACTATTCTTGACAAAAATTACCCATATTTACGAAGTAAGAGTTGATTTTGATGATATAAATTACATATGAAATAAGCGTTGATAACAATACGACATTAACTACATCATATGGGTACAATGTATGCGTTCATGTTTAAATATAAGTCAATATTTGGTAGTAAGCGAATGTGATTATGATAGTCATGTCTACTGCAGCCGGTTTTATTATGATTCAAAATGACACCTTCAATTACAATGACAATAAGAGATATAAATGAACAACTGGGTGAATATTTATTTTATTTTCAGAGAAGGAAATGTCTTCGTCTGAACGTTCGATGTTACTTTAAGGTGCTGCTTTAATATCTGCTACTGTTATATCACTGACTAATTCTAATATATCTAAAAATCCAACGGTTGATCAGCGGAACCTTCGAGATCCTGGGTAGAATTTGTACCACTATCTTCATCATCATCATTGAGATTTATCCTATTTGTTCTTGAAGCTCCATTGCTCGATTTCTTTACAATTACATCTGAAAAGTCATCATTTCGATTAATAATAAGCAACAATATTCAAAACACTAAAAGAGTAAGTAAACAACAATTACTAGTAACAATTAAAACAGCAATACCAATACACAATTGTTATGTATATATACAAGATTTAACAAGTATACGTTGAAGTATTTTAAGGAGTAGGAGGTACCCCAATTAGATCACAAAATGTCCTATAACATAGTGTCCGATCTGCGTCCGTTTTGCAGTGATAATGCTTCAAAGTTAATATGTATGAGGTGGTTATTCGGTAAGCACATAAACGTATTTAACTTAAAACTTGTTTATTAACAACAACAATATCAAATGTAGGCTACAGTAGTTCGACTATGACTGTCCGCGTGCCGTAACATCATCCTTTCTTATACCTTAAAAACTAGAGATAGCAACAGGAAAAGAAAAGAATGGAAAGAGGGCTGAAAAACGAAGAGGAAAGCGGACCGAACAGAGAGAAAAGTAAAGAAAGTAAAAAGGGGAAAATTGTCCTGAGCCACGCACAGATCTGGCCATTAGATGTAACTGACGATGACCAGTCCCGTGTTAATCCTTGGGCCAGGATGTAGAAAGAATAGGTTGGAAATTCTAAAGTATTAGAAGAAAAGGTTAAGAACAGCGAAGGTCGAAGAGAAAATCAGAACAGAAAACGGAAACGGAAATCAAGAGAAAACGACAAGGCCGTGGTGACAGTGCCGAACTACCACATGTACAGTGGATAAGACAGGTCTGCGTACAAACACACTCAACTTGAGAAAGAATGTGAAAAATGTATGTGATATCCCCTGTAGGCCTAGTTCACTATCTTGCGTTAATAGTTCAGAAAATCGCAAAAAAAGAAACAAAAAAACGTATCAGCAATAGTACCTCATAGGTGATATGGAAATCTATTGATACAAGTCTCGTCGCCCCAATGCGCCACGTGCGATTATTGTGGCACACGCCTGGGCTTTCCGAGCACTAGAATCGCTGCGGAGAGAGGTGACGTGCGGTGGGAGGAAGGAAACGTCGCCTTCGAAAATCGAAAAACAAGCTTGGTTTAAACCAAAGAATATAATGTTTAGTTTTACACGAAACTTGTGGTTTATTCTTTCATAATTCCAACAGTAACCACATACAACATAAATTAATATAACAAAAGTGTTAACTTCTATTAATTTATTAAAACGTAATATTGTACGATAGTGCTTGTAAGAAATTGATAATGCTATATTCTTGACGATTTCCTAAAATTCTCTGGATGCGCTCTTCTTTCATTCAATCTGTCTTTTCTGATCCTTTTCTTTGGGGATTCCCCGTTTGGAAGTTTTTCTAAAGTAATCTCAACCGCTGCTTGCTCTTTTCGTATACTATTTACAAGAATAAATATACTAGACTTTTTTTGTAAAAAGTATTGCCATCGTCGGTGCCATGCTTCTACGCTATTTTGTATTCCTGGTACTTGAAGTTTATTATTGTCATATACTGACCACAGTTCCGATGGAAATAAAGGGTGACGAATAACTAGTTCATTGTTACATTCTTATATTGTTCCATTTACATAATACTTATTAAACCATCGTGTAATATTATCAGACTCATGAAGAAGTAGAGGTTTTACTTCATTAAAGGCATCTGGTATTTCAGACAGTTCTAAGAATGCGAGACATGGAATATGTCTAATTACAGAACTAAATGCTCCGTCCCTTCCATATCGTCGTACTAAACCATTCTTCTGTACTTTACGATATATTGATTGACACAAATGAAACAAGCAGTCTTTGAGTTTTGCATTAGGAAACACAATTCTAATTGCGTTCATTGCAGCAACCTCAAAATCAATTATAATAAACTGAGGATTTAGGGATATACCTTATTTTTCAGCTGCAGAAACTATACTCTGTAAAAGAAATGTATAGATATTTTGTCGCTTCGAAGACAAAGGTGCACATACTAATGGAATTACAGTATCGCTGTCATTGTCTTCATCTTGTACGTTAGCATGGATTGTATATAATTGTTTCATGATAGTAGTAGCTGTCTTAAATGTACCGTCCATTAAGCAGCATTTACTTTTAGCAACAATTTTTTAATTTTCGTATGTTATAAACAATATAATACACTGTGTTCCTTCTTTTATAATTTTTCCAAATTGTTCTCCGTCCAATGTTTTAGATAATTTCTCAGGTAAATATAACTTTGATGCATTTTGCAGTACGAGCGACATCTTCGAGGCAGCTGAAGTACTAAGCCCTATTACTGACATTCAGGATTTCAACTCCTTAACCGCACGTCACATAAACCCGCACCTATTCGTCCATTGCAAAGACGCTCTTCCATGGACAGCATACCATTGTTTTAGGGACGTTACAAACTACGTATATAATTTTTGGTGATAGCGGTGGGATACTGAGCGTAGAACCGCATGTAATTTCGATAGAATCAACCCACAATAAGCTTAATATCTGAGGATAATAAGCTTTGCGAAACCTACTCCAAAAACTAAGTAAGTACTAACGAATAAGTTGTGGCTACGAGAATTAATTCTCTGCGGGGCTTATATCTGTAGCGGCCAGCGGTACGTACAAGAACATTTGGCGTGCAGATGATTGGCAGGATTTTTAGACATGTGCGTAAAGAAAGCTATTTTTGAGAAGATAGTTCCGTTAGTTGTTTCAAACAATGGATGTTTCCGTTTGTTCAAGACTTTTATTTTTGGGCCTCAATAGCTACGGCAGGTGTCATAAAGTCCTGAATTTCCCAGGGGCCTAAGCGTTGCGAGAGTGACAACTTGTGGGCCATGTGGTCAAGTGACTCGGGCCTCGAGGAAATTCCGCTGCGTTGCCAAGTTTGGGCCAGTAGCCCGCGAGGTCGTGACAAGATGCCGCCGTCACAACGTTGGAAATAGAGAGCGCGACCGAGCTCAGGAATTTTTCTATTGGTTAAGGAGCGTGAGGCATTGGCCAATGGGAATGAATGGAGAGGAACGACACGTTTTCATGAGATCGGAAAAAACTTGATTTGATAGAGTTGACTTCTAGACGCCTACGCGACAATTAGAAAAAGAATAAACACCGTCTTCAGAAACAAAACGTGAAATTTCTCTGGAACACAGACCCTTCGCTAAACTCCAAACGCGGAGTACGGTTTGGTACAGTTAATAAAAAATAAACTCATTGGACAAGCTTCACGACTAGTTTTAAGTGGTGATTGTAATACTATCGCTTTATTTCCGAACTCAGCTCACGTTTTGCTCCTTTACATTCGTCAATACAGTTATATGGCAATATGTCTAAGATTGCTCAGATACCAAACGAAGCTGTCGTAGACTATAGCAGTCGTGTTTCTAATATTCTGCTACAAATAAGAAATTGTAACGAGATCGAAGTACCAGATCATACTGCGCAATACAATATAACTGCGGAACGTAATTATATTAAGGCTTTCCTAACAGGATTGAAACCCGAGATATTCTCTCGTACGCGATATTGTGACTATAGTACTCAAATTTAGTACAATTCAAATTTAGTAACCAGCCTAAGGGGAAACAACAGCAAATTTCTTGAGTAGATTGGCAAATGAAGTATTGCCAGTTCTGTCAGTGGAAAGGACATATGATCCAAGAATGCCGAAGTCTAAATCGCCCCAGAAGAAACTCCCAACCAACAGACACCTACATGCACACTGCAAATTTAAGGGACACACAATTGAACAATGCAGGAAGAAGAAGTACTTCGACCAGCGGGAAGTAGTGAAAAACACTAATCAAGCGAGACCTCAAAGAAAACAGGCAGAACCGAGGATGGTACATAGACAAGCTGTACTAAATCTTGCTACAACATAAATAAGTAAACCTTCAAGTATTCATCTCTGTGATCCAGAATTCAGTAGTGATCGAACAATGTTAATGGTAGACATAGGCTCCGACTTAAACGTTATAAAGAAACCTACCATCTCTGCCTACGCACCTACAATCAACCAATCTCTTCTTCGACCTCTCAACGGAATCACGGAAGGACGACTCACTACTTTAGGGTTCATAAAAGTAAAGATCCTAAATACGTAAATCACCTTCCACATCGTTGAGAACCTTTCCATACATCAGGACGGCATACTGGGAACTGAATTTTTGAATATTGCAAAATCTGCAATAACGATAGGGAATCATGTCTTACCCCTTGCAGATCCAGAAACCATTACAATTCCTGCAAGAACAAGAAGCCAGATCTATGTACGTGTCGCTAATCTACAGGCAACCACGGGATACATTCCCAGAATGAATATGCATCCTAACATTTACATAGGAAACGCAATGGTAACCAACTATAATGGGACCGCCTATCCCGACAGGAGGATATAAAGACCCATGTCGAGCTTGCAAGGTGCTCTAACACATATGCCTGAATTACTTTAACAGTGAAGAAAGAGCCAATGTGGAGATCTTGATAAAGCAATATGCAGACAGATTTCTACTTCCTGCAGAAAAGCTAAAAGCCACAAATAAAGTATACCACAGAATAATTACCGAAAACGAAGTTCTCGTACACGCTAAGTAGTACCGCTATCCTCAGGTACACAAGGAGGAAATAAAAAAATCAAGTAAACGACCTCCTTGAAAAAGGAATAATTAGACCCTCTTCCTCCCCATATAACTCCCACGTCTGGGTCGTCTCAAAGAAGGAAGATTCCCAAGAAAAAAAGAAGTGGAGGGTGGTTATCGACTTCAGGAAACTCAACGACATACCTGTGGCAGACGGTCATTCACTTCTAAATATCACAGATATATTGAACCAATTAAGAAGTGCCAAATACTTCTCTGTATTTGATTTAGCTTCCGGATTCCACCAAATTCCCATGTACTCTGAAGGCCGGCACAAAGTTGTGCTGCAGATGCTGTTCTTAGCCGGAGGGGGGAGGGGGAGGGGGGAGGGAGGGGGGAGGGAGGGGGTATCGGCAAGGACCTTGCCATAGCATACGCATCCAGAGTCCTGAACGACGCCGAAACACGGTACCGCACCACCGAGCGAGAATTACTTGCAGTAGTATACTCTGTACATCAGTTTAGGCCTTGTGTACAAAATCTGGCTACTCCAACGTCACGACTAATGCGTTGGAAATTAAAACTAGCCGAGTATGATATCAAAATCATCTACAAATCCGGCAAATATAATATAAACGCTGATGCTTTATCCAGAAACCCGATCTCACTTCCTGTCTATGTCAAACGAACAATCGCCCACTCAAGCTCAGATTCGAACGAATTCAAAAGGAGAAAAGAATTTCACCAATACAGAACCCGTCAAAGATCAACTTCCTGCTCTAGCTCTGACCCTGAAGACTATAAGAGGAAGAAAATATATCACCAGTTCCCAATACGCCAGAGAAGCACCACAACCTTTGCATCTGGGAATCTAGCCCCAAAGAAACAAGCAAAAGTATATAAAAGTAAAGTATATAAAAGTAAAAAAGGCAGAAGTTAATGAAAAAAAGAAATTAGAAAGGAAAAAGGAACAAAAAACTTCCTTCTCCAGCCAACCTGAACCCAAAAAACATACAATACAAGCAGAAGTCCATGAAATCCCAAAATCTCTTCCTTTCCAACCTCCTGCTAAAACTAATCCTCTTAAATCTATACAGAAGCTAGAATCTACAGACTGGAACAAAATTATGGAGATTGACGAGGAAACAATAGCCCTAAACATCAATTCAGAGGTCCACCAAAAATAGATTCTTGTTCTAAAACTAGTAGCAGTACAAGTACCAGCGAAGCAACACTTACCACACCTAAAATGAATCGAATGTCAGACTCTAGTGGTACATTAACAGCCCCGATAAGTCCTATAAGAATCAGCAAGAAGAAACAGAGAATACTTATCCCCAGGTCGTATCCTCAAATCAATGGACCGGTGCAGAAGTAACCAACAAAAGAGATGCAGAGGAAACCAAAAATTGTTGGCAATGAACCTATAGGAGTTAACATTGAAGAGTCCAATGATCACCTACGGATGAGGAAGGAGACAATAATAATATTCATTAATGAGGATGGTAGACCATTAGGAACATTGGGAGAAGAATTAGTAAGGCAGAAAAAAATTAAATCATATAAACCACACGAAGCAGAACAAAAATGGTAGAATTAAGAAGAGGCAAAAACACTTTCTTTGGTATAGTCACTAACAATAATCCTTCAGAAGAAACTCTCCATAAGGTATTGAATTCATTCAGGATTAAGTTGTAACAAGAAAACATAATGCAAGCATGCATAAAAAACAAAGAACCACTGATAATAACAGACACACCTGTGGATGCATTTGACAAAATTTCCATGGATATCTTAGGACCACTCCCCTACACTGAAAGGAGTCATAGTCACATTCTGATAATAATTCAAGATAACCTCACAAAATACTCCCTTGCAGTCCCATTAGTGGCGATTACACCTGGAGATGTTGCCAAAGCATTTACTGAACACTTTATATGCAGATTCGGCAGTCCAAAGGCAATATTAACGGATCAGGGCACTAATTTTACAGGATCCCTTATGAGAAAATTCGCACAAGCGTTTCACATCAAACAATATCAAACTTCCGCTTTCCACCCTCAATCAAATGGATCCACTGAAAGAAGTCATCATGTTTTCATCGAGTACTTGAAGCATTACGTATCCAAGGAGAAACTATGGGATCTATGGTTACCTCAAGCAATGTTCTTCTATAACACAAGCACACACGAAGGAACAAGATTCACGCCACAGGAACTTGTTTCCGGCAGAAAAGGGCGCTTACCCTCAAACATTCCTTCAAATTACAGTCTAGGCATTTACGCAGACTATGTAGACAATTTAATCTCCAAACTACATTCACTCCGAGAACTAGCACGAGCTACTCTTGAACAATTAAAGTACAGACAAAAGTATTATTACGATAAGAAAATTCACCCTAAAATTTATAAGGTTGAAGATTATGTAATGCTTCTTAATCCATGACGCGACAAACTAAATAGCGAATACAGAGGGCCTTACCGGATTATTGAAATCCTAGAGAATAATAATGTAAAAATCTCTATAGGACCGAAAAAACTTAAGGTTGTCCATATGGACAGAATTAAAAAGGCCCATCTACCTTAAAGTACATACAGGCACTGAGCTGCCATTGGTACCGTCATAGCGGAGAGTTAAAATAAAACAACAATGAATTTCAAACAGTTCAAAACTGACCACTGCGATATTATAAAAGTGCAACAAGTTGCAACAGTGAAACAAAAGAACGGTAACTCGTAAGTAGAATATACGTGTAGGAAGAATAGAAAAAAATATAAAAAAAAGGGAAACAGGATATAGGATATATTATTTTCCAGAAAAAGATTTTGAACTTAACTACCGCAAAGGCAATATGTGCAAACAAAGGTGATTTCAAAATTACACAACCGCTAAGATGACAAGACTAATGGATTTGTGGTACAATGTATATTGCATAGAAGGGGAACTGTACACTGACGCAAACGGGAACGACTACTGCTGCGAATGCAGTGATAATCATAATATCGTAGAAGTATATCACTCGCACCATCTAAGTATAGACTATGCAATAAGATGTAGTACATGCATAAAATTAGTTATCGAACCAAAGTTGATACACTTTTGCCCGAGTTGACGAACAGCGTTCATAGCGGCATACAACCGATGGCAGAACCGATTAAGAAATATTTAAATACATATACATTTATTTTTCTAATAAAGTAATAAAAGGAGAGAAGAATTTTTATCATTTTTATTTTTGTATTTTACTCCCACATATACAGAGATATATAAAGAAAAAAAAGGAAAAAAAAACAACAAACAAAAGAAACAAAATTATTCATTTATTCAATTCCTATTATAATCTTTATGCTGGCGTCACCTACATGCGCCTTAGGGCTAACAAAAATCAAATGTAGCGCAAGTAGAAATCCGCTGCTATAACAGAATCTGCGCAAAGCTGCAAGCGCATCAATAAGGAAACCAGGAAAACAAGAGGACCAATCAGAAGCCTCGGAAATTTTCAGCAGCTTCAAAAAAGGGTATAAAAGAAGGCGGAAAATCTAAAATTTTCTTTATTCTTTCATTCTTAAAATACTAATAGGCTCTAAATCTAACGAGGCAGCACCGAGAAACACAGTCAGAGCCGACTGTCCGAAGCAATGTGCCAGTCGTTTCTGGGACCAGGATAATCGTAGCAAGGGCGAATACAGGCCTTTGTCCAGAGGGCGCTCCAGCCGCCCCAGTCCTCGTCCCAACAGTAGCCCTCACAGAGGTCGCTTCGGGCAATCCAGGCCCTCCTACAGAGGACGCTCCAGCCGTCCAGCCTCCGGAGGAAACCTGGTCCCTCCCAGTTACCCCGACCCGGCCAATAACCCCGTACCCTGGACCCATCTCAAAAGCCGAGATCCCGTATCAACTCATACCACTAACCATCCCGGAACCGGATTGGGAGGTTTACAAAAGCCTACCCCAAAACGACCCCCGGAAAAAACTGTGGCAAATCGGGAGGCTATTCGGAACCGGCGCCGCCGATTTCCCAAATACACGCAGGAATTGCAGGTGCACCAGGTGCACAAGGCCACCAAAAGAAGACCCATGCCAACCCAGAAAGAAGTCAGGAATCCCAAAAGAACTAAAGGCTCAGTGGCTGAAATCCAAGTCAAGACTTGATCTCTCGAGGACGAAAGGTTCCGCAAGGGGGGAGGTGTAACGACCCACGGTCTTCCCTCTGACACTATCCATTTCTCTCTCACTCTATCTATTACTATCTCTCTCTATCTATTACCATCTCTCTACATATTTGTATCCTTCTAATACCTTATTATTATATTACCGCGTATTCTATTATCTTATTACTAATTAATATTTTTGTACCTTATTTTTATATCATATATTATAAGTTCCAATTATATTTTAACATAAACACAACGTATATCGTACGTTTTCATTTACGATTAGAATAAGACCGCCATTAGAAAGTAAGACATTACGCATGCGCGAACTCCAACTAGCGGGTATATAAGGAGCTGTGAAAGCAGCAAGAGACACACTTCCTCCTGGTATCGGGTTCCGAATAGACAAAGATCCTGAAGGTAGCTGATATACTCGTCCAGTGAGATCGAGACCGCTCCTTTAGAGGTAGCGAGCGTTTTCCAAAGATCAAGGGTATTTGATGCTCCTTTACAGGTTCAGTCTAAAGTAACCTTATGACAGGTGCACTACGACGATTCCTGTTAAGTGCAGTGCGGGCGACATCTTGGAGGAAGCTGATACACTAAAAGATCGAAACAAAATAGTAGTTGATGCTCCTTTAATATAGAGTTCGTGCTCACCAGAAGCAGACGAATCGCCTGCCAACAAGTGCTAGAAGCCATTCCTAGTCCGACACATTTCTAAGACCGGTCCTAAAGAGTCTTTTCTCCAGGGTAGCGACTGATGTAGAAATGATAACGAAGGGCTTACGGATGCTTAGGCAATTAAGGCAAAGATTATATGTTTCATGGAACCTTGAGACCGCACTGAGGTTATAGCCACCTATAACTGTGGCAGCGGCCAGGGCATACGAAGCAAGATCTATTGCAGACACATACACAGCACACTGCGTTTTATATAAATGATCCTCTACCACGAATAATATCACCTAACCTAACTCTCGTTCAACGGTATATAACATAACTCTTGCATTATCGAGATAAATAATTATAATCACGTTCAATATAACTTCACATTCATATAATCACACATAATATAACCTCATAATATAAACTCATATCTTATGATTTTATTTAACTAGATTAGAATAGATATCAATATTATATTAATGTTAGGATTAGAATAAGTATTTGTTGAATAAATTATTGTTAAGAAAGATATAAGCCTTGGATTTCAACTCCTTAACCGCACGCCATACGAACCCCCACCTTCGTCCATTGGAAAGCCGCTCTTCCATGGACAACGTAGCATCGTTTTAGAGACGTTACAATAGTGACAATAGAAAACATGAGTTCAGGGACCCAAGGCCTATGGTAGAATTAACTTCAACAGGCGACTCAGGGTCACTCAGTCCCTCACGCGTCTTTCTGGTGGGACAGTGGAGTGAGCTCACGGATATTCCACACACGCGGAAAGTGCGTCCGCGCGCACGTGGAACTGCCGCGGTGGGGGAACCCGCCAGAAACGCGCGTGATGGGCTGAGTGACCCTGAGCCGTCTGTTGAAATTAATTCTACCATAGCCAGCAGTGCCAGTTATAAGGGTCAACTCCAGAACCCACATCTGACCATGACTGTTTGTCTCGTAACTTCTCAAAACCTCTCAGAATCGGAAAAAGAAGATAAAAATGTAAAATAAAAATTTGTTGTATTTTTAAATACCATAAAATGTATTTAACTATCAATCTCTTGTCTAATTCTGCAAATTGCATGAATTCTGTACGTCTTTGTACATCAAAATTCCCAAATGATATCTAATAATTAGACTGCGGCAAGTCTAAACACAGCTAAAGAAATAGTCCCTAAATAAAAATATGCTTTATCTTTCACATACTATAATTTGCACTCTATTTTTTATATTTTCTATGTTTTTGAATGTTTTATATATACTGTAAGTTTTCACAAACGCATAAAAATACGTAACCTAATATTCACTGTACAGTGTGTTCCAAAATTATTGCCACCACTAACAGAACGGTATTCTACACTTTTATATCGATGGAGATTTTTTAAAGAAAGTTTCCGCAAAATTTACCTTGACGTTGGAGCCATGGAGATAAAAAGTCAGAAAGAAATCATGGATCAGAACTCACTGTTTACAATGTGTTCCGAGGTCGCGGTGAAATACAAATTAAATAACCAATCAGGGTACTTAAGAATTAGAAATGCACGCAAATGCTATTGCAAAGTTCCGAAAGAAAATAGCTGAATGGATTGAGTTACTTTTAACTCACTGACAATCATTTTATTAACAATCCTGTCACTAACATGATTTCATCGACACCTAACTTCGTCGACAATATTAACTCATCGATACATTTAGATTACTGACGGTGATTTCCCCAACAATCATTTCTTCAACAGTCATTTCATTGTTACGAGCCCAGAGGTAGAACGGAACATAGCCGAGGATTCGATATTTTGTAAGAGGATGTTAATCAGGATGCACCAGCGCTTTAAAGCACAGGGTTGCAGAATTGTTTGGAAATTGAACTGACCCATGACGAATTCAGCCAGGTGCGCCGAGGATAAGTTCAAAACGTGGACATGCCTGTGACAGATAACACAGGTTTCCAATCCTAAGGACTGTATTGAAACTTTTACTAATCTCTAGATATATAAAACCATCGTTAAAGAGCTAAATATTAATTTGCGAACCCGTAAACCGTCAGACTCGATATCTCCATTTAATTCTGATTCCTTTACAACTAGTACCTCGACCTTGCGTACCACGACATCTGGACGCCAGATGCGACAGACCGCTTTAAAGGGACAATGCCCATCGTAAAATATTGTTTCTTAAACTACAAAAAGAAATGGTTAATACTGAAACCCCACTAATTTACCGTAGTTACTAAGCCAATCCACTCAGAAACACGACGACCAATAGAAGTGCATCTCCTTCACCACCAACTTTTCAACCCCCCCCCCCCCCCCCCCCCCCCCCCAAAATGTTGATAAAAACCCGGACACAGCCGGAACGAGCAGAAGTTCAAAAACCAACTCTCGAACGAACCAATAGCATAATTCGGAACTTGTCTCGATCTGTGAAGTTGTAATCATTAAACAGTTGTGATTTTTTTTGAATAACCGATATCCGTTTAATTTACGACCTGTCACTTTCAACGAGGATTGCATTGGACGATTGATGGAATCCAGCTCACCGTGCATCGTCACGGACAAGTGTATTGGGCCTTACAAACCCAATAGATTCTAAAAAAGGGAATTGCGGTGCATAAGGGACGCAACAACAGGGTTGCCACTAGTAAATTTGAAAATCGGACTATCCTGTGACGAATTTGCACGCGGCGCCAAGGATGGTGTCAAGATGTGGACACGCCTGTGCTAGATATAACAGGATTGCCACTACGAGATTTGGAGATCGAACTGATTTGTGACGAATCTGCAGAGGGGCCCTAAAGATGTGAGGTCGGGACTCAGACCCGATCTCGCCAAGATTTGATTTAAGGAAGCCCGAAGGGCCTGCAAATGTAGCTCCTTATATACCCGAAAATCAGAATTAAAAATTGGTGGGGGTGTTACATCCGGCCTTCACCTGGTCCTCTTTTCTCGATATCAATCAGCAAGAAATGCTGATGCAATCCGAAATATGTAATCAAACGTGCGAACGATTACGACTAACTCTATCGAGCTGATTCAACAAACTGATGTAAGTGTTCTCCTTTTTATGTTATGACACAAAAGGGAATAATATATAAGAACAACAGTCGTCAGCGCGCGTCAGTAGTCAGTCATAGTCACAGTCATAGACAGTCGTAGTCAGACCGAGAGTCAGAGGGAGAGAGAGAGAGTTAGTTCCATCGTGATTCAAGTACAAATGCGAGTCCGAGTAGGAGAAGCGACAGATCAGAACGAATCTCTGATTACCACCCACGCGAGAGCTGTAACATTGTAACAGCGAGGGCATATAGTAACGTTGAATTGGAAACTGCGTAAGAGATGGTGTCGTGAGTGTATTCTGCGAAATCCGAATCGGCCTCTTCAGACCGCGTTGAGCGAATCCGCGAAGTTCGATATAGGAACGTGTGTACGACAAGGAAAACCGCGTTGAGAAGTGACCGGAAGTGACCTGCGAGCCGATAACTTACAAGGTGGAAACGCTGAAATTGTACTGACAGACCGGACGAGTTGGTATGTAATTCGTAACCTTCCTAAATATATAAAATTCTTAAACCTAAACAGGATCTACCAGCTCACTTTCGCCTCTCTCCTTCCATTACACATAAGTTAAAGTTTAATCAAGGTGTGCTTTAGCACTTTAAAAGAGCAAGAACCCCAAAGGTCGATCTCCGCCACTCGAGACGATCGCCGGTTTAATTAGGACGTAACAGGGGTATGACTATGGTAGGAATGTTATTAGGAAAAAGTCTATGCGGGAGAGAATTCTGGAAGTTTCCATCCACCATATCGCTACAGCTGTTTCTATGATTGAATGGACAAAGGGTGCTACAGCTCGGAGAAAATATTACCAAATATGGTAATATCCTCGATCATGACCATATCGACAATCATTTCACCGACAGATGTTTTCATTGATACCGTGCTTTACCGGCAATCTTTTGACCGCCAAATATTTTCATTGTTACCAAGTTTCGCTGACAATGTATACATAGAAGCTATCGATTTCTATTATGTACACTGATTAGTATTCGCCTTATCATTGTGTGATATAGATGTGCTGCGTACTTACGTATTGAACGATATGAATTTTGGATCAAGTCGTAGAGCTGCGGAACAAGAAGTTAAAATTCTTTTCTTTATACGCGGGAAACAAAAGATGTGTATCAGTGGAAAATCATTGTTGGCAAAATCTTTGTATGTCAAATTCTTGTTGCGAGAAATTGTTACACGATTCTGTTCATATTTCAGTTTTCCTATTAGAGTTAACATATTCTTTATACTTTAACACTGTTTTCTCTTTGTGCTTTCTTTTTAAATGAGATATGCAATTGGAAGTTGTATTTCTAAATCCTTTAATTTCAACATGTTTTGTGTATTTCATACATAATCTTACTATTATATCGGAACTGCTCTTCGTAGGTTGATATTAAAAAAAAACGTACCATCAAGATTTAACATTACAATCTCTTTCAACATTCTGATTAGTCTCTATCTTTGTATGTTTATATTTCTTTTCATTGATCATTGTAACATTTACATATTACTCACAATTTACAAACTACCATAATTATATAAGAAGTAGAGGTGTCGGGAATGTTTGAATATTTAAATAGTTCTAAATTTTAATCGAACCGGAACTGAATTTTCGAATTTATTCGGGGTCTTGAAAAAACTTAACGGTTCGACAAAAACCGAATAATTTTCAAGGGTAGTAAATATAGTTCATTCGAACCGTTTAGTTCATTTTTTTCTTAATCGATTCGTTTTAACGAAACGTTCGGTTTCTTTGAGTTTCCTGATTAGTCCGAATATTCGAAGCACGTTATAACTCGGTTCGCTTATTCCGAACCGAACGACACATCTAATAGGAGGAAATTCAAGATAGTACTCGTACGTATCTTTTAGTTCTCGACTGTATGAAGTCAATTAATGACACAATGGGACAATACAGTCTTTTTATTAGTGGATATTTTAATAAGATTTTTCATTTTAATATTGTTGGCACGATCGATTTGCATAATATCAACGTAAGGTGGTGAGTTAATCGATGTGGATCGATGCGCATCGTGTCGCTCATAGTTTTTATGCATAGTTAATGCTCTCAGTAATTGTATACGCCATGTATAGGCACGTGTTTTTCTGGTTTATACTTTGGGGGTTTTTGTAATACCTAGTTTTAATATTATATCGGATATTTAATAATTTTGCGGAGTGTTTTCTTTTATTGATTCGGCGAAACCTTAACAAATATATTAATGATATTTCTCCTTTTTTGAATTGAAATATAATTATGGTAAAAATTGAATGCACAAATACGTTTGAAGAACATTCACATAAAATTCTAAAATTCTTACTCTAGGACATCAGGTTTACAGAAAACCAACACACACCAACAGATACCTACACGCCTCCTCCCACCACCACCCATCGCAGAAAAATTCAGTAATAAACTCCTTAATACACTGAACCATCAACATTAATGAGAAGGAACACCTCCCCCAGGAATTACAACACATTACAACCAGTCTGCAACAAAATGGCTTCTCCAAATACAAAATAAACCGTACCATGAACAGGATCATGAACCCATCCAACAAAAAATCCAAACCAGACAATAGTGACAAACATAATACCACCTTCCTCCCGTACATAGGGGGTACGACTGACCGCATAAGCAGAATCCTCACAAAACACAATATAAAGACCATTTTCACTACACACACGAAGATCGGACAAATGCTCACCTCCCCTAAAGATCCTCAACCACAGCTTTCATCGGCAGGAGTATACAAGATACCTTGCTCATGTGGCAAAATTTACATTGGTAAAAGTGGGAGGAGCGTGAGCACAAGGCTCAAAGAACATGAGCGCTGCACCAGATTGGGATATATACAATCCGCTGTTGCAGAACATCAAAAGGCAACAGGACACAAGATACTCTTCAACGAAATGAAAGTCCTAGCCAAGACTAAAGGCTATTTCCCTCGAAAACACCGGGAAACGTTGGAGATAATGAAGCATCCTAATGACATCAACAGGGATACTGGTTGCCACATGAACCCAATCTGCAGCTCCCTCCTCCCAGTTTTTTAATTGTCCAGCTGTATAATTAAAAAACAACACCATTGGTGCCCAATGAACCGGAACACCTTATTATTGACGCTCAGTGATGCATGAACAACACTTAAGTAGTGCACCGTACCAGACAAACTTCAGTTTCAGTGTGTCTTTCGACCCCCTGAAGAAGCCAGCTGCAATGCTAGCGAAACGTCGGAAATCTCTTCCTATCGGACATGGCTTACACTCGAAAGCTTCAACAATGATAATTGTATAATAATTAACAAGTTATGAGGTTTACTAACATTTCCTGCAGCTCTCTGATTCCACATCAGATTCGTCTACATGTCCTTGTGTTCGAATATGCCGCGCATATTCTTCTCGAACGTTCCATGTTCGCGTGACCGGTTCCGACAGCGCCACGAATTTCCACAAACCGGCGTTCCGGTGCCGATTCCCCAGACGCGCTACCGAAAGTATACCAAAAGGACATAATAAAGGTAATTGTATTTCCATCGAATCTTTCTGAGTCTCGTGTTTCACACCCAGTACGACTATCTGTTTCACTTCTTAATACTGATTTCCTAACCTTCCGACGCCTGACTCCCACGATTCTGGACGACTATCGGCTCCTCGTTCGAACCGTGCTACGAAAAGTTGTAAAATCGAACACTTTACTTCCAAAGAAAACTGTATCCAACATAGTGGCTCCCCGATTTATTCGAGTTCGTCCACGAAAGTTCGTCTGCATGCTACAGCTACCTGTAACACCAGTTTCGTTTGTACGTCATCCAACCTCCTTACAGCATCCTGATTTTGCATCAAGT